>NC_091988.1:93769377-94078852 GCF_044704955.1 Pristiophorus japonicus
GTCAGCAGCCTTTCGTGATCAGCCATGATCTTATTGAATGGCGGAACAGGCTTGAGGGGCCTTATGGCCTACTCCTGTTCCTATTTCTTATGTTCCACCAGCCATGCTGCAGCCAGTGGGGGGAGCACTGTGTGATATCAGTAGGATAGGCAAAGGCTCAAAGAAGACAGTCACTAAGGGAATGCATAAGGGTACCTGGACAACGTGGAGGCATACCACTTCAAGGTACATCACGAGCTGGGCAACGCCAGTGAAGAGTGACTGTCAACAAGGTCCAGGTCTGTGATTTGAGCGTGGGCAGATGCAGCAGGAGCGGCGAGGTCAGGGCGAAGGAGCTGTGAGAGACTGTGGAGGGATGTGATCGGGGCCCAGGCGAGGCGTGAGTTCGGGGTCAGGGGCCCAGGGGCAGCACGGGCCAGCCCACACTGCGATATGTGTGCGCGCTTGGTTTGTGCAGCAGAGCTGGTCTCCAGTCGTCTTGGGTAACCCTTGCCACTGGACCAAGACCTAGCTCTGTCAAGCCCGTGTGGTGGCTGGTGTGCAACGGTCACCCCACGTTAAAACATTCCATGCACAGGCATCTTCCACCCTTCAGGATGTAGTTCGGGTCCTTCATTTGAAACACCTGTGAACTCGTCCTTTTTTGGCGTGGAAGCAAGTCATCCTCGTTTCGAGGGACCGCCTATGATGATGGTGACATAAGGGTGATGAGTTAATTTCTTGATGTCATATTGGATGGATAGATATATAAAGGTGGATTGGAAAGCTTGTTTTGAGTTGGCTTTTATTTCAGCATCGTGGCCAAGAGGACGCTGTGTGATTCCATCCTGGATATCTCGACCAGTAAAGGACTGCCTTGGATGTCTCCTTCATTCTGGTTCTTCCTCTTCAGTGTCTTCCTCTTTCCTCTGCGAGCAGATGCTGAAATCTGAAGTAAAAGTAGAAAATGCTGGAAATACTCAGCATTTAACAGTGAACTCTGTTTTTCTCTCCACGGATGCTGCCCGGCCTGCTGAGTATTTTCAGCATGATCTGTCTTCTCAGAGGACTTCCTTTACCATCCAAGGCCTTGAAAGCACCCAGCAGCACTCCCTGCACACTTTCAAACTTTTATAACATGTATTGCATCAAGCCACTACATCAATAAAATATAAATAACCCAGTCCATAAGCTTACATTCAAACTTAACCTGAAAGTTATGTGTGTCCCTTTAAGAAGCTCTGACAGCGTATTTGTCAGTCTGCTGCACGCTTGTGTGTGGTGTCAAGTTGGTGTTGCACACCGACTGACGAATGCTCTCCAGATTTGCATGTTCAGGGCCAGTGCTGCTAACGCTGCAGTGCTATGGCCTTCAGAAAAATGGCGGCTACCAAGTCCCGCACCAGAGAAGGGCAGAAGAGCGGTGGGGGAGGGTGTTACTGGCGGAGGGATGGGGGGGTGGGGAGGATGTAACATGGGCTCCACCTGAACCAGTCTGGGACCAGGGTCCTCGCGGAAAGGATAAATAGGGCGATCACAAGGACTTTAAAATAGTAAATGGGAGAAGGGCTCAGATGGAAATTGGATAAATAGTAGTTCAAAAAACAAATGCAAGGGAAGAGAGTAGAGTAACGGTCAGAAATTGTGCTTTAGGCACTACAGGTAAAGGGAAAGCTAAAAGATGTTACGTGATTAAAGCAGGAAAGAGAAATAAGTAAAACATTAGAGTTGAAGCACAGGTTAGAGTGTATGGCCCAAATAAGTGTTTTTTTGTACAAATGCATGGAGTAGTAGCAGGACATTTAGAAAATCATAACACAGTCAAGCAGAGTCAGCAGGGTTTTATGAAAGGGAAATCATGTTTGACAAATTTGCTGGATGTGAGGATGTAATGGGTAGGGTAGATAAAGGGGAACCAGTAGATATCATGTATTTGGATTTCCAGAAGGCATTCGATAAGGTGCCACATAAAAGGTTACTGCACACGATAAGAGCTCACAGGGTTGGGGGTAATATATTAGCATGGATAGAGGATTGGCTAACTAACAGAAACAGAAAGTCGGAATAAATGGGTCATTTTCAGGTTGGCAAACAGTGGCTAGTGGGGTGCTGCAGGGATCGGTGCTGGGGCCCCAACTATTTACAATCTATATTAATGACTTGGATGAAGGGGCCGAGTGTAATGTAGGCATATTTGCTGATGACACAAAGATAGGTGGGAAAGCAAGTTGTGAGAATCAGCAAAGGGATATAGACAGGCTAAGTGAGTGGGCAAAAATTTGGCAGATAGAGTATAATGTGGGAAAATGTGAGGTTATCCACTTGGGTATGAAAAATAAAAAAGTTAATTATTATTTAAATGGGGAGAGATTACAAAATGCTGTGGTACAGAGGGATCTGGGGGTTCTTGTACATGAAACACAAAAAGTTAGCTTACAGGTACAGCAAGTAGTTAGGAAGGCAAATGGAATGTTGGCCTTTATTGCAAGGGGGATAGAGTATAAAAGTACGGAAGTCCTGCTACAACTGTACAGGGTGTTGGTGAGACCACACCTGGAGTACTGCATGCAATTTTGGTCTCCTTATTTAAGGAGGAATATACTTGCATTGGAGGCAGTTCAGAGAAGGTTCACAAGGTTGATTCCTGAGATGAAGGGGTTGTCTTATGAAGAAAGGTTGAGCAAATTGGGCCTATACTCAATGGAGTTTAGAAGAATGAGAGGTGATCTTATTGAAACGTATAAGATTCTGAGGCGGTTTGACAGCGTAGATGCTGAGAGGATGTTTCCCCTCATGGGGAATCTAGAACTATGGGCCATAGTTTCTTCTCTGAGGGTCGTAAATATTTGGAATTCTCTGCCCCAGAGAGTTGTGGAGGCTGGGTCTGAATATATTTATTGGGAAGATGGACAGGTTTTTGAATGATAAGGAAGTCAAGGGTTATGAGGAGCGTGTAGGGAAGTGGAGTTGAGGCCAAGATCAGATCAGCCATGATCATATTGAATAGCGGAGCAGGCTCGAGGGGCCAAATGGCCCTACTCCTGCTCCTATTTCTTATGTTCTTATAAGGAATAAATTGAATGAACTGCAGGCACAAATTCAAATTGGAGGGTATGACATCTAGTGATCACTGAGACATGGACTGCAAGACAGTCAGGACTGGGAACTAAATATACCTGGTTATAAGGTCTGCAGGAAAGATAGGGAAAATGGCAGAGGGGGAGGAGTAGCCTTAGTGATCACTTCAATGATAAGAGAGGATATAGCGAGTTGTAAGCAGGCATTGGAGACTTTATGGGTAGAATTAAGAAATAGGAGAGGATTTAAGACTGTAGTGGGCATTGTGTATAGACCCCCAGTGAAGTGCTACATTGCATAAATGCAGAGATTAGACAAGCATGTAGTAAAGGCAGAGTGGTTTTAATGGAGGATTTTAACTTTCATGTAGATATATAGCGGCCCAAATGACCCCTTTCCTTAAGGCCTGTTACCACCGCAACGCCGCTGACTTTTCATGGAATGGCTGATGATAGCCCAATTGCCCTTCCAAGTTTTCCTGGCGGTGCCCCGATCCCCCTCCTCCCCCTTACTGCTCCGCTGCTGCCAATCGGTGTTAAGCGTGTCGTCACTGTGCACACCGCCGATCTAACCCCCCGACAGCGACATTCTCCTCGGAAAATCTTCGGCCCGTCCAGCAGTAACCAAACAACCTTTTCCCTGGTGGACTAGTGAGGCTGAGGCCTTCTGCACTGGCGGTGCGGCTTCCCTTAAAGGGGAGGGCTCACTGCCGCTGCTGCCATGTTGTTTTTTTGTCGACCAACTGCCAGGTCGGCCCGACAATTATGCCCCCGGGTTTGGCCGGGCTGCCAACAGGCTGCCTGCCACCCCCTCTTGGGTGTCAGGCCACTGGCCCGGCCGAAACTCTCCCTGGTGGCCCAGTTGGCCAAAGTTTAAAAAGCACAGAGGCTCTCCCCTTTAAGTGATGTGGCACTGTGACGATGTCATCGCGGCGGTGAATACACACCGCCCCTCAGTTGCTGTCACTGCTGCATTTTTGCCCCTCAGGTGTAGTTACCGCCCCCATTTATAGTGGTTTCTGGATCAAAAAAAAACAAAGAGCGGAATTTCCCAAGAGTCGACCTGAACCGCAGCGGTAAAAAATATCGAAACGCTGTGCGTGCGCCCCGTTTCGGGCGGGGGACAATTTCTACCCCATACAGTCTAGCACCTGTCAGAAAGGTAGTGAATTTATTGAGTGTGTTTGGGATAGTTTTCTACATCAATGACCTAGAGGAAGCAAGGAGCAAGCCATATTAGATTTAGTAATGAGTAATGAGCCAGATATAGTGAACAGCCTAACTAAAAATTAACATTTATCCAATAGCGATCATAACATGATCGAGTTCAACGTAGCATTTGAAAGGGAGAAACATGAAACAGCTACTAAGATTCTAGATTTGGGTAAGGCCGACTTCAAAGGGTTGAGACAGAGACTGTCCACAGTAAACTGGGAAAATCTGTTAATGGGTAAAATGTCAGAACACTCGATAAATGTGTGATGCTCTATAAAGCTACAGAAGCCACAGTTGCGCAAATGAAATCCATGAATCTCACTAAAACAGACTCTGAAGATGTCAAAGCTGTCAGACAGAAACCCCAACCCACAAAGAAAGAATTCACAGACAAAGAGTTCACAAACAATTGCAGATATTGTGGTAAAAGACATAAGCTGTCAAAAACAAAATGCCCAGGAAATGGGAAGATCGGCACAAGCTGCGGCAAACTAAATCACTTTTCTCAAAAGTGTAGGCAGAATGGACTGAGGCAGAAGTCTACCTATAACCCTAAATATAAGGGCAAGCCAAAAGTTCATGCACTATATGAAGAGAGTTATGATTCTGATTTTGAAGTCATGACTGTAAAGATGCTTGGTAAAGTTGATCACACAATCAAGGACAAAGCTGACGGAAAGTATCCTAACAAGATTATGGCTACCTTCTCCATTAAAGGTCAAATGGTAAAAATGCAAATAGATTGTGGGGCCACATGCAATGTGCTATCTCTTAGATACTTATCTAAAGGCTTAAAGATAAAAGAATCTAAGACAATATTGTCACTATATGACAACCATGCAACCATTCCAGTGGGAGGAACTTGTAATGTGCAACTGGAAAATACAAAGAACAAGCAAAAGTACATTGTGCCCTTTGTGATTACTGAGGGCCAAAGTGCACCACTGATTGGCTCACGCACTGCTCAACAGCTCCAACTGATAAAAGTGCAGCATCAGAATATGGCGGTGGTAAATGAACCACGCGAATCGCAAACTACGAACAAGGCAAACATCTCGCTAGCGTCAAAAACTGATGTCAACAATGCGTATCCAGATGTGTTTAAGGGACTTGGACACATGCCAGGGACAGTTCATCTTGAACTTAATGAATCAGCAACACCAGCTGTAATGCCTCCCAGACGGGTGCCAATAGCGATTAAACAAACGCTAAAAGAGGAACTCGATCATTTGGAAAAATGACAAATCATCTCGAAAGTGGTTGAACTGACGGAATGGGTATTCAGTCTAGTGGCTGTACAAAAACCAAATGGAAAGATACAAGTATGTATCGTCCCTCAACATCTGAACAATGCCCTGAAACGTGGACACGTTCCACTTCCTGTGATCGATGACTCTTGCCACAGATGTCAAATGTAAAGGTCGTCACTAAAATAGACTGCAAGGAGTGTTTATTGCAATGTGAACTAGACACAGAGTCCTCTTACCTCACCACCGTCCAGACTCCATGGGGACAATATCGATATAATAGAGTGCCATTTGGCATCAGTCCTACCCCGGAAATCTTCCAGCAGAAGCTAGACCAGAACCTCGAGGGTCTAGATGGAGTCTACAAGATTGCAGATGATATCTTGATCACTGGACAGAGGCCAATCACGATCATGGCGCAAACTTACGCAAATTCACGCAGAGAGCAAAACATCAAATTAAACTTCGATAAGTTCGAATACAAGAGCTCCCAAGTGAAATATATGGGACACATACTGCCTAATGATGGACTCAAAGTCGACCCAAGCAAAGTGGTTGCAATCAATGAAATGCAGAAACCGCAGGATGTCGCAGGTGTACAAAGGTTTATCGGCATGGCAAAGTACCTCGCAAAATTCTTGCCAGATCTTTCAGACCTCAGTGAGCCTCTGTGATGGCTTACTCATAAAGATACGGTCTGGAAATGGACTGAAGAACAAGACAAAGCGTTTGAAGTTATCAAACAACACATGACAGATTTTCTGGTACTCAGGTACTTTGACCACAAGGAGATGCTTCATACAACGGTCTTGGATTCGTCCTTCTGCAACAGGGACAACCAATCGCATACGCGAGCCGAGTGCTCACTCCAGCAAAAACGAGATACTCTCAAATTGAAAAGGAGCTGCTCACTCAAGTCTCTGGAATGGAACGAAACGATCAATATGTATACAGTCGCAAGATCACGCTATGGACAGACCAAAAGCCTTTGGTTGCTATACGACGCAAGCCATTATCTGCAAGCGACTACAAAGTCTACTCATTTGGCTCAACCAATATGACGTTGAAATAAAGTATCAACCAGGAAAAGAAATGTATCGAGCAGACACCCTCTCATGCACATACCTCGAAAACGTGGAGAGATCATCGACAGAAATTGCAGTGGAATACATCCACATGGTGGACTTTCTCCCACTCTCTAAACAAGGACTGACTACCATACAATGCCACTGTAAGCGACTCCACACCACAACTGGTCATACAACAAATCACAACGGGATGACCAGAAACGACACATGAATGCCCACCTGAAATGCATGCAAAGTTTGTGACGAACTCATAACACAGGATGGCATAGTCTTCCAAGGCTATCGCTGTGTCATACCAAAATCCCTGAGATCCAACGTTCGTCAACGACTTCATGTTGCTCACACTGGCGTCGAGAGCACTCTTCAACATGGCAGAGAATCCATTTACTGGCCAGGACTGGACAGTGACATAAAAGACTATGGGCTAGAATTTCCTAACAGCCTGCTAGCATCGGATTGCCACTCAAAAGACCACTAAGATTCCCAAGATTATCGCCGGCAAAAACTTCCCCCCCCCGCACCCCCCCCACGAAAAAAGAAAAAAATCCACCCAGTGGAAAAAAATGGCCATTGCACCCCGATTCTTGGCGAAAAAGTAGAATTTAGAGTCGATTGGTTCCTAAACAAAATGGGCGATTAATAAAATATTCACTAAAAATTTACCCCAAGTCTGTGGGTTGGGCCTAGCAGGAGAAAAACACAAAAAATATTTTTTCAAAAAACAGAACATAAAAAATCATAAAAACATTCTCCCCTTTTAACCTAAATCACCACAACAGAATTTAAAAATGACTATAAAACCAATTACTAACTTTTTTCTTACAGAGCTACTTACCTACTGCCCAGCTCCGCTGATTCTCGTGGGTGTTTTTTTTCATACTAACGTACGATTCATCGCTGAGCCAAATATCGCGCTAGGGCGATCTGAGGCCGGCGCACGCCCCCCAGAGGTACCTTGAAACCACCGGCGTAACTCAGCTGGGCAATTTCTCGCTGACCTGGTTACCGCCCACAGGCCAATACTGCCCAGAAACCGGGCGGTAAGCCAATGCAATTTCTAGTGTTTCAAAGTGTGAAACCTGCAACACTTGGATAAAGAATCAATAAGACATAGACTAGAACCGTCACTTTTTTTGCCTGCTTAATGCCCACTTAAAGCCCATTTAACTGCTGAAATGATGTATAATGCCCAGATAGCGCCCATTTTGACACAAAATGGAAACTGACGGGGTTTTTTAGAAGACTAATTGCCGAGCGTTATTTTCCCAATGGGCTTAATGCCGAGAAAACATATTACCACCTGCCCACTTTTTTAGGGCAGAATCAGCAGAATGGGCGACTTCAATGCCCATATTATTGGCCAGCGTTACTTTCTTCATGGACTTAATGCCGAGATTCAATAATAACACCCAGCGACTGTTTTTTGTCGTAAAGAGCATATTTACCCAAACTTAGTGGCCATGGAGATCACCCACCGTCATTTTCACCACCTCCCACACATTGCCCAGAATATCACCCGCTCAAAAAACCGCTCACAAAAAGTGGAACTAACCGGGACGGACGCCAACGGTATGGCTGGCATTTGTTAAGTCCCACTCTTATGTGAGGAGCTGATATCAGAAAGATTTGCCTGAACGAGCGCTGATGTGAGTAACAACACTGACACTGCTGTGTGTGTGCAGCTCAGACATCTATGGTGCCCATCATCTTGGTGCCAGTTAAAGTTTACGTTGATTGACGTTAAGTTGTATTTAACCCTTTCACGGTAAGGAATCACCAGTGTGTAACGGTCCAGCTATCTGAGACAATGCACAACAAGGTTATGTTCAATAACAAATGTTTAATAACAATATTCATCTGAATTCATAAGTAACACAACCAATAACACCCAACCTTTGCCCAAATCCCACTTTTTCCGCCATTGACATAAATCACATGGTCAACGTGTCCAGCAACACAGAATACAAAGGCAAAGCAGGAGGGTGGTCCCCAGCCCCCATACATTACAACAAATTGCATACATCCCGATAGAGATAGAACACCGCCATCACCTGCACACATGCACCTCTCTTTCCTTCCCCCCACTCTTTCCTTCCCCCCTCTCTTTCTTCTCCCCACCTCTATCCATTCCCCTCCTCGCTCCACGGCGCCTGGCCGAGGAGCTCGTCAGGCGGTGCCTCATTGGGGGTGATGAAGGCAGATGCGGTGGTTGGATGGGTTCGGGAGCGGGGGGTGCCAAGGGGGCAACATTCTCTGATGCAGAAGCAGGATCTTGGCCCTTGCTCACATCTGTCATTCGCAGTGGTGGCGCCGAAACGAGGGTTGGAGTGCCGCGCTCTGGGACCACTGGGCTGTGACAGCAGTGTTCCTGCCTATCACATCCAGGGGCTCCGCCATGCATGGAATGTACTCGGACATGGTGGCCAGGTGTCGGGATATGCCCCCTAAAGCTTCGATGAGCTGGTCACCAAAGTCTACAATCCTCCTGGACAACTGAACAATCTCTCCGCTGTCATGTCGCGCTCATGGAACAGACCTGCTGCGTCCACGAGACATCCGTGGGGTCGGTGCCGTCCTGGGGACAAATGGGGTGCCCTGTGGAGAGGTGCTTAGGACTGGCACCTCCAGAGTGGAGGCGGGAATGACCAGAGGACCAATAGATGGCCTTGAGGTGGAATGGGTTATGGAGCGTGGCGATGAGGTTCTTCGAAGTCCATGCTCTCATCTGTCGAGAACAGACCCAGCGGATTGACAGACAACAATCGGAGCTCCTCAGCACTAGATGTAGTAGGATCGTCCGCCGACTCCTGCCCCGCGCCCCCACCTTCTGGTCTCTGTGGCCTTGCCTGGGGCTGCGCTGCTGGCTGAGCTACAACACACAAATGAGATTGTTAGAGGAGCGGGGTGGTGCTAGGGTGACAAGGTGAGTCCAGCGCTACACACAGCATATGCACGACAAAAGCACCACCGCTCTCAAAATCATCGCATACATCATATTTCGTGAACATCAACACATTGTGGATTGCAATGATTTTCATTCGGCCAGCATTATTTCTATGACACTTTCAGAAATCATCTATCATATATGATTGGTCGGATATGAATTGGTGTGGCATCTATTGATTTACATCACACAATGGTGTAAGCTTTACTCACGTGGCATCACTTCAGGGTCTGCAGATACATCAGTGGTTGTCTGGGGATGCTTCCCCACGAGTGCTAGCACTCGCTCCTCCATGTCAGTGATGTTGCTGGGGACTGGTGGCCCTCCCACCCGTTCGCCTCTGCACAGACCTCATCGTCGATAGCTTCTTCTGTAAAAGATGACAGGACGACATGGCATGAGATCATTGCGTGATATCATTGCTAGGCACTGTCACAGACACTGATATAACACATAACCGACAGATGTACTCATGATTATTATGATTATTATCATGCTTTAACTAAAGACATATACCGTGACCGCAGGCTTTGAGTAAAACTTTCCTGGTCAAAGTGCAAGACCTCACATCTGCTGATAGTCACTCATGACTGTTACAAATCAAATTATATAAATACATAAGTACATGTAAATCAATGTACTATTTACTCTTACGGATCCCACAAGGTCATTCCATTGCTTGCGGCACTGGTTGGCCTCATGCACCTCGTTGGTAGCCGACGAGACCACCGCTGCTATCTCGGTCCATATCCTCTCGTAGGCCTTTGGGGTGGACTTCCCACGCCCTCCCTGTGTCAAATCACTCCAGCATGACTCAACCTCCTGCAGGAGGGAGGCATTGTCTTGTCTGAGAACCCCCTGGCTCTTTAGCGGCCTCCAATGTGCTCCTCTTCCACCTCACTGCTCTCTCCAAGTCAGTCTCCACAGCGTGCTGTGATGCCTCCTCCTCTCCCTCCATTTATAGGGCAAATTCAGTCACTATGTGGCTGTTAACAGCTACTTTTTTGTTTGCCTACTTGCTATGAAGCTCTAAAGTCTCCTTCCTTCCTCCCAAAGCAGCCACACCACACCCAGCCACGCCTTCAGTCCCTCTGAGCTCCCCCTCGCCCTGTCTCCTCTTCTGCGCATGTCATGGTGACCCTTGACCTCCTGAATCGCGGGAATCAAGCGTTGCCATGCCATTGCTAAGGACGGCCACACTTTACGGCACAAGGTCAAAAAGATTTAACGCAACCGCCCATTTAATATTGCTCACGGTAACACCCATTTTCAAAAATGTAAACTAGGTGTTTTGAGAATGGGCAAGAAGCCGGTGATCTGAAAACCCTTTTTTACCGCTCCGCTGGAAATAACGCCCATTTTTGGGCGAGAAGCTCAAAAGTGGAGGGTCTAGCCCAAAGTTTTGTTGTTGTTTGTTAAACTTGTAGTTGTTTAATACATGTATTCATAAGAAGTTAATTACCAGTTATATTGAAGCTAACTTTAATTCATTTGTGTTTCTTATGAAAGGAAAGGTGTAATGAGATAATGTATAGTGCCCTTTAGCTAGGAGGTATAGGAAGCTGTATTGAGAGAGAGGGTCTGTGAAGGAACGCCATCTTAAGCTCCACATGGCTGTCTGAGATCTCCCAAATAAATAGTTAAGTTGAACTAAAAGTGTTCAAGAGACTATAAAATACAGGTCAGTGGGAGATAGTCAAAAAAGAATTCAAGGTGATACAGAACCAGTTATTACACCTGACAAGATCTCTACTTGCCAAAATAAACAGCCACGGATGATTAAAGAGGAAAGGGACAATATAAAACTATACACGAACGATAATCTTCCAAAGTTCCCTTGATTCAGAAACCATTCCTTTAGATTGGATAATTGGGCATGTCACTCCGCTATTTAAGAAAGTCGAGAAAGAGAAACCAGGGAATTATTGACCATTTAGCTTAACATCTGTTGTTGGAAAATTCACGAGAGTCTATAATTAAGGATAGGATGACTGAACACCTCAAAAATTTTCAGTTGATCAGAGAGCCAGCATGGATTTGTGAAAGGTAGGCCATGCCTGACAAACCTGATTTAATTTTTGAGGATGTGACTAAAGTAGCGGACAAGGGAATGTCTATTGATGTTATTTATATGGACTTCTAGAAGGTATTTGACAAAGTCCCATATATCAGACTGTTAACTAAGGTAGAAGCCCATGGAATTGAGGACAAATTATTGACCTGGTTAGGAAATTGGCTGAGCGGCAGAAGACAGACAGTAGGGATAATGGGTAGGTACTCAGATTAGCAGGATGTGACTAGTGGTATCCCGCAGGGATCTGTGTTGGGGCCTCAACTATTCACAGTATTTATTAGCGACTTAGATGATGGCATAGAATGTCATATATTCAGATTTTCTGATGACACAAAGATCGTTGGAATTGTAGGCGGTGTAGATAAAAGCATAAAATTACAAAGGGATATCGACAGATTAAATGAATGGGCAAAACTGTGGCAAATGGATTTTCATGTAGGCAAATGTGAGGTCATCACTTTGGACTCAAAAAGAATAGACCAGGGTACTTTGTAATGATGAAAAGCTAAAAACAGTGGATGGCCAAAGAGCCTTGGGGGTCCAGGTACATAGAGCATTAAAATGTCATGAACAGGTCCAGAAACTAATCAAAAATGCTAACGGAATGCTGGCCTTTATATCTAGAGGACTAGAATACAAGGGGGTAGAAGTTATACTGCAACAATACAAAACCCTGCTTAGACCACACCTGGAGAACCGTGAGCAGTTCTGGGCACCACACCTGGGGAAGGATATATTGGCCTTGGAGTGAGTGCAGCGTAGTTTTACCAGAATGTCATTGTTGTGTATTTGTAAAGCGTGCACTCCCATGTTCCGCCACCAGCGAGCGGATCCCCTGAAGTCCCAAGGGATCCCAGCATCCCTTGGGAGCACTGTATATAAATCGGCCCCTAAGGCCTGTTCCTCACTCTGGAGTGTCTTAACAAAGACTGAGGTCACTGTTACTTTAACCTCCCTGTGTGCAGTCTCATCTGTGTTAGGAATGCAATAGTCATCATCATAGGCAGTCCCTAGGAATTGAGGAAGACTTGCTTCCACTCCCAAAGTGAGTTCTTTGATGGCTGAACAGTCCGATACGAAAGCCACAGACCCTGTTACAAGTGGGACAGACATTCGTCGAGGGAAGAGGTGGGTGGGGCTGGTCTGCCGCATGCTCCCTCTGCTGCCTGCGCTTGACCTCTTTGCGAAGAGCTCATCGCCCTCCCGGATGCACTCTCTCCACCTCGGGCAGTCTTTGGCCAGGGTCTCCCAGGTGTCAGTGGTGATGTCGCACTTTACCAGGGAGGCTTTGAGGGTGTCCTTGTAACATTTCCGCTGTCCTCCTTTGGCTCATTTACCATGAAGGAGATCCGCATAAAGCATTTGCTTAGGGAGTCTCGTATCTGGCATGCGAACTATGAGGCCTGCCCAGCGAAGCTGATTGAGTGTGGTCAGTGCTTCAATGCTGGGGATTTTAGCCTGCCCTCTCAGGGGATTTGCAGGATCTTGTGGAGACATCGTTGGTGATATATCTCTAGCCTCAGATCCATACAGGAGGGCGGGTATTACTACAGCCCTGTAGACCATGAGCTTGATGGTAGATTTGAGGACCTGGTCTTCAAACACTCTTTTTCTCAGACAGCCGAAGGCTGCACTGGTGCACTGGAGGAGATGTTGAATCTCCGCATCAATGTCGATAAGAGGCTCCCAAGATATGGGTCCACATTGTCGAGGGCCGTACCGTGAATCTTGATGATTGGAGGGCAGTGCTGTGCGGCGGGGACAGGCTGGTGCAGGACCTTTGACTTATGGATGTTAAGCGTAAGGCCCATGCTTTCATATGTCTCAGTAAATACATTGACTATAGCCTGGAGTTCAGCCTCAGAATGTGCACAGACGCAGACATTGTCCGCATACTGCAGCTCAACGACAGAGGTTGGGGTGATCTTGGACTTGGCCTGGAGGCAGCATAGGTTAATCAGCTTCCAGAATGATACCTGGACTCTAGAGGTTAAGTTACGAAAAGAGATTACACAAAGTAGGGTTGTATTCCCTAGAATTTAGAAGGTTAAGGGATGATCTGATCGAAGTTTTCAAAATATTAAGGGGAACAGATAGGATAGATAGAGAGAAAGTATTTCTGCTGGTTGGGAATTTTAGGACGAGGACGCATAGTCTAAAAATTAGAGCAAGACCTTTCAGGAGTGAAATTAGGAAGTTTGGAACTCTCTTCTGTAAACGTCAGTGATTTAAACCAGAGATTGACAGCTTTTTGTTACCCAAAGGTATTAAGGGATATGGGCCAAAGCGGGTATATGCAGTTAGGTCGCAGATCAGCCATGATCTCACTGAATGGCGGAACAGGGTTGAGGGGCCGAATGGCCTCCTCCTTTTCGTATGATCCCCTCCGGTCACACACTCCCCTGGTACAGTCTCCATTCCCCCCACCGCGGTTACACACTCCCCCCAGTTACACACTCCTCTGCCCCCCCCCCCCAACACACACTCTCACACCCTCCCAACCCCCGGTTACAAACCCCCCCCCCCGTTACACATTCCCCTGGCTACACATTTTCCCCTGAATATACACTCCCCCCAGTTACACAGTCCTGCACCCCCCCAGTTACCCTCCCATCTCATCACCCCAGTCTCACACTCCCTCTAACCCCCCACCTCACCCCCCGCCCAGTCACACACTCCCCTCCGGTACACACTCCCCAGATGCCCTCAGTTACATGAGGCCTTTGCACAAATGGGTTAAATATTTTCTGGTCCAATTATTTTGACTACGATCCTAACAACCCCTGTTGTGTTTAACTGTTCACTTTCTTAGTAGGGCTTGGAATTGGTAAGAGTGAATGAATAACTTTGTTCAAACTATTGTCACCATGGTAATGAATATTATGGACCAATCCACGCAAGTTTTCACAGTTTGAGAATATTATGTAAATCATCATACACAAGGCTGCCACCTTGTGATGCTGAGAGAACTGACCGCTCTCTGCCACTTTACCTTTCAGTGAGTGCAGTCTCTGAGTGGTGTGTGCCTGGGCACACAGAGACATTTTATCAATGACTGTATGGCACAGTGAGTGCCTATTATAGGTTTGACGTGCCGAAGGAAGCTTCTGGTAATGAGTTCCTGAAAAGCATCGCAGTGTTCTGGTCAGTCACATTTTTGAGAATGCGTCAAGACCTGCTTGAAAGTCATCAGATGCTGTGATGTATTCGTGATGTAAACCTGGGGGTAGACTGCACACAATCACCAGTCTCACACTGTCTAACGAGCGGCAGGTCAAAGGTGAAGTGGATGGGCAGGTGGCTTCTGTCACCCATTGCCACAGGCCTCCTGTTTAACAATGAGCATCTCTAGCACTTTCTGGGGTAGGTGGGTGCAGTTGATCTAATTATTGATTCCTTTAGCCTTCTCACTTACATCTGTGCAGGTTAATAGTTGTAAGAAGGGTATCAACCGTGGCTCAGTTCGCAGCACTCTCGTTTCTGAGTCAGAAGGTTGTTGGTTCAAGGCCTAATCCAGAGACTTGAGCACATCACCTAGGCTGAGTCTCCAGTGCAGTACTGAGGGAGTGCTTTCAGACAAGTCTTTAAACCATGTGCACATGGTTTAAATCATCCCATGCCATGACAAAAAAGCATGTAATTCTCCCAGTGTCCTTGCCAATGTTTACAGTGACAGGCAGATTATCTTGTCATTTATCTCATTGCTGTTTGTGGGGCCTGGCTGTCTACATGATAACAGTTACTGCAATTCAGAAGTCATTTATTGGCTGTGAAGTGCTTTGGGACATCCTAATGTTGTGAAAGGCACGAAATAAATAGTGCTTTCTTTCTAAAACAAAAACAGAAAATGCTGGAAATGCTCAGCAGGTCAGGCGGCATCTGTGGAGAGAGAAACAGAGTTCACGTTTCAGGTCAATCACCATTCGGCAGAACTGCTTTCTAAAGAACTCCTTTCTTTCTAAATTGATCTGCCCAGCCTGAGCGCTTGATGCAGCGCCCTCTACTGTCGTCATCAAGTATGACCTGATACATAAATTTTATCATCCACTGGTATGGGAGGTGCAAAATCCACCGGGCACCCCTCTCTCGATCACTGAACGTGCAGGGAAGAGCACTTGTGTCGATCACTGAAGATCTCTTCATGTTCGTTGGAAGGAGTGCAGCGCCGATTCACCAGAATGACGCTTAAAGTGTTCAATTATAAGGACAGATTCCACAAACATGGTTTGTATTCCTTTGAGTTTAGATGGTGATCTAATCAAGATGTTTAAAAAGATGAATGGATTTGAGAGGGTAGATATGGAGAAACTATTTCCTCTGGTGGGAGAATCCAGTACAAGGGGGCACAATCTTAAAAGTAGAGCTCGGTCATTCAGGAGTGAAATCACAAGCACTTTTTTTTCACACGAAGGTTAGTGGAAATCTGGAACTCTCTTCCTCTAAACATCCGTGGATGCTGAGGGTCAATTAGAGCTATCAAGACTGAGATTGATCGACTTTATTAGGTAAGGGTATCAAGGGATATGGAGAAAAGTGGGTCAATGGTGTTGAGGTACAGATCAGCCATGATCTAATTGAATGGTGGAACAGGCACGAAGGGCAGAGTGGCCTCCTCCTGTTCTGATGGGATCAACATTGCTTCTGATGCGGACATTGATAGAATTATTGATGGACGGCACAATCGTTAATCCTCACAGAGCTGGGAAGGGGGACTTTCAAATGTGACGCACAGTAGAATTAATGATCCAGAGTAAGCTGTGTAAACACATGAGGTGGTGCATGGACAACAGGCTCTGACAATCGGAGCCAAACAGCTGCCAGTACAGACGTGCCCCAGATGTTTTTTGTCGAGGCTGTTTTTACCCAGTGCTCGATGTGGTGACACCCTCGGTTCCATGTGTTGGCGCATCGTGAAAATATCTCGATGAAAATAACCTTGCCTCGTCCAGCTATTGTCCTAACCCCCTGCCCTTTAAGAAAATCATGGAAACATACAGCACGGAAGGATGCCATTCGGCCTATTCATAGAATCATAGAAATTTATAGCATGGAAGGAGGACATTTCAGCCCATCGTGTCCACGCCGATCAACCAAGAGCTATCCAGTCTAATCTCCAGCTCTTTCCAGCTCTTGGTCCATAGCCCTGTAGGTTATGGCACTTTAAATGCACATCCAAGTATTTTTTAAATGTGCTGAGAGTTTCTGCCTCTACCACCCTTTCAGGCAACGAATTCCAGACCCCCACCACCCTCTGGATGAAGACATTTCCCTTCATATCGCCTCTAAACCTCCCCCTCAATTACTTTAAATCTTTGCCCCCTGATTGTGTGGTATATATCAATGCCAAGGGAAACAGGTCCTTCCTATCCACTTATATCTAGGCCGCTCATAATTTTATACACCTCAATCAGGTCCCCCTCAGCCTCCTCTGTTCCAAAGAAAACAGACCCAGCATCTCCAATCTTTCCTCATAGCCAAAATTCTCCAGTCTAGGCAACATTCTTGTAAATCTCCTCTGCATCCTCTCTACAGGAAAGATGTGATTGCACTAATGTGGTGCCCAGAACTGCACACTGTACTCCAGCTGCAGCCCAACCAGTGTTTTACAAGTTCAAGCATAATCTCCATTTTTTTTTAATATTCGTTGCCAATCTTTCCAATTCCTTGTCAGATCACAAACGCCAGAGGTCACCTTGCACACATCAAGGATCACCCTGCGCCAATGCTCTTAGCCAAAAGGCCTGGAGCCCAAGCACCGTTCCTGGAAGTACTGCAATACCAGGTTCGTGCCATGGAGGTGGATGGGTCAGGCCCCGGAGGTGTATGGGTCAAGCCACCCCACCCACCTCATAATCTCCATGCTCTTGTATTCCATGCATCGACTAATAAAGGCAAGTATTCCAAATGCCTTCTTAACCATCTTATCTATCTGGCCTACTACCTTCAGAATCTGTGGACCTGCACTCCAAGGTCCCTTTGTTCCACTACACTTTTCAGTGTCATACCATTTAATGTGTATTCCCTTGCCTTGTTAGACCTCCCCAAATGCATTACCTCACACTTATCCAGATTGAATTCCATTTGCCACTGCTCTGCCCACCTGACCAGTACATTGATATCTTCCTGCAGTACGCAGCTTTCTTCTTTATTATCAACCACGCAGCCTATTTTAGTGTAATCTGCAAACTTCTTAATCATACCCCCAACATTCAAGTCCAAGTTATTGATATATACCACAAAAATCAAGGGAGGCAGCACTGAGCCTTGCAGAACCCCATTGGATACAGCCTTCCAGTCACAAAATTACCCATCAACCATTATCCTTTGCTTCATGTCTCTGAGCCAATTTTGAATCTAACTTGCCACTGTTGGGGTAGAAGGAAGACTTCTCTTCCTTGAGGTGGACTCCCTGATATAAGGAGTTGATACCTGCCCTCTTAATAGCGACCACGGAATCACTCAGACAAAAACTTCGGTTCAACCGGTTTTTATTCGAGCATATGCAAGGGAAATGTTCCAAGGAACACTTCCCAGAACAACAGTTTGTAATGGCAGTTATACGTATTCTGAGGGGTGCAACCCTCCTATAAAACCATCGATTGGTCTACTGCTATCAGCGAAGTTACATTGATTTGTTGACTCTTATCAGACTCGCTATGAGTGGATCTGCCCCATCTGTCCATCTCTCATCACATGACACCCTCCTGGAATTTGTTATTCAATGGTGTCACTTTGCCTCAGTTTCTCATGACGTGTGAAGTAACCTTGCTTCCCAGGGTTTGATACCTTGTTCCCAAAACACCTGCTTTCTTATCATGTTCCCAAGAGAACTTTAGTCATAATGTTCTAGTTTCTCATGAGATTCAGATGCTGTTTACAATCTGTGTTCCCAAACAGCTTACTCTCTACTGTCCTTGGCAAGTGTTGTTCTGTATTGAATGTGTTGATCCATCTTCTATCAGTCTGTGCTGGGGTTCAACGCATTGTTGGTTACTTATGATGGTTCATTAACCATCAGGCTTTACAACATAGCAAGCTTTGCTGCTTCCTCTTCTTAAAACCCATCCAAGCGAGTGTATAAGCATGCTTTACATACATACGCGAGCTTTACATACAATTATAATCCCTATAGAAACAGAGGAATTCCTGATTCCTCAGAACCTCCTAATACTGATAAGCCTTACAATTTAGTTCGGGTACCGGTTTTCCTCCCCTTACACCACTTTACCCTAGATCCCATGGGCTTTTACTTTTGTGACCAGTCTGCCATGTGGGACTTATCAAAAGGTTTGCTAAAATCCATATACACTGCATCATACACACTGCCCTTATTGACCCTCCTGGTTACTTTCTCGAAAAATTCAATCAAGTTAGTCATACATGACCTTCCCTTGACAAATCCATGCTGACTGTCCTTGATTAATCCATGTCTTTTGAAGATTTATCCTGTCCTTCAGGATTTTTTCCAATAATTTTCCTCTGCCTGTGTCGGCTCTTTGACCAAGTTATCCAATTATTCTCATTCCCCTGCTCTTTCCCCATAGCTCGGAAAATACTTGTAAACTTGAAACTATATTACGAGAATGTCTAAAAGGCGCTGAGGGACTTGTGGAAATCTTACTGGGAATTCACATCAGTAACTGTGGCTTAGTGGATGAGACAAATGCTGTAAAAGGTTTTATAGATTATCGCCAACCTGAGTGAGATATTTTGCAGATTAACTGTAGACTGAAGCTCGCTACCTAATGCAAGAGTGTGAATCACAGCCTTTTTAATTACCCGAGCTTCCGACCTTATTAATGGCAAAATGTGTAAACTTTTAATTATAGGCAAAGGGATGTAGAAAGTGAGTGAGGAGATTTGAAGGGAATTACTGAACAAAAATAAGTGTCAATTAACTCGACCCAAGCCCCATCCACGACCCGAAGCCCCCTACTTGCACGATTTGGGATTATACACAACCTGCCCCTACAAATATTGTACCTTTGGGGCTTCTTTCTACTTAATGCAGCTCATTGCTGGATGAAAGCTTCAGAGTTCCAAACACTGATTGCCCTGTGTGTTTCCTCCAGTTTTCTTCCAGCTACTCAACCTCTCCAACATCTCATTCTGGGGTATGTAGGGGTTTTTGCTCTGCCCAATTACGGGGCCTCTGGTGGCTGTTGGTGTATTGGGCCTCTCTGTCCCTTCTAGGGAATGGTCCAGCAGCTTATGGCTCGCTGACCACTAAACTGGCGGTCTCGAAGCGCCCTAGCACCCCTTTCTGGTTCTAATCTCAGAATTTTGGTGGATTATGAGCTTCCACAAGGGAAAACAAAACACTCAGAGACAAATGTTCCTTGGAACAAAAAAAAACGGGTAAGTCCAATTTATTAACCACGGTAAGTTTCCACCAAGGTCAAACTTCATCAAAACACATATCTGACACACACTTATAAACTATGAAAATCTATGGGAAGAAACGGACACAACGAAAACCTTACACAATTTTACCTTTACAAGACAGTTCTAACACCACCCCCACCCCACTTTTTACCTGACTGACCTTGGCTGACAGTTGGGAAAAGAAAACACGAGGATAATACTGATGATCCCTTTTTGACAGTTATTCCTTTTAGCCTTGGGATGGTTGGTTTACGGGGTAGCTGGAGTGAATGTTGCCTCTCCCAGTTACTGGGGTCTCCGCTTCTTCAGCTGGTTGGCCTCGGGGCGTTGTTCGGTGTGCGGCTCGGCTTCTTGAGACGATGTTGGGCCTCTCGGTAGTTGGGTTGTATATTCTGCACACAAGTTGAGTTCAGGGCCTGTTCGATGGTAGGTTTCCCAGCCAGTAACAGTCCGTCTCCGTTCTCTCTCGGTTTCTGTCGGTCTGTGACTGCTACTGCTTCTCGATTCCTTCTCCTACTGCTCCAGCAGCTTCTCTCCTTTCTCACTGTGCCAGCGGCTTCCTCTCTTTCCTCACTGCTCCAGCGGCTTCCTCTCTCTTCTTCCAGTGGTTCTGTAGGTCCTATATTTGTACCCAATTGTGTAAGTTTGGGCGGGGAGATAGCTTTGAGTGTTTAATCAGAAGATGTTCATAATTTGATTAGGGGTGAGTCGTATTTTCAAACTGGGCCGGGTAGTCCCCATTGGTTGAGGATTTCCCCGCTTCAGGCCCGACTCGATCCCTGATTGGCCTGTCAGAATGCACTTTTCCCCCATTGACCAGTGCCTCTGCCTCGCTTGTGAGCCAGACTCCACAATGTCTGTATCCGTCCACATATTTCCCAGCCTGCCTGGTCTGAGGATTTTACTTGACCAAAAATGTTCATTTAAAATGTATAGAACGATCCCATTTAGTTTTCTTGTCCTTGGGGTGTTCCAATAAAATGCGGTCGTGGATTTTCGAACCTTACAGGTACAGTTCCACAGGTACCCTACAGTTGTTGGAACATAGGAATGGGGGCCGAATGGCCTACTCCTGCTCCCAATTCTTATGTTCTAAGAACAGGGGGAGTTCTCCCCCGATATCCTGGCTAATGTTTATCCTTCCACGAACACCTAAAAAACAAATTATTTGGTCATGATCACATTGCTGTTTTTGGGAGCTTGCTGTGCGCAAATTGGCTGCCGGATTTCCTACATTACAACAGCAACTACACTTCCAAAAAAAAAAGTACTTCATCGGCTGTAAAACGTTTTGCGTCATCCTGAGGTCATGAAAGGCACTATATAAATGCAAACTCTTCCTTTCTTTAGCGTGGTTATTGGACTGATCACCACAACAGTTACAACAATTTGGTTTGGGAATTACAACAGAAGTTGAGTTCCCCGTGACATGATGTAACTCAGTTCAGCATTCCAGTTTCAAAGCTGAGTTCAGTTCAACATGACACCTCTCCCCTTTGCATTGCACTTTTACAGATTGCTCTACAGAGGTCATTCTGTGAATGTGCACTTCGAGCACAGAGCTACATGTTCTGCGGGGAGAGGGGCACATCTCGGGAATTTGGACATGAAGTTTAGAGCAAAGGTCAATTTAAGGCCCCTTCTCTCTAATGGGATTTCGAACCTAGCAACAGAAATTCACTGCTAAGCTGTGCACAGCTGGATGCTTCAGTGACCCATTGATTTCAGTACTGATGTGACACATAATTATACTGAAAAATCCTATAAGGTGACTCCTATTTAAACTCTAAATGCATTATTGAGTGTCATAGTGCTAAAGTGGTTGAATTTTCATTACATTCGTTGCTTTCTTTGAAATCTTCCATTCCCACTATATGTTTTTCCAAGAATATAATAGCGGGGCTCTAAATGGTAAGATAGCAATCATGCAAATTGCCAAGCTTAGCGCTGGGTGGGAGCGATATGAAAAAAACAACAAAAAAACATTGATTTTATCATTCGTAAATTTTCTGATTCGCTCCATCACATTGGCAGCAGGAATTTTTTATTGTTCGAGAGTCTCGTCCTTTTAGCTTTTCTCTGAGTCTGTCCTGTTTTACTGACAGCTGTGACTCAATCAGTTGCACACTCACCTCTGAGTCAGAGGTCACGGGCTCGAGCTTCAGTCCAGAGACTTGAGCACAAAATCTAGGCTGACGCGCCAGCGGAGTGCTGAGGGAGCGCCGCACTGTCGGAGGTGCCGTCTTTGGAATGAGACGTTAAACCGAGGTCTCATCTGCTCTCTCGGGCGGATGTAAAAGATCTCGCGGCACTATTTGGAAGAAGAGAAGTGGGGGGGGGGGGGGGGGGGGGAAGTCCTGGCAAATATTTATCCCTCAACCAACTTCACTGAAACAGTTATCTGGGCTTTATCACATCGCAGTTTGTGGGAGCTTGCTGTGCACAGATTGGCTGCTGCGTTTCCTACATTACAAAAGTGACTACACTCCAAAAGTACTTCAGTGGCTGTAAAGCATTTTGGGAAGTCTTGAAGTCATGAAAGGTGCTATATAAATGCAAGCCTTTCTTTCTCTGTAGGCCCTCTTTCTCTGTAGGCCCTCTTTCTCTGCAGGCCCTCTTTCTCTGCAGGTCCTCTTTCTCTGCAGGCCCTCTTTCTCTGTAGGCCCTCTTTCTCTGTAGGCCCTCTTTCTCTGTCCATCCACTATGGGTGAAGTTCTCACTCCTCCGAGCTGGACACCGTAGCTAGTCAAAGGAAGGTGATCAGCCAAACATAAGAACATAAGCAATAGGAGCAGGAGTAGATCATTCGGCCCCTTGAGGCTGCTCCGCTATTTAATAAGATTATGGCTGATCTGATCATGGACTCAGCTCCACTTCCCTGCTCGCTCCCCATATCGTTCAAACATCTGTCTGTCTCCAGCTTAAATATATTCAATGACCCAGCCTCCACAGCTCTCTGAGGCAGAGAATTTCACAGATTTACAACCCTCTGAGAGAAGAAATTCCTCCTCATCTCAGTTTTAAATGGGCGATCCCTTATTCTGTAACTATGCCCCCTAGTTCTAGATTCCCCCACAAGGGGAAACATCCTCTCTGCATCTACCCTGTCAAGCCCCCTCAGAATCTTTTAAATTTCAATAAGATCATCTCTCAGTCTTCTAAACTCCAATGACTTTAGGCCCAACCTGCTCAATCTCTCATCATTTGTCAGCTCCTTCCTTGGAGCTCCTTCCACTTTACCGCCGTTGTTGTGGCGGAAACATCGTTTACAGCGCACTTGCGGTGAGGGCAGGAATAGCCCATGAGGAACTATCCCGGCCAATGTTTCTGGCGAGATTGAAAGACCTTCCTTTTCGCTCGACCAAACCATCACCTTCTGACGCATCCAATGGACTCGATGCTGCCATCGCCCGCTCAGGTTCCAGCTCGGTTTTGGGCCGATCGGGAGGAGAGCAGCAGCGGAACTCTGCTCGTGGGTTTATTTCGTCAGCTCTCCACTAATCGCTGTCATTTCTAGGATTTCCACCAGACACTGCAGAGGGCGTTGAATTGGCCCCCAAATATAGGCGGACGTTAAATAGGGCCCCAAATATAAGCGGGCATTGAATAAGCCCCCAAATACAGGCGGATGTTGAAGATGGCCCCAAATATAAGCGGGCGTTGAATAAGCCCCCAAATATAGGCGGGCATTGAATAGGACCCCAAATAAAAGGGGGCATTGAATAAGCCCCCAAATATAGGCGGGTGTTGAATAGGCCTCCAAATATAGGCGGGCATTGAATATGCAACTGTATAGGGTATTGGTAAGGCCGCACCTGGAGTACTGTGTGCAGTTTGGTCACCTGACTTAAGGAAGGATATACTGGCTTTGGAGGGGGTACATAGATGACCTGGAAGAGGGGACAGGGTGTAGTGTAACAAAATTTGCAGATGACACAAAGATTAGTGGGAAAGCGGGTTGTGTAGAGGACACAGAGAGGCTGCAAAGAGATTTGGATAGGTTAAGCGAATGGGCTAAGGTTTGGCAGATGGAATACAATGTCGGAAAGTGTGAGGTCATCCACCTTGGGGAAAAAAAAACAGTAAAAGGGAATATTATTTGAATGGGGAGAAATTACAACATGCAGAGGGACCTGGGGGTCCTTGTGCATGAATCCCAAAAAGTTAGTTTGCAGGTGCAGCAGGTAATCAGGAAGGCGAATGGAATGTTGGCCTTCATTGCGAGAGGGATGGAGTACAAAAGCAGGGAGGTCCTGCTGCAACTGTATAGGGTATTGGTAAGGCCACACTTGGAGTACTGTGTGCAGTTTTGGTCACCTTACTTAAGGAAGGATATTCTGGCTTTGGAGGAGGTACAGAGACGATGCACTAGGCTGATTCCGGAGATGAGGGGATTACCTTATGATGATAGATTGAGTAGACTGGGTCTTTACTCGTTGGAGTTCAGAAGGATGAGGGGTGATCTTATAGAAACATTTAAAATAATGAAAGGGATAGACAAGATAAGAGGCAAAGAGGTTGTTTCCACTGGTCGGGGAGACTAGAACTAGGGGGCACAGCCTCAAAATACGGGGGAGCCAATTTAAAACCGAGTTGAGAAGGAATTTCTTCTCCCAGAGGGTTGTGAATCTGTGGAATTCTCTGCCCAAGGAAACAGTTGAGGCTAGCTCATTGAATGTATTCAAGTCACAGATAGATAGATTTTTAACCAATAAGGGAATTAAGGGTTATGGGGAGCGGGCGGGTAAGTGGAGCTGAGTCCACGGCCAGATCAGCCATGATCTTATTGAATGGCGGAGCAGGCTCGAGGGGCTAGATAGCCTACTCCTGTTCCTAATTCTTATGTTCTTATGTAGGCCCCCAAATATAAGTGGGCGTAGAATAGGCCCCCAAATATAAGCGGGCATTTAATAGGCCCCCAAATATAAGCGGGTGTTGATTAGGCCCCCCAAATATAGGGGGGCGTTGAATAGGCCCCCCAAATGTAGGCGGGCATTGAATAGGCCCCCAAATATAGGCGGGTGCTGAATAGGCCCCAAATATATGTGGGCGTTGAATAGGCCCCCAAATATAGGCGGGCATTGAATAGGCCCCCAAATATAGGTGGGCGTTGAATAGGCCCCCAAATATAAGCGGGTGTTGAATAGGCCCCCAAATATAGGGCGGGCGTTGAATAGGCCTCAAATAGGCGGGCATTGAATAAGCCCCAAATATAGGCGGGCATTGAATAGGCCCCCAAAAATAAGCGGGCGTTGAATAGGCCCCAAATATAGGGCGGGCATTGAATCGGCCTCCAAATATAGGCGGGCATTGAATAGGCTCCCAAATATAGGCGGGCATTGAATAGGCCCCTAAGTATAAGCGGGCATTGAATAAGCCCCCAAATATAGGCGGATGTTGAATAGGCCCCCAAATATAGGCGGACGTTGAATAGGCCACCAAATATAAACGGGCGTTGAATAGGCCCCCAAATATAGGCGGTCGTTCAATAGGCCCCCCCAAATATAGACGGCCATATTCACATTGTGTGATGGTGTAATGATGTGCCCCATTTGTCATCATTATTGCCACAGCAACGTTGGATGTAAGGAACATCGTCAGGGAGTGCATGAGGGGATTTCAATATTAAGCGCTTCTGTTTAAGGGATACAGCCGATTGCACAATCATGCAATTTGATTTTTTAATGTTTTGACAATTTTATCGTTCTCTCCAGCTATGCTAGAGGTAGTTGGATTTGCTCTGTTGATGCTGGCATCCAAGGCCTACAGCAGCCATTTTCCTTCCCTCCCTCAACCTGCCCCCCCCCCCCCACCACTGGCCCCGCATCTCTAACAACACCTTTCCCTCCCCCCTCCGCACCATCCCCCCCCCACACTATTCCCCCCCCGCACCATTTCCCCACCGCACCATTCACCCCCGCACCATTCCCCCCCGCACTATTCCCCCCCTGCACCATTCCCCCCCTCCGCACCATTCCCCCCCCGCACCATTCCCTCCCCGCATCCCCCCCCGCACCATCCCCCCCCGCACCATTCCCCCCCCACACCAATCCCCCCCCGCACCATCCCCCCCCGCACCATTCCCCCCCCCGCACCATTCCCACCCCCGCACCATTCCCCCCCCCGCACCATTCCCACCCCGCATCCCCCCCCGCACCATTCCCCCCCGCACCATTCCCCCCCCCGCACCATTCCCCCCCCGGATCCCCCCCGCACCATTCCCCCCCCGCACCATTCCCCCTCCCGCACCATTCCCCCCCCGCATCCCCCCCGCACCATTCCCCCCCCGCACCATTCCCCCCCCGCACCATTCCCCCTCCCGCACCATTCCCCCCCGCATCCCCCCCGCACCATTCCCCCCCCACACCATTCCCCCCCCGCACCATTCCCCCTCCCGCACCATTCCCCCCCCGCATCCCCCCCGCACTATTCCCCCCCCGCACCATTCCCCCCCCGCATCCCCCCCGCACCATTCCCCCCCCCGCACCATTCCCCCCCCCGCACCATTCCCCCCCCGCACCATTCCCCCCCCCCGCACCATTCCCCCTCCCGCACCATTCCCCCCCCCGCATCCCCCCCCGCACCATTCCCCCCCCCCGCATCCCCCCCGCACCATTCCACCCCCCGCACCATTCCCCCCCCGCACCATTCCCCCCCCCCCGCATCCCCCCCGCACCATTCCCCCCCCGCACCATTCCCCCCCCCGCACCATTCCCCCCCCGCACCATTCCCCCCCCCCGCACCATTCCCCCTCCCGCACCATTCCCCCCCCGCATCCCCCCCGCACTATTCCCCCCCCCGCACCATTCCCCCCCCGCATCCCCCCCGCACCATTCCCCCCCCCGCACCATTCCCCCCCCGCACCATTCCCCCCCCCCGCACCATTCCCCCTCCCGCACCATTCCCCCCCCCGCATCCCCCCCCGCACCATTCCCCCCCCCCGCATCCCCCCCGCACCATTCCACCCCCCGCACCATTCCCCCTCCGCACCATTCCCCCCCGCACCATTCCCCCCTCCGCACCATTCCCCCCCCTCACCATTCCCCCCCGCACCATTCCCCCCTGCACCATTCCCCCCCCGCACTATTCCCCCCCTGCACCATTCCCCCTCTCCGCATCATTCTCCTCCGCACAATTCGCCCCTCCGCACCATTCCCCCCCCACACCAATCCCCCCCCCGCACCATTTCCCCCCCCCGCACCGTTCCCGCCCCCCCACACCATTCCTTCCCCCCACGCATCTTTCCCTCCGCACCATTCCCTCCCCCTGCACCTTTCTCTCTCCCCCCCCCCCCCCCCACCCCCTCCCACTTCCCTCCCATTCCCTCCTCACCTTTCCCCAACAGAGACCGGTTCCCCAGTGCAGCCTGAATTCCCAGATGCCGTGCGCCTACACTGGTGGTCAGCAGTGGATGCCAGGTCCACCTTGCCGACTCTCGGTCCAAGTGGACAGTCCATCCCGGTATGTCTCTGTCTATATGGCCCTCTGAGGACTACAGCAGTCCTTCACAGGAAGTGCTTCATTGATTAGAAGCTACTTTTTATTGTAAACTAGTTTGAGCCATTTGTTTTTTAAGAGGCTTTCACAGGAGCGTATCTGGGATGTTTGAGGAACAGTCTAGCCCTTTCTCTTGGTTTATGGTCATCTTCACCATCTGTTTTTTATCATGTTAAGAATTTCCAAATATCAAAAAGTTCAGTTTTAACCTTATCCTAGCTTGTTGGATTGGCTCTTCATTTTCTCCTATTCTAATTCATTATAACTATCAGCAAAGAGTGAAGTCTCTAGAAAAAAGACCCAAGGGTGACCTAATAGAGACCTTTAAAATTATGAAAGCGAGAGAGAGACTTACATTTATATAGTGCCTTTCATGACCACCAGACATCTCATAGCGCTTTACAGCCAATGAAGTACTTTTGAAGTGTAGTCACTGTTGTAATGTAGGAAACGTTGCAGCCAATTTGCGCACAGCAAGCTCCCACAAACAATAATGTAATAATAACCAGCTAATCTGTTTTAGTGATGATTGAGGGATAAATATTGGCCACGACACCGGGGATAACTCCCCTGCTCTTTTTCAAAATAGTGCCATGTGATCTTTTACATCCACCTGAGAGGGCAGATGACAGACGGCACCTCTGTCAGTGCACCTCCCTCAGCACTGGAGTGTCAGCCTGGATTTTGGTGCTCAAGTCCCTGGAGCGGGACATGAACCTGAAAGGGCTCGATAGGGTAGATGTAGAGATGTTTCCACTTGTAGGAACTAGGGGCCATAAAAAAAGATAATCACTAATAAATCCAATAAGGAATTCAGGAGAAACGTCTTTACCTAGCGAGTGGTGAGAAAGTGGAACTCGCTACCACAAGGAGTAGTTGAAGCGAATAGTATAGCTGTCTTTAAGGGGAATCAGGATAAATACATGAGGGAGCAAGGAATAGAGGGACATGTTGATGGGATTAGATGAAGTAGGGTGGGAGGAGGCTCGTGTGGAGCATAAACACCGGCATAGACCAGTTGGGCCGAATGGCCTGTTTCTGTGCTGTACATTCTCTGTAGTTTCTTTCACAACCCAGAAGCTGTGGAACTCATACCTGTTATGTATTTAACCCTTTGTAACCTGCATCACACCTGACCACCAGAGGGCCCACCTGTTGGAGTCCCAAGGAATCCCAGCATCCCTTGGGAGCACTGTATAAGCAGACCACGAGATACCTGCACTCTGGAATCTTAATAAAGGAGCTAAGGTCACACTTGCTCATTGTTCACAGTACTCAGTCTCACCATTTATTATGAGTGTAACAATACCTCACTCACTATGTCCTTCTTCCTACAGCCCAAGAGCTTTTAAAACCCATGATGTGAGTAAACTGCTTGACTACTTGATTTTCTCAGTCCTCCTACTCTTTTCAGTCTTGGTGGTGTTGTGGCCCTTGAGCCTTGGTTTCTCAGTTCTGGAAAAAGGGTTGAAAGTTTTTGTTTCTGGGAAGCTGAAGGTTCCTTCGCGTTAGACCTGTCACCTGCCAAACCACCATCCAGATCTCCTTCAATCTTCTCCACAAATATCTCGCCTCCACCATCACTGCTCTGATGGTTTTCCTTGTCCATTGCTGACCTGGGGTATGTGAAAGCTTCAATTCTTGCTCTGGTCGAAGTCACAAACAACATGAAGACAACAGCAACAACTTGTATTTATATAGCGCCTTTAACATAGTAAAATGTCCCAAGGTGCTTCACAGGAGTGTTATCAAACTAAATTTGACAGTGAGCAAAGTAAAGAGATATTAGGATAGGTGGAGGTAGCAACTTAAAAGAGAAGAGAGAGGTTGAAACAGGGAGAGGCTTAGGAAGGAAATTCTAGAGCTTAGGACCTAGAATTGGAGGAGTGCAGCGATCTCAGAGAGTTGTGGGGCAGGAGGAGATCACAGATAGGGAGTGGCGAGGCCATGGAGGGATTTGATAACAAGGATGAGGATTTTAAAATTGAGGTGTTGCTGAAGCGGGAGCCAATGTAGGTTAGCGAGCACAGGGCTGATGAGTGAGCGAGGCTCGGTATGGATAGGCTTGGTAGGATGTATGCAGCAGAGTTTTGGATGTGCTCAAACTTTGTGGAGAGTGGAAGATGTGAGGCCAGCCAGAAGAGCTTTTGAATAGTCAAGTCTAGAGATAACAAAGGCTTGGATGAGAATTTCAGCAGCAGATGAGCTGAGGCAGGGATGGAGTCGGGCGATGTTCCAGAGGTGGAAGTATGCGGACTTGGTGCGGATATGTGGGCAGAATCTCATTGCAGGGTGAAATGCGACACCAAGGTTGCCAACAGTGTGGTTCAGCCTCAGACAATTCCCAGGGAGAGGGATGGAGTTGGTGGTGAGGGAACGGAGTTTGTGGTGGGAACCGAAGGCAATGGCTTTGGTCTTCCCAATATTTAGAACTGGACGAGCAGTAGTCTTCTCCAGTTTTAATACCAGTAAATTGGAACCCATTGTTTTTGACATCAGCCAGCATTTATTTCCTCTCTGGCCCAGGCTCCATTTACCTTCCTGGCTGTTGCCCCATTCTAAGCCTGATGCTGTGAAGCCTTTGCATCCTGCTCATCGCCGAGCCGTGCTTCCTATCCCACATCTGATCCGTTATCAAAATCTGTTCCTTTCGACTCAGAGATTGCCCTCCCCGACACACCCCTTCTCTCCCAGGACTTTCAACCACTGGACGCCCTTTTTTCAGGCACAACGGGCCGCCGTGAGTTAAATTCCACTCCTGGATCCTCGACGTACAGAATGTATTGTGTTGACAATTTCCAAGCGGTAGCCTGTATTAATGGAAGGAATTGGGTGGCTCTTGTTCAAACCCTGCTTACCTCTGAGAATTAGACTGGGATCTCCTGTTTTCTCTCTGGAGTTTATTTTATATCTGCAGGATGGCTAAATAAGCTTGCGTGTAATATTGATTATTGACCAAGCAAAATAGCTCACCAGCAAGATTAAGGTCCAGCACTGAGTGAAGTGAAGTGCAGTTTAATTGTTACTTGCCAGAGGAGTCAAAGACCAAAATGGACACCGAGATGTATCAGTAACATTACTTTATTTAACTACGGTTACAAGAAATGGCCACGATCACAAGGTTAAATTACTGGTGATTACAATAAAGGGCAGTAGATCTTAACAACGGTCAATAGAATCTAAATCATCATAAATATAACGGTCACCTAACTGTAAGCTTTACACTATCTCAGTATTAGCTGGGCTTCTCTTAATAACAATATAGCAGAATTACTTTCAATGTGCAAGATAACAGTGCGATTTTACTAAGTTGATTTTCAGAGTTTGTATCCACTATATCAACAACAACTTTGTGCCTTTATCATCGCAAAATGTCCCAAGGCACTTTACAAGACCATAATCAAACAAAATTGACACCGAAGCAGGAAAGCTTAGAACAGGTGAGCAAGAGCTTGGCTGAGGAAGTGGAGAGAGGGGGGGAGCGAGGTGGAGAGAGGGGGGGAGCGAGGTGGAGAGAGGAGGGAGTGAAGTGGAGAGAGGGGGGAGGAGCGAGGTGGAGGAGGGGCAGTGAGATGGAGGGGGGGGCAGTGAGGTGGGGAGGAGGGGAGTGAGGTGGAGGGGGGAAGAGTGAGGTGGAGAGGGCGAGAGAGAGGGGGAGAGTGGGGAGAGAGAGAGGGGGAGAGTGGTGGGAGAGGGGAAGGGAGAGTGAGGTAGTGGGGAGGAGAGTGAGGTAGAGAGAGGGGGGGCAGTGAGGTGGAGGGGGAGCAGTGAGGTGGAGAGAGGAGAGAGAGTGAGGTGGGGAGAGGGGGGAGAGTGAGGTGGAGAGAGGGGGGAGAGTGAGGTGGAGAGAGGGGGGAGAGTGAGGTGGAGAGAGCGGGGAGAGTGAGGTGGAGAGAGGCGGGAGAGTGAGGTGGAGAGAGGGGGAGAGTGAGGTGGAGAGAGGGGGGAGAGTGAGGTGGAGAAAGGGGGAGAGTGAGGTGGAGAGAGCGGGCGGAGTGAGATGGAGAGTGGGGGGGAGAGTGAGGTGGAGAGGGGGGAGAGTGAGGTGGAAAGATTTAGCGAAGGAATTCCAGAGCTTAGGGTGTAGGCAGAAGGTATGACTGCCAATGGTGGGATGTGTTGTGTATCTGTAAAGCATGCACTCCCATGTTCCGCCACCAGGGAGCACATCCCCTGAAGTCCCAAGGGATCCCAGCCAGCCCCTAAAGCCTGTTCCTCACTTTGGAGTGTCTTATTAAAGACTGAGGTCACTGTTACTTTAACCTCCCTGTGTGCAGTCTCATCTGTGTTAGGAACACAATAACTGGCGACGAGTATACGAATCCAACGCAAAGATGCAGCAAACTGTGGGCATCCTGGAGAAGTTCTTGGAGGGTGAGGACTGAGAGCCTATGTCGAACGTCTAGACCAGTACTTTGTAGCCAACGCGCTGGACGGAGAAGGAAGCGCTGCAAAAAGGAGAGCGGTCCTCCTCACAGTCTGCGGGGCACCAGCCTACAGCCTGAGGAAGAATCTTCTGGCTCTGGTGAAACTCACAGATAAGTCGTATGAGGAGCTGTGAACACTGGTTCGGGAGCATCTTAACCCGAGAGAGAGAGTGCTGATGGCGAGGTATCGTTTTACACGTGCCAGCGATCTGAAGATCAGGAAGTGGCGAGCTACGTCGCCGAGCTAAGGCGACTTGCAGAACAACGTGAGTTTGATGGCTACCTGGAGCAAATGCTCAGAGACTTTTTTGTACTGGGCATTGGCCATGAGACCATCTTACGAAAACTTTTCACTGTAGAGACACCGACTCTCAGTAAGGCCATTGCGATAGCACAGACTTTTATATCCACCAGTGATAACACCAAACAAATCTCTCAGCACACAAGTGCTAGCAATGTTCATAAATTAACTGGAACTGTGTTTGTGAGCAGAAATGTACAGGGCAGAAACCACGAGTTTGCAACTGCCAGCAGGCCTCAGGTGACCCAGATGACTCGGAATCTGCAACAAAGGATGAATGCAAGGCAATTCACATTTTGTTGGCTGCAAAACCTACTAACCACCACGTGGCAGAGGAAGATCGGTCCATGGTGGATCAAAGCAATTTTGAGCCTGAGAGAGAGGAGGCAGATGCTGAAGCACACGGGGTGCACACATTTTCGATGAAATGTCCACCTATGTAAATGTAAAATTGAATGGCTTACCCATAGCCATGGAACTGGACACTGGCGCTAGCCAATCCATCGTGAGTAAAAAGATGTTTGAGAGACTGTGGTGCAACAAGGCACTCAGACCAGCCTTGAGCCCCATCCACACGAAACTGAGAACGTACACCAAAGAGCTTATTACTGTCCTGGGCAGCGCCATGGTCAAGGTCACCTACGAGGGCACGGTGCATGAACTGCCACTCTGGACTGTCCCGGGCGATGGCCCCACACTGCTTGGAAGGAGCTGGGTGGGCAAAATCCGCTGGAACTGGGATGACATCTGAGCGCTATCACATGTGGATGAGGCCTCATGTACGCAGGTTCTTAACAAATTTCCTTCCCTTTTTGAGCCAGGCATTGGAAACTTTTCCGGGGTGAAGGTGCGGATCCACCTGGTCCCAGAGGCACGACCCATCCACCACAAGGCGCGAGCGGTACCTCACATGATGAGGGAGAGAGTGGAAATCGAGCTGGACAGGCTGTAACGTGAGGGCATCATCTCCCCAGTGGAATTCAGTGAGTGGGCCAGCCCGATTGTTCCAGTACTCAAAAGTGATGGCACGGTCAGGATTTGCGGCGATTATAAAGTAACTATTAATCGTTTCTCGCTACAGGACCAATACCCGCTACCTAAGGCAGACGACCTATTTGTGACGCTGGCAGGAGGCAAGACGTTCACCAAGCACGACCTGACTTCGGCCTACATGACGCAGGAGCTGGAGGAGTCTTCAAAGGGCCTCACCTGCATCAACACGCACAAGGGACTGTTCATCTACAACAGATGCCCGTTTGGAATTTGGTCGGCATGCAGCGATCTTCCAGAGAAACATGGAGAGCCTACTCAAGTCGGTACCACGCATGGTGGTTTTTCAGGACGACATATTGGTCACGGGGTCGGGACACCATCGAGCACCTACAAAACCTGGAGGAGGTCCTCCAGCGACTGGATCACGTAGGGCTGCGGCTGAAGAAGTCGAAATGCGAATTCATGGCAACAGAAGTGGAGTTTTTGGGGAGAAAGATCGCGGCGGACGGCATTCAGCCCACTGACGCCAAGACAGAGGCTATCAGGAACGTGCCTAGGCAACAGAACGTCATGGAGCTGCGCTCGTTCCTGGGACTCCTCAACTATTTTGGTAACTTCCTACCGGGGTTAAGCACCCTTTTAGAGCCCCTATATGTGTTATTGCATAAAGGTGAGAACTGGGTCTGGGGAAAAAAAACAAGTAATTGCTTTTGAGAAAGCCAGAAACACTTTCTGCTCCAACAAGCTGCTTGTATTGTATAACCTGTGTAAAAGACTTGTGCTAGCATGTGATGCATCGTCGTATGGAGTCGGGTGTGTATTACAACAAGCTAACGTTGTGGGGAAGTTGCAACCTGTCGCCTATGCCTCCAGGATCTTGTCTAAGGCTGAGAGGGCCTACAGCATGATTGAGAAAGAGGCACTAGCGTGTGTGTTCGGGGTAAAGAAAAAACATCAGTATCTGTTTGGCCTCAAATTTAAGCTGGAAACCGGTCACAAGCCCCTCATATCCCTGTTCGCTGAAAACAAGGGGATAAATACTAATGCCTCAGCCCGCATACAGAGGTGGGCACTGGTGCTATCAGCCTATAACTATACCATCCGCCACAGGCCAGGCACCGAGAACTGTGCGGATGCTTTCAGTCGGCTACCATTGCACACCACGGGGGTGGAAATGGCGCAGCCTGCAAACTTGTTGATGGTCATGGAAGTGTTTGAAAATGATAAATCACCTGTCACGGCCCGCCAGATTAGGACTTGGACCAGCCAAGATCCTTTGCTGTCCCTAGTAAAAAAAACTGTGCACTGCATGGGAGCTGGGCCAGCATCCCCATTGAAATGCAAGAGCTAATCAAGCCGTTCCAGCAGTGAGAGGACGAGCTGTCCATTCAGGCAGGCTGCCTGTTGTGGGATAAACGCGTAGTGCTACCCAAAAAGGGCAGGGAGACGTTCATCTCGGATCTCCACAGCACACACCCAAGTATAGTAATGATGAAAGCGATAGCCAGATCCCACGTGTGGTGGCCCGATATCGACTCTGACTTAGAGTCCTGTGTACGGCAATGCCGCGCGTGTGCTCAGTTGAGCAACGCGCCCAGAGAGGCACCACTAAGTTTGTGGTCCTGGCCCTCCAGACCATGGGTCGAGGAGCCATGTCGACTATGCGGGCCCGTTTCTCGGTAAAATGTTCCTGGTGGTGGTGGATGCTTTTTCAAAATGGATTGAATGTGAAATAATGTCGGGAAGCACCGCCACCACCACCATTGAAAGCCTGAGGGCCATGTTTACCACCCATGACCTGCCCGACATGCTGGTCAGTGACAACGGGCCATGTTTCACCAGTGCCGAATTTAAAGAATTCATGACCCGCAATGGGATCAAACATGTCACCTCGGCCCCGTTTAAACCAGCCTCCAATGGGCAGGCAGAGCAGGCAGTACAAACCATCAAACAGAGCCTTAAACAAGTCACAGAAGGCTCACTTTAAACCCGCCTGTCCCGAGTACTGCTCAGCTACCGCACGAGACCCCACTCACTCACAGGGGTGCCCCCGGCTGAGCTATTCATGAAAAGGACACTTAAAACCAGACTCTCGCTGGTTCACCTCAACCTGCATGATCAGGTAGAGAGTAGGCGGCAGCAACAAAATGTAAACGATGGTCACGGGAAATTGAACTGAATGACCCTGTGTATGTGCTAAACTATAGACATGGTCCCAAGTGGATCGCGGGCACGGTGATAGCTAAAGAAGGGAATAGGGTGTTTGTAGTCAAACTAGATAATGGACAAATTTGCAGAAAGCACCTGGACCAAACGAGGCTGCGGTTCACAGACTGCCCTGAACAACCCACAGCAGGCACCACCTTTGTCGAGCTCACAACACATACCCAAAGGATCAACAACACCACCCCGAACCAGGAAATTGAACCCATCACGCCCAACAGCCCAGCAAGGCCAGGCTCACCCAACAGCCCTGCAGGGCCAACAACACGCCAGTCCAGCGAGGGCACAGCCAGCACACCAGAACAGACATTTGTACCGAGGCGGTCCACCAGGGAAAGAAAGGCTCCCGACCGCCTCACCTTGTAAATAGTTTTCACTTTGACTTTGGCGGGGAGTGATGTTGTGTATCTGTAAAGCATGCACTCCCATGTTCCGCCACCAGGGAGTGCATCCCCTGAAGTCCCAAGGGATCCCAGCATCCCTTGGGAGCAGTGTATATAAGCCGGCCCCTAAGGCCTGTTCCTCACTCTGGAGTGCCTTAATAAAGACTCAGGTCACTGTAACCTTAACCTCCCTGAGTGCAGTCTCATCTGTGTTAGGAACACAATAGGATGGAAATGGGGGATGCAGAAGAGGCCAGAATTGGAAGAATGCAGTGTTCTCAGAGGATTGTAGGAGGTTACAGAGATAGGGAGGGGTGAGGCCATGGAGGGATTTGAACACGAGGATGGAAATTTTAAAATCGAGGGGCTCAGGGACTGGGAGCCAATGAAGGTCAGCCAGCAAAGGTATCACCGATTCTCAGAATTGAAGTGGGCTCTTGGTGATGTGAGTACATCTGCATCTGACCTCTGTCTGCCAGTCAAGGAGTGCGACAGTGTTGCTCTACCCAGTGATGCTAGAGGGCCCACTTCTGGGATGTCTCAATCGAGGATTTTTGTCACCGGCGTTCTTTTTCTGTCACGGGCTAGAACTTTCTGGCTGAATTAGACGGTTGTTCTCTTTGTGATGTAGTCCGATGCTACAAGCACTTTATATTCTGAACATTGGTATTCAGGCAGGAAGGACAGAACTCATGGCACTGAGCTAAGCTCAACTCTCAAATGAAAAGCAAAGTACTGTGATTGCTGGAAATCTGAAATACAGTCGGAAAATGCGGGATACACTCAGCAGATGCAGGCAGCCTCTGTGGGGAGAGACTAAAGGTTAAGGTTTCATGTCGATGACCCTTTGTCGGAGCCTAAGCTGCACTCCTGAGAGTTGGCAGGTCCTTGGGAGAATTAACGAGACTTAGCAGGTCTGCATCTCTCAACAAACTTGAGTCTGCATCTGATGCCCAACTTAGCCCACGTTAATCTGAGTCTGCCTGAGCTGATCCCAAAATAAAATCTTTTTATACACCTTAAGCTTTACATTATGGAATTCTACTTAACCAATCAAAGGTCATTTCAGTGCCAGACGGCACTTCAGAAAAGGTCATTCAAGTCTTCTAAAGCTGTAACTATTTATCCATGAGAACCTTTGCAACATCATTTTTTTTTAATACTGATTAATACAGTAACATTAGACTCTGTACAAGATCTTGGAACTATTGTGTTCCTAACATAGATGAGGCTGCACACAGGGAGGTTAAAGTAACAGTGACCTCAGTCTTTAATAAGACACTCCAGAGTGAGGAACTGGCCTTAAGGGCCGGCTTATATACAGTGCTCCCAAGGGATCCCAGCATCCCTTGGGACTTCAGGGGATGAGCTCCCTGGTGTCGGAACATGGGAGTGCATGCTTTACAGATACATAACATCACTTTCCCCCCCGCCACCGCCAAATCAAAAAAGTGAAAACTATTTACAAGGTGAGGCGGTCGGGAGCCTTTCTTTCCCTGGTGGACTGCCTCGGTACAAATGTCTGTTCTGGTGTGTTGGCTGTGCCCTCGTTGTTGGCCCTGCAGGGCTGCAAGGTGAGCCTGGCCTTGCTGGGCTGTTGGGTATGATGGGTTCGATTTCCTGGTCCGGCGTGGTGTCATTGATCCTTTGGGTGTGTGTTGTGGGCTCGAAAAAGGTGGTGTCTGCTGTGGGTTGTTCAGGACAGTCTGTGAACCGCAGCCTCGTTTGGTCCAGGTGCTTTCTGCAAATTTGTCCATTGTCTAGTTTGACTACAAACACCCTATTCCCTTCTTTAGCTATCACCATGCCCGCGATTCACTTGGGACCCTGTCCATAGTTGAGCACATACACAGGATCATTCAGATCAATTTCCCGTGACACAGTGGCGCGACCATCGTTTACATTTTGTTGCTGCCGCCTGCTCTCTACCTGATCATGCAGGTTAGGGTGAACTAGCTAGAGTCTGGTTTTAAGTGTCCTTTTCATGATCTCAGCCTGGGGCACCCCTGTGAGCGAGTGGGGTCTCATGCAGTAGTTGAGCAGTACTAGGGACAGGCGGGTTTGGAGTGAGCCTTCTGTGACTTGTTTAAGGCTCTGTTTGATGGTTTGTACTGCCCGCTCTGCCTGCCCATTGGAGGCTTGTTTAAACGGGGCTGAGGTGACATGTTTGATCCCATTGCGGGTCATGAATTCTTTAAAATTCTGCACTGGTGAAACATGGCCTGTTGTCACTGACCAGTATGTCAGGCAGGCCATGGGTGGCAAACATGGCCCTCAGGCTTTTAATGGTGGTGGTGGCGGTGCTTCCCGACATTATTTCACATTCAATCCATTTTGAAAAAGAATCCACCACCACCAGGAACATTTTACCGAGAAATGGGCCCGCATAGTCGACATGGATCCTCGACCATGGTCTGGAGGGCCAGGACCACAAACTTAGTGGTGCCTCTCTGAGCGCGTTGCTCAACTGAGCACATACGCTGCATTGCCGAACACAGGACTCTAAGTCAGAGTCGATACCGGGCCACCACATGTGGGATCTGGCTATCACTTTCATCATTAGTATACCCGGGTGTGTGCTATGGAGATCCGAGATGATCGTCTCCCTGCCCTTTTTTGGGTAGCATTACACGGTTACCCCACAACAGGTAGTCTGCCTGAATGGACAGCTCGTCCTTTCGCTACTGGAACGGCTTGATTGGCTCTTGCATTTCAATGGGGATGCTGGCCCAGCTCCCATGCAGTACACAGTTTTTTATTCGGGACAGCAGAGGATCTTGGCTGGTCCAAGTCCTAATCTGTGGCCCGTGACAGGTGCTTTATCATTTTCAAACGCTTCCATGACCATCAACAAGTCTGCGGGCTGCGCCACCGTCAACAAGTTTGCAGGCTGCGCCATTTCCACCCCCATGGTGGGCAATGGTAGTTGACTGAGAGCATCTGCACAGTTCTCGGTGCCTGGCCTGTGGCGGATGGTATAGTTATATGCTGATAGTGCAAGTGTCCACCTTTGTATGCAGGCTGAGGCATTAGTATTTATCCCACTGTTTTCAGCGAACACAGATGTGAGGGGCTTGTGATCGGTTTCCAGCTCAAATTTGAGGCCAAACAGGTACTGATGCATTTTATTTACCCTGAACACACACGCTAATGCCTCTTTCTCAATCATGCTGTAGGCTCTCTCGGCCTTAAACAGGCTCCTGGAAGCATAGGCGACAGGTTGCAACTTCCCCGCAACGTTAGCTTGCTGTCATACACACCCAACTCCGTACGACGATGCGTCACATGCTAGCACAAGTCTTTTACACGGGTTATACAATACAAGCAGCTTGTTGGAGCATAAAATGTTTCTGGCTTTCTCAAAAGCAATTACTTGTTTTTTTCCCCCATACTCAGATCTCACCTTTGCGCAATAACACATGTAGGGGCTCTAAAAGGGTGCTTAACCCCGGTAGGAAGTTACCAAAATAGTTGAGGAATCTCAAAAACGACCGCAGCTCCGTGACGTTCTGTGGCCTGGGCGCGTTCCTGTTAGCCTCTGTCTTGGGGTCTGTGGGCCGAATGCCGTCTGCCGTGATCTTTCTCCCCAAAAACATCACTTCTGTCGCAAATAGGTAGCGGGTGTTGGTCTTGTAGTGAGAAACGATTGATAGTTACTTTATAATCGCCGCAAATCCTGACCGTGCCATCACTTTTGAGTACTGGAACAATCGGGCTGGCCCACTCGCTGAATTCCACTGGGGAGATGATGCCCTCGCGTTGCAGCCTGTCCAGCTCGATTTCCACTCTCTCCCTCATCATGGGAGGTACCGCTCGCGCCTTGTGGTGAATGGGTCGTGCCTCTGGGACCAAGTTGATCAGCACCTTCGCCCCGGAAAAGTTTCCAATGCCTGGCTCAAAAAGGGAAGGAAATTTGTTAAGAACCTGGGTACGTGAGGCCTCATCGACATGTGATAGCGCTCGGATGTTGTCCCAGTTCCAGCGGATTTTGCCCACCCAGCTCCTTCCAAGCAGTGTGGGGCCATCGCCCGGGACAATCCAGAGTGGCAGCTCGTGCACCGTGCCCTCGGAGGTGACCTGGACATTGATAAGCTCTTTGGTGTACGTTCTCAGTTTCGTGTCGATGGGGCTCAGGGCTGGTCCGAATGCTTTGTTGCACCACAGTCTCTCAAACATCTTTTTACTCATGATGGATTGGCTAGCGCCAGTGTCCAGTTCCATGGCTACGGGTAAGCCATTGACTTTTACGTTTAGCATTATAGGTGGACATTTCGTCGAACCCTGTGTACTTCAGCATCTGTCTCCTCTCTCTGAGGCTCGAAATTGCTTTGAACCACCATGGACCGATCTTCCTCTGCCACGTGGTGGTTAGCAGGTTTTGCAGAGCTTGCAGCTCGTTTGCAAGCTCGTTGGAGGTGCCCCATTGTTCCACAGCTCTTGCAAACCTACCCTTTGAAGCAGCATGAATAGGCTGACTGGAAGCCTCCACAACGCCAATTGCCTTGCGTTCATCCTTTGTTGGGGACTCTGAGTCATCTGGGTCACCTGAGGCCTGCTGGCAGTTGCAGACACGTGGGTTCTGCCCTGTACATTTCTGCTCGCAAACACAGTTCCAGTTAATTTATGAACATTGCTAGCACTTGTGTGCTGAGAGATTTGTTTGGTGGTATCACTGGTGGACATAAACGCCTGTGCTATCACAATGGCCTTACTGAGGGTCGGTGTCTCTACTGTCAAAGGTTTTCGTAGGATGGTCTCATGGCCAATGCCCAGGACAAAAAAGTCTCTGAGCATTTGCTCCAGGTAGCCACCTAATGCACATTGTCCTGCAAGTCGCCTTAGCTCGGCGACATAGCTCGCCACTCCCTGACCTTCAGATCGCTGACACGTGTAGAACCGATACCTCGCCATCAGCACGCTCTCCCTCAGGTTAAGATGCTCCCGAACCAGTGTACACATCTCCTCATATGACTTATCTGTGGGTTTCACCGGAGCCAGAAGATTCTTCATGAGGCTGTAGGTCGGTGCCCCGCAGACTGTGAGGAGGACCGCTCTCCTTTTTGCAGCGCTTCCTTCTCCGTTCAGCTCGTTGGCTACAATGTAATGTTCTAGCCATTCGACATAGGCTTCCCAGCCCTCGCCCTCCGAGAATTTCTGCAGCATGCCCACAATTTGCTGCATCTTTGCGTTGGATTCGTATTCTCGTCGCCAGTTATTGTGTTCCTAACACAGATGAGGCTGCACACAGGGAGGTTAAAGTAACAGTGACCTCAGTCTTTAATAAGACTCTCCAGAGTGAGGAACAGGCTTTAGGGGCCGGCTTACATACAGTGCTCCCAAGGGATGCTGGGATCCCTTGGGACTTCAGGGGATGAGCTCCCTGGTGTTGGAACATGGGAGTGCATGCTTTACAGATACACAACAGGAACAGTGCCTCCAGCCACAGGAATATCTAGTGTAGGGTTCTTAGCCAAGGCCCAAGGCCACTTGGACCCAAAGGAGAAAGATTGTTCTTTGCACGTGTCAACGCGGGATAAGAATACAATGAGCTCCAATTTGTTGGTCACCAAGAGCATGCAGTGAGACGCCATTTTGGCTGAATAACCACCATTTTATATGCCATTAATAATCACATAAGGGAACAAATGGACCACTTTTATGTTGCACCTACTCTACAACATCATTGTTGGCCATTCTTCCAGTCACCAGTCCTCTGCAAGTCTCTTCCTAAATCCCATCATCTGCTTTTCTGCTTTCCAAAGCCTGCTTCAAACCCTTCTCTTTGACTCACCCCTGGCCCTCACTGACGTCTGACTTCCATTCTGCTTGGTGCCCAACCTTCTTGCTCGTCTTTGAGAAGAATGCATGTTCTTGTCAGCCATTAGAAAAGAAAACTTTCATCCCCCAAGTTTGCAGGCTCCATGTGGATGTGCCAGGAGACGGATTGGTTTTGCATGCTGAGCTGATTGTGATTAACTCTTGTGTGAAGGTTTGGTTCGAACACAAATAAAATAATAAGCAACCAGCTCTCATCAATGGAGCCTGATCTCTTCTCCCGCATCAGAGTTCGAGAGCTCTTCAGTACCATGTGAAGGTCCTTGAGTTCACTGCCAAAGTACAAAGTATGCTGATTGCACATGGTCATTGATATTCAATCTCCGCACTTTCCTTCATAATTACCGCCGCTGTTCTATAATTAACAGCACTTTGATTTAATTTCTTTTATCGAGTGTGTGTGTGCATGTTTGTGTGTGTGTGTGTGTGTGTGTAGGTAGAAGAGTAGGTTGTAGCTGCTGCACAGAACAGCAAGTTCTAATGGTTAACTCTTTAGCTGTTAAATTCGCAACACTGCTTTCAAAATTAACTTTTCATAGGTAATATATTAAAAATCTTATATCTGCGCGCACTTCCTGACAAGCTTTCCATTGTAATGCCTTTGTCCACATTCAGGATGAAAGCTGCCTATGTTCTCGTCAGACTGTAATTACACCCTCCCACCGCCCCACTGGCTGGAAGGTGTAATTACAGTGTGACCAGTTTACATAGGCAGTTTCCATTATGAACATAGAGCCAGGAATTTATAATAGAGTTATAAAAATAAGGACTGGTTATCTGACTTTAAGATGGGGACCCGCTTAAGGCTGCACACTCTGGCCCATGGATGCCTCTTCCTCTAACTCCACATTGCCTGAAGACTTTACTTGGTCTTTATTCCCTATGGGCAGGACTACAGGAAATTGACTAGTCATGTACTAAAATACGTGAATTTGTAATGTCACACCACTGCTCCCTTGAAATCCATGGGTAATGCTGTAATGTTATGCCTGTTCGTACCTGCTCCAGTGATGGTATTGCAACCTCGAAAGAACAGTATTCCACCAACGCCTGTTATTCCAACTTGCTCCAGGTGTGGCACTGTAACTTCTTTCACCCTGTTACAACAAACATCGACCAACCATGAGCACGATCATAGGAGATTTACTAGTTTAAAAATAAAAGTGTTCAGAGTGTCTGTCATATTTCAAATGTCTCACTTCAAACATCACGCTTCAGACATCACAATTTAGATGTTTCATTTCACACATTACATTTAAGACGTCATATTTCAGAAGTTACCATTCAGATGCTAAAGTGTCAAATCATTGGAAATCTGAGATGCAAACAAAGATATTAAATAAGAAAAAGGCAGTCATTCTGTGTTGGTCGTACAGACTACAGCCACAGTGCACTAGTGGCGGAGCGGTTGGATTGAGCCGGTTCTTTGGGGCACCAATCAAGCCAAATGCTTTGTTTTAGATGGTCTCATGCTTCTTGAGTGTTGTTGCGTCCTGTGGAGCACCTTGGGATGTTTCACTACGTTAAGGACACGATAGATATACATGGATGGTGGATAGGCTTTGAGGGATTAGTAGGTGTGTCACTTCTTGCAGAGCACCATGCTCGTGTAGCCAAGGTATTGATATGGTTGGTGCAGTGAGACTTTGGTTAGTGGTATGACCCCCCCCAAGATGTTGATGGTGGTGCCATTGCTGATTAAGGGGAGTTGCCTGGTGATGCAGCTGATGAACATGGAACAATGCCTCTCTTCCACGGTTACATCAGAGCCAGGGTGTTCCTGGAGATGGAGCGCGCGGTGTCCACCGGTACGCTCGCGCGCGAGAGGTGGGCGCCAGAGGGACTGGAGTGCATCATCACCCCCGGCAACCAAATTTTAATTTGATCATTTAAATTTAAATTTACATTTGTTTAATTTGCCAGTTTTAGTGCCCCCACCCCCTTTTAGCCAGGGGGCACTTGTATAATTTCTGGTTTTAGTGCCCTAAACCCACCCCCCCCCCAAAAAAGGGGCACTGGAACAAAACATTATTTTGGAGTGTGAACCCTCCCTTGCAGGGAGCATTTGTTTAAAGTGCACAACTAAAATAGTTGAACAAGATTCTTGTTTGAGATGGTCATTACCCGGCACTTGTGTGGCACAGATTTTACCAGCTACTTGCCAGCCCAACCCTGGATGTTATCCAGGTCTCGCTATAGGCTGGCATGGGCTGCTTCATTAGTAGAGGAGTTGTGAGTGGAGCTGAACACGGCGGATTTGTGGGGGTCAATCTACATTTGACTAGCACCCAGTCTGCACTGTGTTGGAACACTAGTGTGCTGTTGCGGCCAGTTTTAAAGATGGCTGCTAAAAAAATGTCCTAAAATGTAGTTATTTACTGATCTTACCGAGATTAATCGATCACAAATGGTTAATGCTCAGTTAAGACAGGGCTGATTAAGTCCTTCAGAAAAGAAACTGTATTGGGAGATAGCTTGGAATGGGACTTGGGGGGTGGCACAGATGGATGGGGACTGGAACATTACACAGCTCTCCAGACTTCGCTGGGAAGAAAAAGAGTTAAAATTGCAGACATGAGCTGGAGTTGCAGCATTTTGCAGAGTGCAGAGGCAGGCTTGTCAAAAAAGCATGTATTTAATGTTCAGTTGCAACTGCTGTGTGCCAGCCTGTGTTTGGTCTGTAATAGTCTGCAGGTGTCGGCTATTGTCTGGGTCCAGCTGCAGCAGTTGCCTCTAATTGCGCTAAGTATCGTGTTCCGCTCATTACTTCTGGTTTATTTCCAGACCCTCAGACTTTAAAAAAAAGGGGTTTCTAACAGCTTCTGTTTCTCCCGGGTGTGTATCTCTTACAGAATCATAGAAGTTTACAACACGGAAGGAGGCCATTCGGCCCATCGTGTCCGCACCGGCCAACAAGAGGCTATCCAGCCGAATCCCACTTCCAGCTCTAAGTCCGTAGCCCTGTAGGTTACGACACTTTAAGTGCACATCCAAGTACTTTTTAAATGTGGTGAGGGTTTCTGCCTCTACCACCCTTTCAGCCAGTGAGCTCCAGACCCCCAACACCCACTGCGTGACAAAATTGCCCCTCAAATCCCCTCTAAACCTTCGACCAATTACTTTAAATTTATGCCCCGTAGTTGTTGACCCCTTTGCTAAGGGAAACAGGCCCTTTCTATCCACTATATCTAGGCCTCTCATAATTTTATACATCTCAATGAGGTCTCCCCTCAGCCTCCTCTGTTCCAAGGAAAACAAACTCAAACTATCCAATCTGTCCTCATAGCCAAAATTCTTCACTCCCGGCAACAATCGAGCTCTTTTCCTTCTTCCCACCCTTCCCCTCACTGACTCGCTTTATCAAAGAGAGTATCAAATTAAAAACCAATGCATATAAGGTGGCCAAGGTTAGTGGGAAACTAGAAGATTGGGAAAATTTTAAACGACAGCAAAGAATGACTAAGAAAGCGATAAAGAAAGGAAAGAGAGATTACGAAAGTAAAATTGCGCAAAACATAAAAACAGATAGTAAAAGCTTTTACCGATATATAAAACGGAAGAGAGTGACGAAAGTTAATGTTGGTCCCTTAGAAGATGAGAAGGGGGATTTAATAATGGGAAATGTGGAAATGGCTGAGACTTTAAACAATTATTTTGCTTCGGTCTTCACAGTGGAAGACACAAAAACCATGCCAAAAATTGCTGGTCACGGAAATGTGGGAAGGGAGGACCTTGAGACAATCACTATCACTAGGGGGGTAGTGCTGGACAGGCTAATGGGACTCAAGGTAGACAAGTCCCCTGGTCCTGATGAAATGCATCCCAGGGTATTAAAAGAGATGGCAGAAGTTATAGCAGATGCATTCGTTATAATCTACCAAAATTCTCTGGACTCTGGGGAGGTACCAGCGGATTGGAAAGCAGCTAATGTAACGCCTCTGTTTAAAAAAGAGGGCAGACAAAAGGCAGGTAACTATAGGCCGGTTAGTTTAACATCTGCAGTGGGGAAAATGCTTGAAGCTATCATTAAGGAAGAAATAGTGGGACATCTAGATAGGAATAGTGCAATCAAGCAGATGCAACATGGATTCATGAAGGGGAAATCATGTTTAACTAATTTACTGGAATTCTTTGAGGATATAACGAGCATGGTGGATAGAGGTGTACCGATGGATGTGGTGTATTTAGATTTTCAAAAGGCATTCGATAAGGTGCCACACAAAAGGTTACTGCAAAGATAAAGGTACATGGAATCAGAGGAAATGTATTAGCATGGATCGAGAATTGGCTGGCTAACAGAAAGCAGAGAGTCGGGATAAACGGGTCCTTTTCGGGTTGGAAATCAATGGTTAGTGGGGTGCCACAGGGATCAGTGCTGGGACCAGAACTGTTTACAATATACGTAGATGACCTGGAAGAGGGGACAGAGTGTAGTGTAACAAAATTTGCAGATGACACAAAGATTAGTGGGGAAGCGGGTTGTGTAGAGGACACAGAGAGGCTGCAAAGAGATTTAGATAGGTTAAGCGAATGGGCTAAGGTTTGGCAGATGGAATACAATGTCGGAAAATGTGAGGTCATCCACCTTGGAAAAAAAAACAGTAAAAGGGAATATTATTTGAATGGGGAGAAATTACAACATGCTGCGGTGCAGAGGGACCTGGGGGTCCTTGTGCATGAATCCCAAAAAGTTAGTTTGCAGGTGCAGCAGGTAATCAGGAAGGCGAATGGAATGTTGGCCTTCATTGCGAGAGGGATGGAGTACAAAAGCAGGCAAGTCCTGCTGCAACTGTACAGGGTATTGGTGAGGCCGCACCTGGAGTACTGCATGCAGTTTTGATCACCTCACTTAAGGAAGGATATACTAGCTTTGGAGGGGGTACAGAGACGATTCACTAAGCTGATTCCGGAGATGAGGGGGTTACCTTATGATGATAGGTTGAGTAGACTGGGTCTTTACTCGTTGGAGTTTAGAAGGATGAGGGGTGATCTTATAGCAACATTGAAAATAATGAAAGGGATAGACAAGATAGAGGCAGAGAGGTTGTTTCCACTGGTCGGGGATGTCATGTATCTTACATTATTATATATAACTGTATCCTAACATGCTATACATGACAGTAATAAGATATGACCTGTAACCACCAGCATTACCTTACCACCAGGGGTGCACTTGCAAGAGACAGGTATATAAGGACAGGTCTCAGACAAGTGCAGCATTCCAGAGCTGTGAAATAAATGTGCAGGTCCAGAGTGACCTTGACTTCACTACATGCCTCGTGTGAATCTGTACTGAGGGGACAGGACTTTACAGTGGCGATGAGTTACGGGATTACAGAATCCACAGAATGGCGAACAACAGATCAGATGAAACGTACAATGTGGGAGACAATTGGGAGGACTTTATAGAAAGACTCCAGCAAAGCTTTGTAACCAAAGACTGGTTAGGCGACGATAAGGCAGACAAGAGAAGAGCCCATCTCTTGACCAGCTGTGGCTCGAAAACATACGCTTTAATGAAGGATCTGTTGGCACCCGAGAAACCAGCAAGCAAATCGTTTGAAGAATTGAGCACACTGGTAAGAGACCACCTGAAGCCAGCGAGCAGCCTACACATGGCCAGACACAGGTTCTACAACTACAGACGCTGTGTGGGCCAGAGCATACCCGACTTCGTGGCGGAACTTCGGAGGTTGGCTAGTTTATGTGAGTTCTCCGATGAACTGAGGAGAGAAATGCTGAGAGACTTTTTCATTGAAGGAATAGGCCACGCAGACATATTCCGAAAGCTCTTAGAGACCAAGAACCTGACCTTAGAGGCAGCAGCACTGGTTGCACAGACATTCTTGGTAGGGGAAGAAGAAACGAGGTTGATTTACAATGCAGGTACGACAACCAACGAAATATCGGAACAAGAAGTTCCCAGCACTAAGCAAGCTGCTACCCCCACACACAGACAAAACCAGGAGAACAGGCTCTTGACAGCAGGCAGAAGCCATCAAGGGCCACAGGAACAGCCGTTCACACCTCATCAACCCACAATGCGAGCAATCAACTACAAACTGAGAGAAGCTCAAGAGAGATCAGCCAGACGCAGCTCATTCTTTGGGAACACTTTGAACAATGGAACAGATCTGTGCTGGAGGTGTGGGGGTGGGCACTTGTCAAGGGGATGTCGGTTTCAGCAGGCTGTTTGCAGAAATTGTGAATATACAGGGTATTTGGCCCGCATGTGCAAACAAACGGCAGCTTGGCTGGTATACGAATCGAATGGGTCGGAAAGCGGACCAGAAGATGGTGGGGACAGTACCCAGGACACCGATGTACAGCGGGTCAACACGATCAATGGCCGCTGCTCCTACAACAGGACGCCTCCTATAATGATGAGGGTCCTATTTAACGGGATATCTGTCAACATGGAGCTGGATACAGGAGCGAGTCAATCTCTCATGGGCGCTCAACAATTTGAACTGTGGCCGCATAAAAGTGACAGACCAAAATTCACAAGGGTCGACACCAAACTAAGGACCTATACCAAAGAAATCGTACCAGTCCTCGGCAGCACCATGCTCTCTGTCACACAGAAAGGGACAGTGAACCGACTTCCCCTGTGGATTGTCCCGGAGACCACCCAGCACTGCTGGGGAGAAGCTGGCTGGCAAAACTAAACTGGAAATGGGATGATGTCCATGCCATGTCATTAGAGGAACGGACCTCCTGCTCAACAGTTATAAAGCAATTTGAATATCTCTTTCAGCCAGGTGTGGGCACTTTCAAAGGGGCCAAAGTCAAAATCTACATCACACAGGATGCTAGACCGGCCCATCACAAGGCCAGAGCTGTACCCTATGTGATGAGGGAAAAGATTGAACACGAACTAGACAGGCTTCTGCGGGAAGCCATTATATCACCTGTGGAATTTAGCGACTAGGCAAGTCCCATCGTCCCAGTCATGAAGCCTGATGGATCCGTACGAATCTGTGGGGACTACAAATCTACCATAAACAGAGTCGCCCAACAGGACCAGTACCTGCTGCCCAGAGCGGAGGACTTATTTGCCATATTGGCTGGAGGAAAACTTTTCTCAAAATTAGACCTCACATCTGCGTATATGACGCAAGAATTGACCGAGGAATCCAAGCTACTCACCATCATCAACACACATCGAGGCCTTTTTATGTACAATCGATGCCCATTCGGCATCAGGTCGGCAGCTGCCATATTCCAGCGCAACATGGAGAGTCTGCTCAAGTCCATCCCGGGGACGGTTGTATTTCAAGATGACATACTTATCACGGGCAGGGACACCGACTCCCATCTCCGTATTTGGAGGAAGTACTAAAGCGGTTGGATCGGTAGGCCTACGAGTCAAGAAATCCAAGTGCCTGTTTCTCGCACCCGAGGATTGCCGCTGATGGAATCCGCCCAACAGAGTCCAAAACAGAAGCAATTCGCCTGGCACCCAGGCCCCGGAATGTCTCAGAACTGCGCGCCTTTCTCGGGCTACTCAATTACTTTGGGAACTTAAGCACGCTGCTGGAGCCTCTCCACGTGCTACTCAGGAAGGGGTGCGATTGGTTTTGGGGGGACGTCCAGGAACGCGCCTTCCATAAGGCACGCAACCTTCTGTGTTCCAACAGTGTTTTGACTTTCTTTGATCCAGGTAAAAAGCTAGTTCTCACATGCGATGCTTCAGCGTATGGGTTGGGTGCATTTTGCAACATGTCAATAGTGCGAGCAAATTACAACCCATAACTTATGCCTCCAGGTCACTTTCGCAGGTACGGAATGGTAGAGATGGAGGTGCTCGCATGCGTGTAAGGTGTCAAAAAGATGCACCAATACCTTTTCGGGGCCAGGTTCGCATTATAAACCGACCACAAGCCCCTCACGTTCCTCCTATCCGAGAGCAAGGCAATAAACGCCAACACCTTGGCGCGAATTCAACGATGGGCACTCATGCTGGCGTCCTACGACTATACCATAAGGCACAGACCAGGCACAGACAACTGTGCCGACGCGCTCAGCAGACTACCCCTGGCGACCACGGAAGGGTCTGACGAACAGGACTGTGAGATAGTAATGGCAATCAATGCCTTTGAGTCCACAGGTTCGCCCATGACAGCTCGCCAAATCAGAGCCTGGACGGCCAGCGACCCCACGTTATCCTTAGTAAAAAGATGTGTCCTAACCGGTGACTGGGCATAGGCTCGCGATGCCTGCCCCGAGGAATTAAAACCCTTTCACAGGTGCATGCATGAGCTATCACTCCAAGCAGACTACCTGATGTGGGGCAGCCGAGTAGTCATGCCTCTGCGAGGCAGAGAGGCATTTGTCCGGGAGCTCCACCGCGAGCACCCGGGGATCGTTCTCATGAAGGCCATAGCCAGATCCCACGTCTGGTGGCCTGGTATTGATGCGGACTTGGAGCTCTGCGTCCGAAGGTGCACCATTTGTGCCCAACTCAACAATGCCCCCAGGGAGGCTCCACTGAGCCCCTGGTCTACCAAACCGTGGTCGCGGGTGCACGTAGACTATGCGGGCCCATTCATGGGCAAAATGTTCCTCGTAGTTGTAGATGCATTTTCAAAGTGGATCGAATGCACCATTTTAAACTCGAGCACAACCTCCACCACTATGCAGAGCCTCGCAACCATGTTTGCAACGCACGGAATCCCTGACATATTGGTCAATGATAATGACAATGATCGCAGAATTCCAAGACTTTATAATTGACCATGGCATAAATCACGTCAAGATGACACCGCTCAAGCCGGCCTCCAACGGCCAGGTGGAGAGAACATTGATAATCATTAAACAAGGCATGCTTAAAATCCAAGGTCCCACGCTGCAGGGTTGCCTGTCGCGATTGCTGCTGGCATACAGATCTCGTCCGCACTCATTGACTGGGATCCCCCCCGCGCAACTGTTGATGAAAAGGACTTTAAAAACAAGGCTCTCATTAATCCTCCCAGACATGCACAAAATCGTTGAGGCAAAGCACCATAAGCTGACTGAGTACCATGACAGAAATTCGAGGGGGAGATGGAATGAGATAGGGGACAAAGTGTTTGTACTAAACTATGGCAGGGGTCCCAAATGGCTTGCAGGGACAGTAACGGGCAAGGAAGGAAACAGGCTACTGGTAGTACAAATGGACAATGGCAAAACCTGCCGGAGGCTTGTGGACCAGGTCAAAAGCAGATTTACCAACAACACTGCGGAACCAGAGGCAGACTACAATGTGGAACTCGCACCACACCTGGTGGACAGACAGAGGGAACAACCTGAGGAAAGAGCAATCCCAACAGACAGCCCAGGCGAGTCAACAACAATCACACCAATCGAAACAGACAGCCCAGGCGAGATACCAGCAACCACACCCAAAGAAAAACAGACACCAAGGCAAACAACTGAACCACAACTCAGACGCTCCACGCGAGAGCGTAGACCACCTGAGAGACTGAACCTATAAAGACAATAAGACCTTGGGGAAGGGTGATGTCATGTATCTTACATTATTATATATAACTGTATCCTAACATGCTATACATGACTGTAATAAGAAATGACCTGTAACCACCAGCATACCTTACCACCAGGGGTGCACTTGCAAGAGACAGGTATATAAGGACAGCTCTCAGACAAGTGCAGCATTCCAGAGCTGTGAAATAAAGGTGCAGGTCCAGAGTGTCCTTGACCTCACTATATGCCTCGTGTGAATCTGTACTGAGGGGACAGGACTTTACAGGGGAGACTAGAACTAGGGGTCACAGCCTCAAAATACGGGGGAGCCAATTTAAAACCGAGTTGAGAAGGAATTTCTTCTCCCAGAGGGTTGTGAATCTGTGGAATTCTCTGCCCAAGGAAGTAGTTGTGGCTAGCTCATTGAATGTATTCAAATCACAGAAAGATAGATTTTTAACCAATAAGGGAATTAAGGGTTACGGGGAGCGGGCGGGTAAGTGGAGCTGAGTCCACGGCCAGATCAGCCATGATCTTGTTGAATGGAGGGGCAGGCTCGAGGGGCTAGATGGCCTACTCCTGTTCCTAATTCTTATGTTCTTATGACGTGTGTTTGGTAGAATGCACCCCCCCCAATCATCCAACTGTGACACCAGACAACGCGCGGGAACAGGCTGATCAGCCTCCTTCAAACACGGAGCAGTAATTCAGCGAGTGGGTCAGCCCAGCAGCACCCACTCCTGTCCTCACTAGATGCCCAAGCTCTGGAACTCCCTCCCTAAACCTCTCACTCACCCTGTACCTCTCTTCCTTCAAGGCGCTCCTTAAAATCTACCTCTTTGACCAAACTTTTGGTCACCTGCCCTGATTTCTCCTTATGTAACTCGGTGTCAAATTTTTTGTCTCCTAACACTCCTGTGAAGCACCTTAGGACATTTCACTATGTTAAAGGCGCTATATAAAAACAAGTTGTTGTTGCTTACACTGTGTAAAGGGAGTTAAAATGGGCCCTGGAACCAGGGGCACTTGTATAATTTGTGTTTTGGTGCCCTCATTTAAAAAAAATTTTTTTTTTTTAAAACAAGAGGGCACCTGAAAAGTTTTTGGAGTGCGCCCACCCCCTGCCCCCCCCCCCTTTAATCAGGGCAACATGATTATTAGTTTACAACTAAAATAGTTGTAGAGCTGTTGTTGAATTTGTTTAATATCCCAAGTTTAGTTTGTTAATTTGTCGGTTCTAGTTCCCCTTTAATAAGGGGGCACTTGAGTTTATAGCTTTAGATTAAAATAGTTAAAATGGGCCCTGGTGACCCCAGCCACTGAGCCTTACTGCTTGCATTCACTTTTAAGCAGCACTTGCTGGACCTATCCATCATTGCTCTCTCCTCCCATGGTTATTAATAACCCGAAGCACGGTTCCACATGCACTGGCGATGTTGGCCACATCAGACTTGCTTCCTTCATCATGGCCACCGGGTGACCTGCCAACTCTTTGCATTTGCTTCTCAACCAGCTTCGGAAGTGATTGCAATATATTGGCAAATCGGCCAGCGGCCATCTTGAGGATCAATGGGGAGCGAGAGCCGAAACCGTGTTGCGACACAAATTGGGAAATTTGCGCTGGTTTATGTTTAATTGGAAATGAAACGCCCCTCGCAGCATTCAGTGGCCTGCTTCTGCAAAACTTCAAAGGGGCTCCAACGTCATCCTGAAATCGATAATTAAAGACACTCTCTTTAAAGGGGCAATGTGAAATCGTGGCTTCTGTCACGCTTGCAGTTTTGCGAGTGTCTGGGGTTGTGCTTGGAGGAAGTTTGCTAATAATTTGATGGCCGGAAAGAATGTGGAATGCAAATGGTTTGACGGGCCAGTGTCTGGATGTCCAAAAGGCAGCGTCTGATTTCCCCGATTATTGTGGTCAGCGACAACTCTTCAGCTAACTACCTGGTCAGTTATGGATGGTCGACATAGTTGACTGCTCGGGGCAAACTTCTGAGAGATTGCTTCTATATCAAAGAAATTAACAGTACAAGAATATCTCTGTTCTCAACAGATCTGATATTGACCGATATGTTTAGTGTGTACAACCTCATGAGCACACATAATCATGAATATCAATACTATTTATCAAGGAACAAAACAAGGTTCATCTGTTCCATTCTAAGACCCGCAAGGAAAGTTGTATTTGCAGAACTTTATCTAAGGACAGTCTGGCGCATGCATAGTATTAAACCCTTGAGGCTTGCTGTTTTCCAAAATTATTGCACTGTTCAATATTTTATATCTGTTGCTTCTGTAGACATCTAAATATCATCATAGGCAGACCCTCGAAATCGAGGAAGACTTGCTTCCACTCTAAAAGTGAGTCCTTAGGTGACTGTACTGGAATTACAGTCTCTGTCACAGGTGGGACAGACAGTGGTTGGAGGAAAGGGTGGGTGGGAGTCTAGTTTGCCGTACGCTCCTTCCACTGCCTGCGCTTGGTTTCTGTGCGCTCTTGGTGACGAGACTCGAGGTGCTCAGCGCCCTCCCTGATGCACTTCCTCCACTTAGGGTGATCTTGGGCCAGGGACTCCCAGGTGTCGGTGGGGATGTTGCATTTTATCAAGAGGCTTTGAGGGTGTCCTTGAAACGTTTCCTCTGCCCACCTGGGGCTCGCTTGCCGTGTAGGAGTTCCGAGTAGAACGCTTGCTTTGGGAGTCCTGTGTCGGGCATGTGAACAATGTGGCCCGCCCAACGGAGCAGGTCGAGTGTGGTCAGTGCTTCGATGCTGGGGATGTTGGCCTGATCGAGGACACGAATGTTGATGCGTCTGTCCTCCCAGGGGATTTTCAGGATCTTGCAGAGACATCGTTGGTTGTATTTCTCCAGCGATTTGAGGTGTCTACTGTATATGGTTCACGTGTCTGAGCCATACAGGAGGGCAGATATCACTACAGCCCTGTAGACCATGAACTTGGTGGCAGATTTGAGGGCCTGATCTTCGAACACTCTTTTCCTCAGGCATACATAAATATACATAAACACGATTTGTAATGTTAGTCCGCACAAAGTAGTGTTTGATGTTTTGCACCATCCAGATTGACAAATAATGTAAGTTGCAGTGTGTAAAGTGGCTAAATATTAGTCCTGAGCAACACCAACTCAGAACAGTAGTGAGCGAAAGGATGGTAAGGGATGTCTGCAAATTGTATCTGGTATTAGAAATGATTACTTTTTAAAATTAAAATGATTGAAAACTAGAAAGCCACAGAGCAGAAACTATTCTCTAGGGATGAACATATCCTCTAAGCCGTTGAGTTTACCAAGCAGGCAATTTCTGTGTCTTTGCCAGTTGGATATTGTCATTATGGAGCTGTGGGATTTCCAGGTAGTTCAAGTAGATAAAAGAAACAGAAGAAAGATATGGGAGTGAGAAATCACCATAGTTGGAAAATGTTGAACTTAAAAACTTTAAAAGATATAGAGAAGGTGCTAGAGAAGGTCATAATCTGTTCGGACATGAGTTGATCTTGGGCAAGGGTGGAGAACATGAGCTGGAGTTTCTGCTCCTGATTGCTGTTCCATGACCCTTGCTGTATGGTCAGAGTATGGCTCAGCTGTGATGCTGCCTGCTGTCGAAGAGTTTGCCAACACTGTAGTATCCTCGGGAGGAACAGTTGACTTTGGAGCTGTGGTTCCCAACGCTCGCCACAGCAGGGAGTTTGTTCATCTCATACCTGAGTCTGATGTAGACGAATTGATAGAGATGAATTGCCATGATTAGTCAACAATTCCATGATTGTTTTATCGTGTGACGGCCAGGATGGTAGAAGGTGGACTGTGGTCTTTTTTCATCTATCAATTCCGATGTCATCAACAGCTGGGCTCACCCGTGAAGAATAGCCAATTGGGCGAGGTGATGGAAAGTGACCGCAGTCTCCATGGGGCGGCCAGAGTCAACGGCGGTGAAACTGGTCTTCAGCGATTGCCTGTTTTACGCTCCGCCCGATCTCCAATCGGTTCGTGCAGTGAGCTGCCGATTCGCTGTCACAATTTATCCCTCAGTGTCCGCAATAGTTAAGAAAGCCAAATTCAAATGATTGAAAACTAGAAATCCACAGAGCAGAAACTGTTCTGCAGGGACGAACACGTCCTCTTAACCCTATTGAGTTAACCGTACATACATCAGGAATGTTAATGGCTTTCTTATTTTGAATACTTACCTTTTTCACAGAACCTGTGTTCATCAAAGTGAGAGTTGACCGTGCTGTCGCGCTTTTGGCAATAAGGCTTGAGTACGAAGCTCTCAACACAACAGCAACTTGCATTTATAAAGCGACTTTAACATAGTAAAACGTCCCAAGGTGCTTAACAGGACCGATATCAAACAGCATTTGACATTGAGCCACATGTGGAGCCATTGGGACAGGTGACCAAACGCTGGGTCAAAGGAGATTTCCATCGCCCCACTATTGGCGGCCGTGCCTTCAGTTGCCTAGGGCCCTCAGCTCTGGAATTACCCCCCCCACCGCCCCCCCACCCTTAAACTCCTCCGCCTTTCCACCTCTCTCCTCCTTTAAGATACCTGTTAGAAACATAGAAAAGAGGTGCAGGAGTAGGCCATTCGGCCCTTCGAGCCTGCACCGCCATTCAATAAGATCATGGCTGATCATTCCCTCAGTACCCCTTTCCTGCTTTCTCTCCATACCCCTTCATCCTCTTAGCCGTAAGGACCATATCTAACTCCCTCTTGAATATATCCAATGAACTGGCATCAACAACTCTCTGCGGCAGGGAATTCCATAGGGTGACAACTCTCTGAGTGAAGAAGTTTCTCCTCATCTCAGTCCTAAATGGCCTACCCCTTATCCTAAGACTATGTCCTCTGGTTCTGGACTTCCCCAACATCGGGAACATTCTTCCCGCATCTAACCTGTCCCGTCCCGTCAGAATCTTATACGTTTCTATGAGATCCCCTCTCATTCTTCTAAACTCCAGTGAATAAAGGCCCGGTTGATCCAATCTCTCCTCATATGACAGTCCAGCCATCCCTGGAATCAGTCTGGTGAACCTTCGCTGCACTCCCTCAATAGCAAGAACGTCCTTCCTCAGATTAGGAGACCAAAACTGAACACAATATTCCAGGTGAGGCCTCACTAAGACCCTGTACAACTGCAGTAAGACCTCCCTGCTCCTATACTCAAATCCCCTAGCTATGAAGGCCAACATACCATTTGCCTTCTTCACCACCTACTGTACCTGCATGCCCACTTTCAGTGACTGATGAACCATAACACCCAGGTCTCATTGCACCTCCCCTTTTCCTAATCGGCTACCATCCAGATAATATTCTGCCTTCGTATTTTTGCCCCCAAAATGGATAACCTCACATTTATCCACATTATACTGCATCTTCCATGCATTTGCCCACTCACCTAACCTGTCCAAGTCACCCTGCAGCCTCTTAGCGTCCTCCTCACAGCTCACACCGCCACCCAGTTTAGTATCATCCGCAAACTTGGAGATATTACACTCAATTCCTTCATCTAAATCATTCGTGTATATTGTAAAGAGCTGAGGTCCCAGCACTGAGTCCTGCGGCACTCCACTAATCACTGCCTGCCATTCTGAAAAGGACCCGTTTATCCCGACTCTCTGCTTCCTGTCTGCCAACCAGTTCTCTATCCACGTCAGTACATTACCCCCAATACCATGCACTTTGATTTTGCACACCAATCGTTTGTGCGGGACCTTGTCAAAAGCCTTTTGAAAGTCCAAATACACCACATCCACTGATTCTCCCTTGTCCACTCTGCTAGTTACATCCTCAAAAAATTCCAGAAGATTGGTCAAGCATGATTTCCCTTTCATAAATCCATGCTGATTTGGTCCAATCCTGTCACTGCCTTCCAAATGCGCTGCTATTTCATCCTTAATGATTGATTCCAACATTTTCCCCACTACTGATGTCAGACTAACGGGTCTATAATTACCCGTTTTCTCTCTCCCTCCTTTTTTAAATAGTGGTGTTACATTAGCTACCCTCCAGTCCATAGGAACTGATCCAGAGTCAATGGACTGTTGGAAAAGGATCACCAATGCATCCACTATTTCTAGGGCCACTTCCTTAAGTACTCTGGGATGCAGACTATCAGGCCCGGGGATTTATCAGCCTTCAATCCCATCAATTTCCCTAACACAATTTCCTGCCAAATAAGGATATCCTTCAGTTCCTCCTTCTCATTAGACCTACTGTCCCCTAGTACATTCGGCAGATTATTTGTGTCTTCCTTCGTGAATACAGAACCAAAGTATTTGTTCACTTGCACTGCCATTTCTTTGTTCCCCATTATAAATTCACCTGAATCTGACAGCAAGGGACTTACGTTTGTCTTCACTAATCTTTTTCTCTTCACATATTTATAGAAGCTTTTGCAGTCAGTTTTTATGTTCCCTGCAAGCTTCCTCTCGTACTTGATTTTCCCCCTCTTAATTAAACCCTTACTCTTCCTCTGTTGAATTCTAAATTTCTCCCAGTCCTCAGGTTTGTTCCTTTTTCTAGCCAAACTATATGCCTCTTCCTTGGCTTTAACACTATCCTTAATTTCCCTTGTTAGCCATGGTTGAGCCACCTTCCCCGTTTTATTTTTACTCCAGACAGGGATGTATAATTGCTGAAGTTCATCCATGTGATCTTTAAATGTTTGCCATTGCTTATCCACCGTCAACCCTTTAAGTATCCTTTGCCAGTCTATACTAGCCAATTCACAACTCATACCGTCGAAGTTACCTTTCCTTAAGTTCAGGACCCTAGTTTCCGAATTAACTGTGTCACTCTCCATCTTAAAAAAGAATTCTACCATATTATGGTCACTCTTCCCCAAGGGACCTCGCACAACAAGATTGCTAATTAGTCCCTTCTCATTACACATCACCCAGTCTAGGATGGCCAGCTCTCTAGTTGGTTCCTCAACATATTGGTCAAGAAAACTATCCCTAATACACTCTAGGAAATCCTCCTCCACCGCATTGCTACCAGTTTGGTTAGCCCAATCAATATGTAGATTAAAGTTACCCATGATAACTGCTGTACCTTTATTACACACATCCATTATTTCTTGTTTAATGCTGTCCCCAACCTCCCTACTACTGTTTTGTGGTCTGTAAACATCTCCCACTAACGTTTTCTGCCCTTTGGAATTCTGCAGCTCCACCCATACTGATTCCACATCATCCAGGCTAAAGTCCCTCCTTACTATTGCATTAATTTCCTCTTTAACCAGCAACACCACCCCACCTCCTTTTCCTCTCTGTCTTTCAATCCTAAATGCTAAATACCCTTGGATGTTGAGTTCCCAGCCTTGGTCACCCTGGAGCCATGTCTCCCTGATGCCAATTACATCATACCCGTTAACTGCTATCTGTGCAGTTACTTCGTCCACCTTATTCCAAATACTCCTCGCATTGAGGCACAGAGCCTTCAGGCTTGTCTTTTTAACATACTTTGCCCCTTTAGAATTTTGCTGTAATGTGGCCCTTTTTGTTTTTGCCTTGGGTTTCTCTGCCCTCCACTTTTACTATTCTCCTTTCTATCTTTTGTTTCTGACTCCATTTTATTTCCCTCTGTCTCCCTGCATAGGTTCCTGTCCCCCTGCTATATTAGTTTAACTCCTCCCCAACAGCACGAGCAAACACTCCCCCTCGGACATTGGTTCCGGTCCTGCCCAGGTGCAGACCGTCTGGTTTGTACTGGTTCCACCTCCCCCAGAACCGGTTCCAATGCCCTCGGAATTTGAATCCCTCCCTTCTGCACCACTGCTCAAGCCACGTATTCATCTGAGCTATCCTGCGATTCCTACTCTGACTAGCACGTGGCACTGGTAGCAATCCTGAGATTACTACTTTTGAGATCCTACTTTTTAATTTAACTCCTAGCTCCCTAAATTCGTCTGGTAGGACCTCATCCCTTTTTTTACCTATATCGCTGGTACCTATATGCACCACGACAACTGGCTATTCACCCTCCTTTTCAGAATGTCCTGCACCCACTCTGAGACATCCTTGACGCTTGCACCAGGGAGGCAACATACCATCCTGGAGGCAACATACATCGTGTTAAATCCTACCTCTTTCCTGTCCTAATATCCCCTTATGTGGCTCGGTGTCAAATGTTGTCTGATAACGCTCCTGTGAAGCGTTTTGGGATATTTCACGATGTTAAAGGCGCTATACAAATAAAAGTTATCTTTGTTGTTGACAGTTAACGAATTACTCTGCAGTGTCGTCAGTGTTGTTCTCTCGGCAGATATGGTCGCCCATTAATGCATACCAACAAACTCCTACCTACCCAGCCTCTGTCCAGATCCATCACTACCTTCCCCCTACAGAAACACATCGAGTGAGCTTTTGACCCGAATTGTGCAGCGGGCTTTACATGGCCATTTATTCCCAAGGCAGGAAATGTGTCGTCCAGTTCCTGTGCAATCCCCTGAACCCCTTCCAGCCTGGGTTCGGAGCCGCACTCGAGGCTGCTCCGTTGGATTTGACCTCGGGAAACTAAGGAAGTTTAGTATTGGATTCACAAAAGAAAGCGCAGAATTTCCCTTTTTACTCATCACCCAGTTCGAATGCTGCGGAGACGACAGCCTTTGGGGGAAATCTGCAATGTGTGAAGAACACGCTCCGGTTTGGCTGCACACAGTGGGGAGAGGTCAGTCCAGCGATTCCTCGTCTGAGCTGGTCCAGCAAAGCAGGAGGGGCAAGTCCAGGGAAAGTTCGCAAAAGTGGAGGATGGCCATTTGAGATTATTTTGCTATTTTTACTAACCAGCGCAGCTGCTCGAAAGCTTTGAGCTAAACGACCAGCCAAGAACAGGAAATCAGATGAGAGGGATTCTCTGATCCTCGCAGTGACGGAGTCAGCAGCAGTTTGTGGGCAGGAGTGTGAGCAAATAGCCCAGTTTATGTAAAAACATGAGCCGAACTCTTGTGTCTTTTGCTGCTGATGCATCGCCCTCTCCCGATCTTTATTCCGGAGTTATCTCGGAATATTAAATCCGCGCGGATCAAAGGAGTCATTTGAAATGATTGGGCTGACTCAGTGGCTCCGATTAAAGCTTTACATTGTCAGAAGTATTTTAAGCATGTTGGCTGCGTGCTTCGCTGACACCAAAGGCGTATTAGTAACGTACGTCACTGGGGCTGGTAACTGTGTGTCCGATTACTATTGTGTTACCCCATCGAGTGGAGGGAGAGCTTGTCCCAATATTTAGATTTACTTGGGGAGTTACTTGGGAATGCGCTGTTTTGTGTTAGTGTGTGCAGAGGTCAGAGCATGAGGGTACCAATTGGTGAGGGAGCGGAATAAGTTGGGCATTATTTGGATGCTGATGGATTCCTTTATGGACCTTCCTGTGAGCTCCTGTTTCTCCAACAAACAAGCAAGGGAGAGGTGTTCGGAAAACAACTCAACTCGGATGGGTGGCAGAGATTTGTGAGCTGTGATTTTTAATGGGAAAGATCAGTTAGACTTCCTGGCATGGAAGAGTGACACCTATCACAGTCACTGCTCAGTCCTGCACTGTCCTGGGTGGTATATCTAGACCCTTTGCGTCCCCTTTTCCACTCTCCATCCCTTACGAACAGGGTAGGCCATTCAGTCCCTCGAATCTGTTCAGCCATTCATCTCGAAGCTGGTCTGCACCTCAACTCTATTTACCCGCCTTTTCTCCCTATCCCTTGACACTCTTACCCAACAAAAATCCACGATAGGGCTAGAAATTCGGTTGGATAGCGCCCCTCGCGTGTGTCGGAACAGGGGCGCTAAAGGGTTTTGCAGCCGCCAACGCCGGCATTTGCGCCGCTCGGCAAATTCAGTGTGCCGGCATCGGTGCCGCAGAGGAGAATCGCCCGGGAGCGTCGCGCCGGTGTACAATGCCCTGGTATTTGTTTGGCGCTTCACCTGTAGCGCCCCGCAGTGATCCCGCCAGAAAAGATGGCGTGTTGAGCTATTCCGGCAGCGGTAAGGGAAGGAATGACTGCAGGAGGTAAGTGTGATTGACTTAATCTTTCAGTTTTTTTGCGATTTGCATTTATTTGGAGTGAGTAACCTGTAGGGAATGTTTTTTCTCCGATTTTTTTTGCAGGGAGGTCGGGCGCTACCAAGCCGGCTCTTTAGCTCGAGATATTCAGCTGCTCACCCAGCCTAGCGCCCTAAGATAAGTGTGGAACACTTCCCTTAACGCTCCACTCCACTGTCAGGGCAAAACCACTGATTTTGTTGGCTGCCATCGCAAACTATTTCCAGGCGCTAAATTTAGCCACCACCGGACATTAACACCTTAAAAAACCTTCAACCGAATTTCCAGCTCTATTTGTCTCAGATGTGACAATTTCAATTGACTCCCGCTGTATCCACAGTCTTTTGGGGGAGTAAGTTCCATCTTGACACTACCCCTTTGTGTGAAAAAGTTTTTCCTGATTTCATGTCGAGATGGCCTAGCTCTAATTTTAAGATTATGCCGTGTTTTTTCTGGATACTCCCACCACAAGAAATTGTGGGCCAAATTGGCCCTTTTTATAGCCCTGTAAGCGCCACTGGTGGGCGCGAATGGGGCTCAAGATAGTTTTCGCCCGGGGGGAGGGCACGCTACCGCCTCCTAGGAGTTTGCGGAAGAGCTACCTCAGCAACGCCGCACCCCGCAGTTAGCCCCCCGCGTCACCGCACAAATGCCGGTGACGTCATCGCCCAGCGTGCCGAACCTCACCGCCCCATGGGCCGTGAGGCTGGCCAACATCCGCTCTCGGGGCGCTACTTAAAGGGGAGGGCACCAGTGCCCCGGGCCGCCATCTTCTTTTGTCGCCCGAGTCTCAGGTCAGCTCGACAGTGGTGGCCCTCAGACTGGATTATGTGCTCAATTCTCTGGAGCGGGATTTGAACCCACCACCTTCTGACTCATAGGTGAGAGTGCTACCCACTGAGCCACAGCTGACACATTCAATTAAAAGTACAAGATGTGGTCGGACTAACCCCGGCCTTGTAAAGTTGACCTAATTGCCTGGTATTAGTAGGGGCCTTCACTGGATGAGCCAGTGTGTATCACAGCCATGTTCCACATCATGGCTGCATTGGAGCACCACCCTGGGAGCTACAGAAAGTACAGAATGAACAATGGCGTTATGAAGCACATTTGAAATCGGAAGAAAAAAACAACAATCGACAATGGCAAAATAGCCCGTTTAAGAGACATATCAGGGTCGAAACTAGGCTTCACGCGCTTCGCTGAAAGGATTCATAGACAGTCCCTCGGAATCGAGGAAGACTTGCTTCCACTCCCAAAGTGAGTTCTTTCATGGCTGAACAGTCCAATATGAGAGCCACAGATTCTGTCACAGGTGGGACAGACATTCGTCGAGGGAAGGGGTGGGTGGGGCTGATTTGCCGCACGCTCCCTCCACTGCCTACGCTTGGCCTCTTCACACTCTTTGCGTTGAGACTCGAAGAGCTCAACACCCTCCCGGATGCACTTTTTCCACCTCGGGCGGTCTTCGGCCAGGGACTCCCAGGTGTCAGTGGTGAAGTCGCACTTTACCAGGGAGGCTTTGAGGGTGTACTTATAACGTTTCCGCTGTCCTCCTTTGGCTCGTTTACCATGAAGGAGATCCGCATAAAGCATTTGCTTCGGGAGTCTCGTGTCTGGCATGCGAACAATGTGGCCTGCCCAGCGATGCTGATCGAGTGTGGTCAGTGCTTCAATACTGGGGATATTAGCCTGGGCGAGGACACTGATATCGGTGCACCTGTCCTCCCAGGGGATTTGCAGGATCTTGCGGAAACATCGTTGGTGATAAATCTCCAACAACTTGAGGTGCCTTCTATACATCGTCCATGCCTCAGCTCCATACAGGAGGGCGGGTATTACTACAGCCCTGTAGACCATGAGCTTGGTGGTAGACTTGGGGTTCTGGTCTTCGAACACTCTTTTCCTCAGGCGGCCGAAGGCTGCACTGGTGCACTGGAGGCGATGTTTTGAACTCCGCATCAATTTCTGCCTTTGTTGATAAGAGACTCCCGAGATATGGGAAATGGTCCAAATTGTCGAGGACCGCATTGGGACTGCAATGAATATTCACAGAGTGCTAAAGCTGATGCTGGATAATTCACGGGAAGTTGCTGGCATTGCTCATTTATATTCATTAAAGTTGTACCTTGTATTCAGTGCTAACACAGCAGCGGGTCGGAGCTGTGGACTCAGCTCAACAGGAATCCCTGTTGACCGATTTTCAATTTGGAGTGGAGCTGGGTTTTTTTTAATCACTTATCATTTGCTCTTGGAGATTAGCAGATGTCAACCCGTGGAGATGTTGGAATACTTTCATTTCCCAATCTATCAAACAGTTCCTCAGTCCAATAATCTAGTTCTGTAGAAATGATCGTTGTGCAGATACCATCCAAGAGTAAGAGAAACCGTCGAATTGCACACATCCGCTCTCGGGCGATGCTTAATGGGAAAGGTGCCAGTGCCCCAGGCCGCCATCAGAGGCCCCACCAGTCCCCATCCACCACCACCTTCCTCCGCCTGGCTGAACATGTTCTCACATTCAACAACTTCTCTTCTGACTCCACTCACTTCGACCAAGTAAAAGGTGTTGCTATGGGAACCCACATGGGTCCTAGCTATGCCTGTCTTTTCGTGAGATATGTGGAACATTCTTTGTTCTAGTCCTACTCGGGTCCCCTCCCTCACCTCTTTTTCTGGTACATTGATGGCTATATTGGTGCTGTTTCCTGCTCTCGCCCTGAACTAGAAAATTTCATTCACCTTCCTTCCAATTTCCATCCTTCCCTCATCTTCACATGGTCCATCCCTTCTCTTCCACGACTTCTCTGTCTCCATTTCTGGTGATTGGCTATCAACAAATATCTACTTTTCTTCTTAGGCAGTCCCTCGGTGTCGAAGATGACTTGCTTCCACACTAAAAATAAGTTCTCAGGTGACTGATGAAAACCTAATTTTAAACGGTTGAAGATGCTTGTATGTAAATACTTTTAACGTGGGGTGGCCGTTGCACACCAGCCACCACACGGGCTTGATGGAGCAAGGTCTTGGTCCAGTAATAAGGGGATTCAAGACGACTGGAGACCAGGCTCTGCTGCATGTGCCTAATACAATACACATAAACACAAACATACACCTACTGTCCTCCTTCCTCCTTCCCACAGGACCTCTCTCCCTGGAATTCATAGTATGCAGTGTGGGCCTCACGACCTCACAGTCTCACTATTGGCCCATGTTGGGCCTTTCCTTGGCCTGTACCCCGTTGTTGATCCATGCTGTTCTGGGCTCTGACCTTTCTGCTCCTCCATGCCTCGTCCGTCCCGACCACCTCTCCTCTCCGCTTCCGACCTCCAGACCTCGCCGGTCCCAACCTCCGGACCTCACCGGTCACGACCTCCGCTCCTCGTCGGTCCCGAACTCCGCTCCTTGCTGCTTCTGACCTCCGCTCCTCGCCGCTTCTACATATATATATATAGATGTTTATATATAAACATCTACTATAAGCCCACTGACTCTCACATCTTCCTGGACTACACTTCCTCCCACCCCGCTTTCTGTAAGGACTCTATTCCATTCTCCATCTCTGCTGCATCTGTTCTGACGATGCCACCTTCCACACTAGTGCTTCCGATATGTCTTCCCTTTTCCTCAATCGAGGATTCCCCTATACTATTCCCCTGACATAGCCCTCAACTGTGTCCATCCCATTTCCATCCCCTTCCCCTCCCTCCCAGAACCATGATAGGGTTCCTCTTGTCCTCACCTTTCACCCCACCAAGCTCCACAATCAATGAATCATCCTCCTCCATTTCCGCCATCTCCATCATGATCCGACCACCAAACACATCTTCCCCTCCCCTCCCCTCTCAGCATTCCGAAGGGACCACTCTCTCCGCGACACCCTGGTCCACTCCTCAATTACCCCCAGCACCCCCTCCACTCCGCACAGCAACACCTGCCCTTTTACATCCTCCCTTCCCACTGTCCAGGGCCCCAAACACTTCTTCAAAGTGAAACAGCGATTTACTTGTACTTCTTGCAATTTAGTCTACTGTATTCACTGCTCACGATGTGGTCTCCTCTACACTGGGGAGACCAAACGCAGATTGCGTGACCGCTTTGCAGAACACTTCCGTTCAGTCCATAAGCGTGACCCCGAGCTTCCGGTTGCCTGTCACTTTAATTCTCTGCTCCACTCTGATCTCTTCGTCCTTGGCCCCCTCCATTGTTCCAACTAAGTTCAATGTAAGCTCGAGGAACAGCACCTCATCTTTTGATTAGGCACTCAACATCGAATTCAACAATTTCAGACCATAACCTCAGCCCATATTGTTTCAGGCGGCTGCTGTTGATGATTCTGCCATTCCCATTTACAATATTTAATCTCTCCTGCCTTCCACCCTATCACAGACCTTCCCTTTTGTTCTTTCTTCCCCTCCCCCTTTCCCTGCCTCTGCACCTGATTAAAATCTGTTACCTCATGACCATTTCCAGTTCTGACGAAGGGTCTCAGACCTGAAACATTAACTGTTTCTCTCTCCATGGATGCTGCCTGGCCTGCGGAGTGCTTCCAGCATTTTCTGTTTTGTTTTGGTTTGATGGGGTTTGTCTACAGGGAAAAACTTAAACAGAGATTATTTTACCTCAGTGCACAATTCCATGGAATGTCATCTCACTGCCATGATGGGGAAAATAGAATTGAGCTGAGAGAACTCAGTACCTTTGGGCTGTTGTCTATTCCTTTGCTTTGTCGTGGTGGCCAGCTTCCTTTCACACTAGGCGCACAAACAGGTCGTGTTACCTTTATGGAGAAGCCGGAAGTTTTTGGAGTATGCGGCCAAATCTTGGATTTTATCTGGAATGGGTACTCCTGCTCCAAGATCAATGTCAGGATGGATTCAAGATCCATTGAAACCATCTCTCGTAAAATCGGAGTTGAGCAAGATTGTCCATGAATGCTCAACCTATTGGACAACATCGTCAATTATGTGTTGCATGATATTGTCTGGGACAGCCTTGGACTATCTGTTCTGATCACTTCTGGAACATATTCCTTTTCACAATAGAGTTACAATAGACTCCCAAAATGTATGAAAATGTACCAAAAAGGTGTAAAAAAAAATCAACATTTCCTGGGGAGGAAAGGCCTCTGGAAATGTTGGATCTTCATTGGTCACTACCCCTTCTACATCCTCCACTACAAACAACATACTTTTTGTTTCCTGCCTTCAAGGGACTTGAGCACAAAAAAAATCTAGGCCTACACTCCAGGGCAGTGCTGAGGAAGCGCTGCACTGTCGGAGGTGCTGTCTTTCAGATGAGACGTTAAACCGAGGTCCTGTCTGCTCTCTCAAGTGGACGTAAAAGATCTCATGGCAATATTTCGAAGAAGAGCAGGGGAGTTATCCCTGGTGTCCTGACCAATATTTATCCCTTAATCAACATTACAAAGAAATGCCCCGTTTCCTACATTACAACAGTAACTACATTCCAAAAGTACTTCATTGGCTGTAAAGCGATTTGAGATGGTCGTGAAAGGCGCTATATAAATCCAAGTCGTTGTTTATAATACAACTGATGGAATGTTGAGTAAACTGCAGCTTAAGTTGCAACGCACTCACATCCCACTACACTCTCAGTGTAAATACTTCTTTTCATATGTCATGTATGAGATTTAGGCCTTCACAGAAAAACAAAGCAAATTGGGGAATGAGTTCCGAAAAGCACGGGTAAAAATCCTGAAGTCCCATGTAATAAAAAGGAGAACTTGACTTATTTAGTCATCTTAAAGCAGCGGTCTTAGTCATAGGTCTTTATTCAGGACTGTTTTTGAAATTGTATGTTTTTTTTGGAGTTGTCAGTTTTGTGGGCGATGTGCCAGTTTTGATGGGGGGAGGGGCAAGTATTGTGCCACGTTTTCGTGCATGTTTTTGTAGGTTGGTGAAATATATGCACCTTTTGTAGAACTGTTGCACTATGAGTGGCTTAGCCAGGCACGTGATGTTCACAAGACTCAATAAAACCCCAACCAGTTGGATCCAGGGGATCCACGATGAGGCAGGTGGTTGTGCGCCTGGTAGATGAACTGATAATGTGTAGTGTGATTGTTAAACCTTTGCTAATAAACCAACTAGTTCTTAATAGCAATGTGTTGCTATGAATTCTTAAGCAAACAATCCATGAAGCAAATGCATTGCAGTTGGCAGGTGTGTTCAGGGATGCTGGTGCCCAGTTGTATCACTTGCCCTGCTGCCCTGCCTGAGTTAAGCTTAATCTGTACCTACCCTGTGCTTCCCTCGTGACTCATTTAGCTTCGCAGAAGTGAGACTTCTTCTTAAATCAAAAGGGGAGAGCTACCAACAGCGGGACTACCTTTTAATAAGCCTTAGAAACGGAACCTTTACATGTCGGCTTTGTAACAATGCCAGTACTTACCTCTTTGAACTGGCTCATTGTCAAATGGAGATGCAAGCTTTGTAGAGGCTCCCTGCTAACACACACGTGCACCATGCTGGGCCTACAAGGATCTGGAACTCATTGAGCTCTGGTATGTGCTGCTGCCCCTCAGACAGAAGGCTGATTGCACCGTGTCGGATTAATCCAAACCCTTTGATTCTCGAGAGCTGGACTTTTCATCTGCACGGTTCTGACGAATGAGTTTAGGTCCAATGCATTGCGTGCCTTTTTCAAAGTGTTTGCAGATGTCCCAGAGTTTCAGTTGAAAGGCAAAAAGTCAGAGCAGTGGGAGGCATTAAAGGAGGAGATCCGAAGGGTTCAGGCCAAATATGTGCCCTTAAAGAAAAAGAGAGGGACTAATAAATCTAGAACCCCCTGTATGTCGAGGGACACGCAGTGGAGGATAAAGAAAAAAAAGAGAGACTTATTACAGCTACCAAGAGCTAAATACTGCAGACTTGCTAGAGGAGTAGAGAAAATTCAGGGGTGAAATTAAAAAGGAAATTAGGAAAGCAGAGAGAGAGAGCATGAAAAATTCCTGGCAAGTAAAATCAAGGAAAACCCAAAGATGTTTTATAAATATATTAAGAGTAAGAGGATAACTAAAGAAAGGATGGGGCCTATTAGAGATCATCAGGGTAATCTGTGTGTGGAGGCGGAAGATGTGGGTATGGTTCTCAATGAATATTTTGCATCTATTTTCACAAAAGAGAGGGGCGATGCAGACATTACTATCAAGGAGAAGTATGAAATATTAGATGAAATAAACATAGCGAGAGAGAGGAGGTAATGAGGGGTTTAGCAGCTTTGAAAGTGGATAAGTCCCCAGGCTCGGATGAAATGTATTTTTGGCTGCCAAGTGAAGCAAAAGAAGAACTAGCAGAGGCTTTGACGATCATTTTCCAATCATCTCTGGCTTCAGGTGTGGTGCCAGAGGACTGGAGGACTGCTAATGTGGTACCTTTGTTTAAGAAGGGAGAAAGGGATAGACCGAGTAATTAGAGGCTAGTCAGCCTAACCTCACTGGTGGGAAAATTATTAGAAAAATCCTGAAGGACAGGATAAATCTTCACTTAGAAAGAAACGGATTAATCAAGGACAGTCAGCATGGATTTGTTAAGGGAAGGTCGTGTCTGACTAACTTGATTGAATTTTTCGAGGAGGTAACCAGGAGGGTCGATGAACGCAAAGCATATGATGTAGTGTATATGGATTTTAGCAAAGCTTTTGATAAGGTCCCACATGGCAGACTGGTCACAAAAGTAAAAGCCCATGGGATCCAGGGCAAAATGGCAAGTTGGATCCAAAATTGGCTCAGAGGCAGGAAACAAATGATAATGGTTGATGGGTGTTTTTGTGACTGGAAGGCTGTTTCCAATGGGGTTCCGCAGGGCTCAGTACTAGGTCCCTTGCTTTATGTGATTTACATCAATGATCCAAACTTGAATATAGGGGGTATAATTAAGAAGTTTGCAGATAACACTAAAATTGGCTGTGTGGTTGATAATGAAGAAGAAAGCTGCGGATTGCAGGAAGATATCAATCAACTTGTCAGGTGGGCAGAACAGTGGCATATGGAATTTAATCCTGAGATGTGTGAGGTAATGCATTTTGGGAGGGCTAACAAGGAAAGGGAATACACATTAAATGGTAGGATACTGAGAAGTATAGAGGAACAAAAGGATCTTGGAATGCATGTCCACAGATCCCTGAAAGTAGCAGGCCAGGTAGATAAGGTGGTTAAGATGGCATATGGAATGCTTGCCTTCATTAGCCGAGGCATGGAATACAAGAGCGGGGGGTTATGCTTGAACTGTATAAAACACTGGTTAGGCCATAGCTGGAGTACTGCGTGCAGTTCTGGTCACTGCATTACAGGAAGGACGTGATTGCACTGGAGAGGTTACAGAAGAGATTTACGAGGATGTTGCCGGGAGTGGAGAATCTAAGCCACAAGGACAGATTGGATAGGCTGGGTTTGTTTTCATTGGAACAGAGGAGGCTGAGGGGAGACCTCATTGAGGTGTATAAAATTATGAGGGACCTAGATATAGTGGATAGAAAGGGCCTATTTCCCTTAGCAGAGGGGTCAACACCAGGGGGCTTAAATTTAAAGTAATTGGTAGAAGGTTTAGGGGGGATTTGAGGGGAAATTTCTTCACACAGGGTTGTGGGTGTCTGGAACTCACTGCCTGAAAGGGTGGTAGATGCAGAAACCCTCACCACATTTAAAAAGTGCACTTGAAGTGCCGTAACCTACAGGGTTACCGACCAAGAGCTGGAAAGTTGGATTAGGCTGGATAGCTTCTTGTTGGCCGGCATGGACACGATGAGCCGAAATGGCCTCCTTCCATGCTGTAAACTTCTATGAAACTAATAAGTGCCATTAAGCCTGATTTTGGATGCAATGGCTACGTTACACACCAGCGCAGGGCAGGAACGGGGCTTGAGTTGCTACTGATTCTCGCAGTATGGGTGATTGCACATTGGATTGTAAAAGGACTGGTCGCTGATTTGTCCCACATTCAGGAAGGATATATTGGCATTGCAGAGGTTGCAGTGCAGATTCACCAGAAGATACTGGGGCCAAATTATGCCAGCAGTTCATAGACTCGGCTTGTATACCCTTGTGTATAGAAGATTAAGTGGTGATCTAATTGAGGTGTTTAAGATGATTAAAGTAATTGATAGGGTAGATCGAGAGAAACTTCCCTCTAATGGGAGAGCCCAGAACAAGGGGGCATAACCTTAAAATTAGAGCTAGGCCGTTCAGGGGTAAAGTGAGGAAGTACTTCTTTGCACAAAGAATAGTGGAAATCTGGAACTCCCTCTGGAATCTGGAATTATGAGTTATGGAACAAAGGCGGGTAGATGGAGTTAAGCTATAGATCCACCATGATCTAATTGAATGGCGGAACAGGCTCGAGGGATTGAATGGCCTATGCTTGCTCCTATGTTTGTGTAGAAAACAAGTGCAATCTGAAGCTTCAATTCCCCCTCTTCCTGCTGCAGACCCAATTTAACAACAACAACAATTTAAGCCAGATGGGCAAGGAGCAAAAGGCAAAGGAAAGTCGAGCAGATCTCATGAGGCATCCAGCCTATAATCTGGGACCCACCCAGCAAGGGGAACCAGTTGAAACCAGCCCCACCTCCTTTGCTAACCCTTCACCATTATGATTGTGTGATTGCTGAAATGTATTCGCCGGAGACCGTGTCCTCCCTGGCAGAAATCTATCCGCAGCACAATTGTGCACCCCATAGAAAGACGTAGGTTCAGGTGTGTTTGGCTTGATGGGCAAGGGTAGGGGGAAGCTGCAGAGGCAATTAACCAGATGGTCTCAGTCACGGTGACAAAGAAGTCCATTATCTCCTTGTACTTGTTGGAGGTGAGGATAGAGGTTGCAAGGTTTGTAGAAGACAATTGGTAGCGGAGAAAAGAAACTGGATGGTCCCGAAGTAGTGGGCAGTTTTGGCAGAGGAGAATTATGCCGTTAATGCTTTATATGGTCCAGCCAGCTCCAGTAATGGGTGGCTAATCCAGTTGTACACCAGATGCGCTCAAGTAAGAGCATAAGAAATAGTAGCAGCAGTCAGCCATTTGGCCCCTCGAGCCTGCTCCATCATTCAATAAGATCATGGCTGATTTTCTACCTCAACTCCACTTTCCTGCACTTTCCCCATATTCCTCAATTCCATTAATATCCAAAAATCTATCGCTATAAGAACATAATCTATACCCCTTGGACTAGAGAGAGAAAAGATGGGGAATGACCAGGATGGGAGATAGCAAAGGTCTTGCTGGGGACAAGAGCTTCAAAGGTGGAGGTGAGGGAGTGGTTAAGCAAATGGCTGTAGAAGAATTGTGCTGAGTGGAGGGCAAAACCTCGGTCAAAAAGATCGGTTTTACAAAGCGACTTGAAGGAGGAGTGGTGGAGAGATTTATGGAGGGAGTTGCAGAGCTTAGGACCTAGGCAGCTGAAGGCACGACTGTCAATGGTGGGGAGAATGAAATTGTGGCGCTGCAATAGGTCAGAATTGGAGGAGCGCAGGGATCTCAGAGAAGGTAACAGAGATATGGAGGGGGAAGGCATTGCTGGACCCGGGAGCCAAGGTAGGTGAGCGAGCACAGGGGTGATGGGCGAATGGGACTTGGTGCGAGTTAGGACACGGGGTGCCGAGTTTTGGATGAGATGGTAGGTGGATGGCTGGCCAGGAGAGCATTGGAATAGTCGAGTCAGGAGGCAACACAGGCATGGATGAGGGTTTCAGCAGCAGAAGCACAAATACAAAAGTATTAAAGTAAGCAGTTCATTAATGCTGTGCTGCTAACTTCCTTATGCCTTTGCAAAGACGAGGGTGGTGTGGGTTATTACCCCTTCATGTATGAGCTGGCCACTCGCTGACTCTTCCTTCAGCTGCTTGCCATCAGTAAAGCCGATGTCACCAAGATTCCATTGTTGTTATGTCTCCCTGCCCACAGCACGCTATAATAACAGGCTTCACCACTTGCTAATGGATGTAATGGCTGGCACTCAGCAGGCTGATAAAGAGCTTGCGGCAATCTGCTATGTAAATGCCTCTTTAATGAAGGTTAATGTCACAAAGGGGGTCCGCTGCTTGATTTCTCCTGACATGTGACGATGGGACAAGGTCACCTACACTTATCAGCCCGTCTCCCTCCCGACACAGTACAGGAGACATTGAGCACTCCTCGTGTGGCCCTCGCTGTGTCAGTGTGTGAACTCGACAGCTCGGATACTGAGGGGGCCATCCTCAATCATATGCAACTGCCAAGGAGGAGGGAGGGAGCTCGGAAGAAATGGCACAACTGTTGAAGTTTAAACCGTTTTTTTTTGCTTTATGCGATTTCCTCCTTTCACACAAGCTGCTTATTCAACAATAAAGGCACAAAACGGCCATTAAAGGTCATCCTTACATTGCACTCAATCCCCCACTTTCAATGTTATTATCTTGCCTGGAAGCGTATTCTAAAAAGCGGTATTACCCTTGGGCCACAATATTTACGGGGAAGCCGGATATGGACGAGGAACCCGGCTGCCGAACTTAACGCCAAGACGCCATTGACAGTTTTTAGCTCCATTTCCCTCCTGGCAACCGGTCAAATGAACGGCTTGCCAACAGATGTAAGAGAAAGGCAACGGCAAGAAGCAGATTCTGGGTGACAGACCTCAGCCATCGGGAAACATAGGCCCTTCGAGCCTGCACCGCTATTCAATAAGATCATGGCTGATCATTCACCTCAGTACCCGATTCCTGCTTTCTCCATACCCCTTGATCCCTTTAGCAGTCAGGGCCACATCTAACTCCCTCTTGACTATATCTAATGAACTGGCCTCAACAACTCTCTGCAGTAGAGAATTCCACAGTTCACAATTCTCTGAGTGAAGAAGTTTCTCCTCATCTCGGTCCTAAATGACTTACCCCTTATCCTTAGACTGTGACCCCTGGTTCTGGACTTCCCCAACATCGGGAACATTCTTCCTGCCTGTAACCTGTCCAATCCCGTCAGAATTTTGTATGTTTCTATGAGATCCCCTCTCATTCTTCTAAACTCCAGTGAATTCAGGCCCAGTCGATCCAGTCTCTCCTCATATGTCAGTCCTGCTATCCCGGGAATCAGTCTGGTGAACCTTCGCTGCACTCCTTCATTAGCAAGAACGTTCTTCCTCAGATTAGGAGACCAAAACTGAACACAATATTCCAGGTGATGTCTCACCAAGGGAGAGGGGAAGAGACTGTGATCGGGAGAGGGGAAGAGACTGAGATCGGGAGAGGGGAAGAGACTGTGATCGGGAGAGGGGAAGAGACTGTGATTGGGAGAGGGAAAGAGACTGTGATCGGGAGGGGGGAGAGGATAGTGATCGGGAGGGGGGAGAGACTGTGATCGGGGGCGGGGAGAGGATATTGATCGGGAGGGGAGAGGCTGTGATCGGGACGGGGGGAGGCTGTGATCGGGAGAGGGGGGGGCTGTGACCGGGAGGGGAGGAGGCTGTGATCGAGAGGGGGGGACGCTGTGATTGGGAGGGGGAGAGACTGTGATCGGGAGGGGGGAGAGGCTGTGATTGGGAAAGGGGGTAGAGGCTGTGATCGGGAGGGGGGAGGGACTGTGATCGGGAGGGGGGAGAGGCTGTGATCGGGAGGGGGGAGAGGCTGTGATCGAAGGGGGGAGAGGCTGTGATTGAAGGGGGGAGAGGCTGTGATCGGGAGGGGGGGGAGGCTGTGATCGGGAGGGGGGAGAGACTGTGATCGGGAGGGGGGAGGGACTGTGTTCGGGAGGGGGGCGGGAACGTGATCGGGAGGGAGGAGAGACTGTGATCGGGAGGGAGGAGAGACTGTGATCGAAGGGGGGAGAGACTGTGATCGGGAGCGGGGAGAGACTGTGATCGAAGGGGGGAGAGACTGTGATCGAAGGGGGGAGAGGCTGTGATTGGGAGGGGGGAGAGGCTGTGATCGGGAGGGGGGAGAGACTGTGATCGGGAGGGAGGAGAGACTGTGATCGGGAGGGGGAGAGGCTGTGATCGGGAGGGGGGGAGAGGCTGTGATTGGGAGGGGGGAGAGACTGTGATTGGGAGGGGGGAGAGGCTGTGATCGGGAGGGGGGGAGAGGCTGTGATTGGGAGGGGGGAGAGGCTGTGATCGGGAGGGGTGAGAGACTGTGATCGGGAGGGAGGAGAGACTGTGATCGAAGGGGGGAGAGGCTGTGATTGGGAGGGAGGAGAGGCTGTGATCGGGAGGGGGGGAGAGGCTGTGATTGGGAGGGGGGAGAGGCTGTGATCGGGAGGGGGGAGAGACTGTGATCGGGAGGGGGGAGGGACTGTGATCGGGAGCGGGCAGAGGCTGTGATCGGGAGGGGGGAGAGGCTGTGATCGGGAGGGGGGAGAGACTGTGATCGGGAGGGGGGAGAGACTGTGATCGGGAGGGGACGAGAGACTGTGATCGGGAGGGGGGAGAGACTGTGATCGGGAGAGGGGAGAGACTGTGATCGGGAGAGGGGAGAGACTGTGATCGGGAGGGGGGCGGGAACGTGATCGGGAGGGAGGAGAGACTGTGATCGGGAGGGAGGAGAGACTGTGATCGAAGGGGGGAGAGACTGTGATCGAAGGGGGGAGAGACTGTGATCGGGAGGGGGGAGAGATTGTGTTCGGGAGGGGGGAGAGACTGTGATCGGGAGGTGGGAGAGACTGTGATCGGGAGGTGGGAGAGACTGTGATCGGGAGGAGGGAGAGACTGTGATCGGGAGGTGGGAGAGACTGTGATCGGGAGCGGAGAGGATACTAATCGAGAGGGGAGAGGCTGTGATCGGGAGGGGGGGACGCTGTGATCAGGAGGGGTGAGAGACTGTGATCGGGAGGGAGTGAGAGACTGTGATCGGGAGGCGGTGAGAGACTGTGATCGGGAGGGGGGAGAGACTGTGATCGGGAGGCGGTGAGAGACTGTGATCGGGAGGGGGGAGAGACTGTGATCGGGAGGGGGGAGAAACTGTGATCGGGAGCGGGGAGAGGCTGTGATCGGGAGGGGAAAGAGACTGTGATCGGGAGCGAGGAGAGGCTGTGATCGGGAGGGGGGAGAGACTGTGATCGGGAGGTGGGAGAGGCTGTGATCGGGAGGTGGGAGAGGCTGTGATCGGGAGGGGGGAGAGACTGTGATCGGGAGGGGGGAGAGACTGTGATCGGGAGGGGAGAGACTGTGATCGGGAGGGGGGAGACTGTGATCGGGAGGGGGGAGAGACTGTGATCGGGAGGGGGGAGAGACTGTGATCGGGAGCGGGGAGAGGCTGTGATCGGGAGGGGAAAGAGACTATGATCGGGAGCGATGAGAGGCTGTGATCGGGAGGGGGGAGAGACTGTGATCGGGAGGTGGGAGAGGCTGTGATCGGGAGGTGGGAGAGACTGTGATCGGGAGGTGGGAGAGGCTGTGATCGGGAGGTGGGAGAGACTGTGATCGGGAGGTGGGAGAGACTGTGATCGGGAGGGGGGAGAGACTGTGATCGGGAGGGGGGAGAGACTGTGATCGGGAGGGGAGAGACTGTGATCGGGAGGGGGGAGAGACTGTGATCGGGAGGTGGGAGAGGCTGTGATCGGGAGGTGGGAGAGACTGTGATCGGGAGGGGGGAGAGACTGTGATCGGGAGGGGAGAGACTGTGATCGGGAGGGGGGAGACTGTGATCGGGACGGGGGAGAGTCTGTGATCGAAGGGGGGAGGGGCTGTGATCGGGACGGGGGGAGAGACTGTGATCGGGGGGGGGAGGGACTGTGATCGGGAGGGGGGCGGGAACGTGATCGGGAGGGAGGAGAGACTGTGATCAGGAGCGGGGAGAGACTGTGATCGGGAGGTGGGAGAGGCTGCGATCGGGAGGGGAGAGAGACTGTGATCGGGAGGGGGGAGAGACTGTGATCGGGGGGGGGGGAGAGACTGTGATCGGGGGGGGGAGGGACTGTGATCGGGAGGGGTGGCGAGACTGTGATCGGGATGGGGGAGGGTCTGTGATCGGGAGGGGGGGAGAGACAGTGATCGGGAAGGGAGAGACTTTGATCGGGAGGGGAGAGACTGTGATCGGGAGCGGGGTGGCTGTGATCGGGACGGGGGCGGGAACGTGATCGGGACGGGGGGAGGCTGTGATCGGGAGCGGGGAGAGACTGTGATCGGGAGGGGAGTGACTGTGATCGAGAGGGGAGAGAGACTGTGATCGGGAGTGGGTGAGAGACTGTGATCGGGAGGGGGGCGGGAACGTGATCGGGAGGGAGGAGAGACTGTGATCGGCAGGGAGGAGAGACTGTGATCGGGAGGGGGGAGAGACTGTGATCGGGAGGGGGGAGAGACTGTGATCGGGAGGGGGGAGAGACTGTGATCGGGAGGGGGGCGGGAACGTGATCGGGAGGGAGGAGAGACTGTGATCGGGAGGGGGGAGAGACTGTGATCGGGAGGTGGGAGAGGCTGTGATCGGGAGGGGGGAGAGACTGTGATCGGGAGGGGGGAGAGACTGTGATCGGGAGGTGGGAGAGGCTGTGATCGGGAGGGGGGAGAGACTGTGATCGGGACGGGGGAGGGACTGTGATCGGGATGGGGAGAGACTGTGATCGGGAGGTGGGAGAGACTGTGATCGGGAGGGGGGCAGGAACGTGATCGGGAGGGAGGAGAGACTGTGATCGGGAGGGAGGAGAGACTGTGATCGGGAGGGGGGAGAGACTGTGATCGGGAGGTGGGAGAGGCTGTGATCGGGAGGGGGGAGAGACTGTGATCGGGACGGGGGAGGGACTGTGATCGGGATGGGGGAGAGACTGTGATCGGGAGGTGGGAGAGACTGTGATTGGGAGGGGGGAGAGACTGTGATCGGGAGGGGGGAGAGACTGTGATCGGGAGGGGGGAGTGACTGTGATCGGGAGGGGGGAGAGACTGTGATCGGGAGGGGGGGAGAGACTGTGATCGGGAGCGGAGAGGATACTAATCGAGAGGGGAGAGACTGTGATCGGGAGAGGCGGAGGCTGTGATCGGGAGGGGGGGACGCTGTGATCAGGAGGGGTGAGAGACTTTGATTGGGAGGGGGAGAGGCTGTGATCGGGAGGGGGGAGAGACTGTGATCGGGAGGTGGGAGAGACTGTGATCGGGAGGGGGGAGAGACTGTGATCGGGAGGGGGGAGAGACTGTGATCGGGAGCGGGGGAGAGACTGTGATCGGGAGGAGGGAGAGACTGTGATCAGGAGGTGGGGGGAGAGGATAGTGATCGGAAGGGGAGAGGCTGTGATCAGGATGTGGTGAGAGACTGTGATCGGGAGGGGAGAGACTGTGATCAGGAGGCGGGGGGAGAGGATAATGATCAGGAGGTGGGGGAGGATAGTGATCAGGAGGTGGGGGAGGCTCTGATCAGGAGCGGAGAGGATACTAATCGAGAGGGGAGAGACTGTGATCGGGAGGGGGGAGGCTGTGATCGGGAGGGTGGAGGCTGTGATCGGGAGGGGACGAGAGACTGTGATCGGGAGGGGGGAGGCTGTGATCGGGAGGGGACGAGAGACTGTGATCGGGAGGCGGGGAGAGACTTTGATCGGGAGCGGGGAGAGACTTTGATCTAGAGGGGAGAGACTGATCGGGAGGAGGGGGAGAGACTTTGATCGGGAGGTGGGGGAGGATAGTGATCAGGAGGTGGGGGAGGCTCTGATCAGGAGCGGGGAGGTTAGCAGTCAGGATTGAGGGAGGCCGAAGGCTTCCTTGAGGGCCTGAGGGGTGCCCTCCTGCCCCTCCTGGCCAGCAATGAGTGCTAAAACAGTCGCTCACCTTATGGAGCTGGCATCTGCTGCCTCACTTTCACTGCCAGGTTTCTCAATCGCTGGGAAACCTACGTAGCAGCAGCAAATTTAAAATCAGGCTCCCAATTGCATCCTCAGAGCCCAATTTAACTATGTTAATGAAATGTCCTGTCGCTCCGGCGGGACATCGACCGGCGCAAAACAACGGGCATGTGTAGGGCTTGTTGGGATGCGTTTCCCATATTTTATTACTTAAACCCCTCCAGCATGATGTCATGGAAGTTAATATCGAGGCCATTGAGTGAAGAATTTCTTCCTAATATTGGCGTTATATTTATTTTTCATGAATTTAAATTTATGTATTCTGCCCCTACTAACTTGATTTACTTTGAAGCAATATTCTCCTCTAGGCGACTTATATTTATATCATCATCATCATAGGCGGTCCCTCGAACGAGGAAGACTTGCTCCACATGAGTTCACAGAAGTTCCAATGAAGGACCTGATGTTCCAGTCCTGAACTCCAACTGAGGGGGTGGAAAATGCCTGTGCGTGGGTTTTTTAAACGTGTGGTGACCGTTGCACATCAGCTACCACACGGGCTTGACAGAGCTAGGTCTTGGTCCAGTGGCAAGGGTTAACCAGGACGACTGGAGACCTGCTCTGCTGCACGGACCTAGTGCGCACACATATCGTAGTGTGGGCTGGCCCGTGCTGCCCCTGGGCTCTCATATGCCGCACCTCCGCCATGATCTCTCGCCGCTCCTCCACCACAAACATTCGCCACACCTCCGCCAAGATCTCTCACCACTCCTCCGCCAGAAAAACATTCGCCGCTCCTCCGGCACGATCTCTTGCTGCTCCTCCGCCACAAACATTCGCTGCTCCTCCGCCACGATCTCTCACCGCTCCTCCGCCTCAATCGCTTGTCGTACCTCCACCACGATCTCTCGCCGCTCATCCGCCCCGACCTTCCCGCTCCTCCGTTGTACCTGGGCTTCCCGCTGATGCTCCTGCCCATGCTCAAAACGGTGACCTGGGTTTTGATGATGTCACCCAGTTGCCCACCTCACAATCGTCGCACACTAGGAGCAGCTCGCGCTGGAGGTTGTAGTGGTATGCCGCTCCAGCTCTGTTAAAGCACCGACGTGCGGTGGTGTTCTCTCGCTGGAGCTGGCCTGGAACATTGTGGCCCCCGGACTTGCAAGATATATTTATATATATACCTCATGAGGTCCCCACTTACCCTGCCTGAGTTTCTCTAATCTTTCTTTGTAGCTCGTCCTCTTTACAGCCGAGATCATCTGGCTGCTGTCCTCTGCAGCCTTGCCAGTGCAGCTGTACCCTTGTCGTGGTGTGGTGAAGTGACCACAACGATCATACTGTGGACTCACGCTGTGACAGGGGCCAGCAGCCCTCCGGTACCTCCCCCTTTTGTCACGTGCGACCCTGCACATTGAGTGTCGCCAGGGTATTTGCTCATGGAGGAGGAGCAGCCATCACAGCAGAGCACAATCCTCTCGAAACCCCCCCCTCCCTCTCCTCCTTTCAATCTCTCGTTAAAGAAACATGGAAAGTTAGCATGCAGGTACAGCAAGCAATAAGGAAGGCAAAAGGCACGTTGTCCTTTATTGCAAGGGAGCTGGATTATAAGCATAAACAAGTCTTGCTACAATTGTACAGGGCCTTGGTGAGACTACACCTGGATTACACAGTTTTGGTCTCCTTATCTAAGGAGGTGGTGCAATGAAGGTTCACTGGATTGATTCCTGGGATGAGAGGGCTGTCTTATGATGAGAGATTGTGTAGAATGGGCCTGTACTCTCTGGGGTTTAGAAGAATGAGAGGTGATCTCATTGAAACATACAAGATTCTGAAGGGGATTGACAGGGTCGATGCTGAGAGGTTGTTTCCCCTGGCTGGGGTGTCTAGAACCAGGGGGCACAGTCTCAGGATAAGGAGTAGGCCATTTAGGACTGAGATGAGGAGGAATTTCTTCACTCAGAGAGTTGTGAATCTTTGGAATTCTCTGCCCCAGAGGGCTGTGGATGCTGAGGGCCTGAAATTCAGCACCGCTGGAAAGCTGATGTTGCCCCTACGTTTTCGTGGCCATTAGCTCCAAAACGTTGTCATGGCTGGGTCACCCCATATTCAGCTCCTAAAGTGAACAAATGGGTTCCAGCGCTAATGAACCCTTCCAAAGTGGATTTTTCAGCGGTGTGGCTGTCTTCATTTGAACGTTATCACCACTGAGAAATTCAGCATGTAGGTTAGGGTTTCTAATGAGCCAACTGCTCCCTGGTCTTTTTAAAGGCCCAGGTTTGCAGCAAGGCCCTCAGCAGGGAAAGAGGTTGGAAGGAGACTGGTGTAAGAGGTGCAAGGAGAGCCAACAGGTTCACTGATATGGAGCTGGAGACACTGATGGACGGTGTGGAGGACAGAAGAAGAATACTGTTTCCTGACGTGGGGAGACCTGGCAGACCGCCAGTACATAATGCATGGAGGGAGATTGCCAGGGAAGGTGTCAGGCACCTCCATATATGTGAGGACGCACCCTCCCAGGAGGGTGCTGGCCAGTCTGCACCCAGCCTTTCCAGGGTGGCGATGGGTTGCGCCCCCTAGCTCTGGGACAAAGGGGATCCTCCTCCTCCTGCACCATCTCCTCCTCCTCCTATGTTGCCTCCTCCTGCACTTCTTCCTCCTCAGGTGGTACTGCTGGCTTCACCTCCAGCTGCTGTCCCCTCATGATGGCCAGGTTGTGCAGCATGTAGCAGACCACGACGATGATGGACACCCATTGAGGAGAGTGCTGAAAGGTGTCACCAGAGCAGTCCAGGTACTGGAACCTGGTGGCACAATGAGAGTCATTGTATGCGCTGGCGCTGTCCTGGGGTTCTGCAGTGGAGTGAGCAGCCAAGTGGACAGGGGATATCCCTTGTTCCCAAGCAGCCAACCGCAATCCTGATTCTGGCCGGTGAAGAGGGCAGGCACACTGGTCTGGCGCAGAATGAATGAACCATGGTTGCTGCCTCCCTTGCCCGCTGCCTGTCTGCACGGTGCTGACGGTGATGCCTTCTCCTGCGTGCTGCCTGCTTCTGAGCAGGTGTACCAGGTGTCACCTCCCAACACTCCTCCCATCCTCAGGGTGAACCCTGCCAAGCAGGTCCCTGCAGCCCACAGGCCTCCACTAAAGAGTCAGACACGAAAGTTGTACAAAAGTACAGAGGTATGTGCAAACCTCTGAGCAGCACTCAGCAGGTTTAATGGAGCCAAAACAATTAATAAAACTATTAAAAGATAAATACAGTGGATACTGTAATCTTAAATAAAATCACTAATAATTAATAAAACTATTAAAGGATAAATACAGTGGATGCTGTAATCTTAAATATAAATACTAAAATTAATAAAACGATTTCCCTACCAAAGGGCCCTGATCGCGGCAACACTCCAGCGGTGTCCTGTTTGAGCACCGACTCGAATACCTCGCGGGGGCACCGCTGAGAAAAGGCTTAGCTTTTTGCAGCTGAAAATCCCGGTCCTTGTCGCTTCCCAGCGGCCCCCACGCTGCAGAGCTCTCCACTGGAAAGTCTCCTTTACAGCGGCTTCACCGCGCAGTTTCCAGCCGAAGTGCACACCGCTCAAATCCTCCCCGAGCTGAATATGGCTCAGGGAGGGGAGAGTACCCAACCGCGGCGGTCGATCGATTTTATCGGTCGCCCGCCCAAACTCCGCAAAGGGACGGCGAATTTCGGCCCCTGAGTCTCTGAATATATTCAAGGCTGAGATAGATAGATTTTTGGAGTCAATGGAGTCAAGGGATATGGAGATCGGGCGGGAAAGTGGAGTTGAGGTCGATGATCAGCCATGATCTAATTGAATGGCAGAGCAGGATCGAGGGGCCGCCTGGCCTACACCTGCTCCTATTTCTTATGTTCTTAAAACCTATCTCTTTGACCAAGCTTTTGGTCATCTGTCCTAATGTCCATATGTGGCTTGGTTTGTTTGATATCGTCCCTGTGAAGTACCTTGGGATGTTGTACTACATTAAAGACGCTATATAAATGCAAGTTGTAGTTGTTGATCCTGTTCTCACGGGGGGAGCGATTTCCCCTCCCCCTACCGCTAACCCTATTGGAACTGAGGCAACTGCAGTATCAGCTGGTGTGTACCTGAGATGTGCTAACTCAGCGCAGGGAATTCTGGCACCTGCCAGCCAATGTGGCTCAGTATCACTTCATGTAGTGCAGTTCCCATTTACTTTATAACATTTTCTTCATCTTCCTGATAACTATTATTTTAACTCCTTTTTAGGGTCAACCACTGTTCTTAGTGTAGGCTGATGGGCCGCCCCCAAATGACCACTGCTTGCACCATTGGGAAGCATGTGCCCTTCACTCTGTAAACCCTTCCCCATCTTCCCCTCACCCCCCGATCTGACTGCATTGTTACCTAACTGTCGCATCTTAATCTCTAGACCAGGTCGTGAATTATTACCTCAGTCTGGGGCTGGACTTCACAAGTAATTTTAGCAAGCTCTACCCGATTGTGGCCATTTTGCCTGTGTCAGATTTAACTTCCATCTCAAATAAAGATTGTTACCATCTCAATAGCTGAGTTGCTAAGAGCATTGCTCATTATGGTACGAAGGTCAAAGAATGCTCCAGGTTTGATTCCCACTCTAAGCTGAGTTGGTTCACTTCAATAACAACAACAACTTGCATTTATACAGCGCCTTTAACATAGTAAAAAATACAAAAGCACTTCACATAATTAGTCAAAGCATTGACAAAGAAGGAGATATTCGGGCAGGTGACCAAAAGCTTGATCAAAGAGGTAGGTTTTAACAGTATCTTCAGAGAGAGAGAGAGAGAGGTGGAGAGGCTTAGGGAGGGAATTTCGGAGCTTAAAGCCTAGATAGCGGAAGGTACGGCCGGCAATGGTAACAGGAATTAATATAAATCAATAGTTGGCAGTTAGCTGTGGTGAGAGTATGACTTATCAAATATCTTCCCTGGGGCCTCAAATCTGTACAACTCCTCACCTCTATCAGGAACCACTTCCCTCCATAAGCTGTTGAAATCCAAGCTTGGTGTCACCTATATCCTGACTGACTGCCTTCTCTCCTACTCTTTCCACCCTTGCACTGTGAACTTTAGCCCTTCCCCTAGGCTTCTCAAGCAAAACAAGGGATGCAATTGGACTAAGCAACACCTGGCCTCGGAAAGGTAAAAACTAGCCAGAGTGCGCACTCTTTATTTCATGATCTAGTGACTTCCATTGGAAAGTGTGTATGAGTGTCTGGGCAGGGCAGGCAACCTGTTCAGGCGTGACTTTCACCGTGAAATAACTTGGCAATTCCTCCTGACTCGGCTTCATATGAAGAATGGCTTTTTGGGTGGGGGACATAAAAGCATAAGATATATGAGCAGGAGTAGGCCATACAGCCTCTTCGAGCCTGCTCTGCCATTCAATAAGATCTTCTACCTCAACTCCACCTTCCCACACTATCCCCATATCCCTTGATTCCCTTAATGTCCAAGAATCTATCTATTTCCATCTTGAATATACTCAACGACTGAGCATCCACAGCCTTCTGGGGCAGAGAATTCCAAAAATTCACAACCCTCTGAGTGAAGAAATTTCTCCTCATCTCAGTCCTAAATGGCCGACCTCTTATCCTGAGACTATGACGGAAACTCTCATGCAAGAGAAACAGGTATCAAAGGGAGGCTGGAGAACCAGGACCAGAATGAGACCGGAGAATTTGGATTACAAAGAAGTGGAAGTTATGCTACCGTTGTTTAAAGCCCTGGTTAGACCGCATCGAGAGTACTGAGTTCAGTTCTGGACACCAGAAGTTTCAGGATTCAGGAAGGATTGGCCTTGGAGTTGGTGCAGCGCAAATTAACCAGAATGATACCTGGGCTGAAAGGGTTAAAATATGAAGACAGGTTGCATAGACTAGGCTTGCATTCCCTTACGCATAGGGGTTCTAATTGAGGTGTTTAAGATGATTATTTCCTCTGGTGAGGGAATCCAGTACAATGAGGAATAACCTTACAATTAGAGCTAGGCTGTTCAGAGGTGGTGTCAGGGATCACTTCTTCATACAAAGGGTAGTGGAAATCTTGAATTCTCTCCTCAAAAAGCAGTTGAGACTGGGGGTCAGAACTGAGTTTGATAGATTAGGTAAGGGTAATAAGTGTTACCGAACCAAGGCAGGTAAATGGAGTTGGGTTTCAGAGCAGCCATGTTTTAATTAAATAGCAGAACAGGCTTGAGGGGCTGAATGGTCTACTCCTGCTCCGAGCAGGGGGTAACCCTCGCTCATAAGAAAAAATGGATGTCGCTTAGCATCAATTGTGTTGAGGGCCAACAATATTTTATACTCAGAGGGCATTTGTCTACTCCAGTACTGATGGAGAGCTCTTTTCAATAAGCATGGAAAGTACTGCAGCATGTTAATGTGATTTCTGGCTTTTAACATCATTTTGACACTTGAATTTAGAAATAGTCAAATAGGAAGCCGAGTGATGACTCAGTGCGAGATGGCGAGTGCTGGGGACGGGCTGAGAATAGAATTCCTGCTTAAACGTTAGGAACAATGGACAGACGCATCACCCGGACCTCAGTGAAGAATGATCCTTTTGATCAGGAATGCTGCTGTATTAAAGGACGAGGCCATTCTACAGGCAAGTACTTGCTCCCAGGTCGCTCCTGTGTCTACGTGTTTGTGTAGATTTTATTTAGCCAACTGCAAAATGTCATCCTTCTGACGGAATAGTGGGTAAATACTAAGTCCACGTCGTCTGGTCTGGAGCCAAGCAAGAAGGTTCTGGGTTCGCTCCCCGGTCGGTGGAGAGTTGCCAACCCTCCAGGATTGCCCTGGAGTCGCCAGGGATTAAAGAAAGAAAGACTTGCATTTATATAGCGCCTTTCATGACCACCGGACGTCTCAAAGCGCTTTACAGCCAATGAAGTACTTTTGGAGTGTAGTCACTGTTGTAATGTGGGAAACGCGGCAGCTAACTTGCGCACAGCAAACAGCAATGTGATAATTACCAGAAAATCTGTTTTTTGTTATGTTGATTGAAGAATAAATATTTGCTAGGACACTGGTGATAACTCCCCTGCTCTTCATCGAAATAATGCCATGGGATCTTTTACATCCACCTGAGAGCAATTAAAGCAGGCAAGGTTTAAAAAATTAGCCAGGTTTCCTGCTCCTGACCAGTGACGCCCCGCCCCAACCCACCAACCTCTCGCGCCCCCCCCCCCTCCCCCAACCCGGTCCTCCTGGCTGCAATGACTCCCGTGGTTGAATAGCCTGCTGATGCTCGACGTCTAGTGTTCTGAGGACATCAGCCGAATGGATCTGGGGGAATGATGAAACCAGACGGTGCGAGATGCGTGCACAGCTGAAGATAAAGCAATGCTTGTGTTAATTCAGCACGTGAACCCTATCAGCTTCAGTAATGTTGGCAGGACAGTGATCAATAGCATTGCCATCTTTTAGCCTGTGCAAGATCAGACAGGATTGCGACATGGGGGTGAAGCCTTTGCCTTAGATTGACATTAATTTACGTCCATTTTGTTCAGTTTTCTTCTTCAAGCCTCCTCTCTTTTTCTCTTACTATTCTTTATCTTTCCATTTCTATCTTTTTTATCGATATACGGTATTTTGTGTCATTAAATGTTGGAAATAAAATATATTCTATTTGGTTTTGTAGAAACACTTTGGATTTGAGTCAGAAGGTCAAATGTACAAGTCTCACTCCAGAGACCTGAATGTATAATTCAGGCTGATACTCCCAGTGCAGTACTGAGGGCATGCTGCACTGTCAGAGGTACCATCTTTCGGATGAGACATTAAAACAATGCCCCATCTTCCCTCTCAGGCAGATGTAAAAGATCCCACGGCACTATTCGAAAAAGATCATGGGAGTTCTCCCCAGTATCCTGGCCAATATTTATCCTTCAATCAACATCACTGAAACAGATTATCTGGTCATTATCACATTGCTGTTTGTGGAGCCTTTCTGTGTGCAAATTGGCTGCCATGTTTCCTATATTTCAACAGTGACTTCACGTCAAAAATTGGCTGTAAAGTGGTTTGGAACGTCCTGTGATTGTGAAAGGTGTTATATAAATGAAAATAATCAAGCAGCAATTCTGTGAGGCCTGTTATTGGCTAAATACTTCCCACCAATTCATAATAAGCCAGCGGCTGGCTAGTTTGAGGGAGCATGGGAACAGACATTTTATGTGGAAGTCTCTTTTAATGTTTCATGATACCCGTTTGGCTTGGAAAGGATTTTGGTTAAATTATTTTGGGCTGCAAGTTGCTGTATTTGGGCATCTCACAGAGTACGTCCTTCATCAGACTTTTTCCGGCACCCTTCAGCTCAAAATGTTTTTAACGCCCTAACTAGCAGCAAGTGCAAGCTAATAACAGCATGGCGAGGGTAACGAGGGCAATGGGACATCTGGAATCTTAGAGAATAGTCGAACCAATAGTGTATCTGCTTAACCAATGAACGCTTCACGTAACCTGGATGATCACATGTGCAGGAAGTGTCACCAGCTGCAGCAACTCGAGCTCCGCGTTTCAGTGCTTGAGCGGCGGCTGGAGTCACTGCGGTGCATCCGCGAGACTGAAAATTTTGTGGCTAGCACAGTTCTAAAGGTGGTCACGCCGCAGCTTAAAAATCTGTAGGCGGAGAGGAAATGGGTGACCGCCGGACAGAAGAGGAGGATTAGGCAGGTAATGCAGAAGTCCCCTGAGTCCATCTTGCTCTCCAACCAGTATTCTGTTCTGAGTACTGGTGGGGGCAATGGTGCCTCTGGAAAGTGCAACCAAAGCCAAGTCCACGGCACCACGGGTGGTTCAGCTGCACAGGGGGGAGGAAGAAGAATGGAAGAGCAATAAGTGGTAGGGGATTCACTAGTCAGGGGCGCAGACATGCATTTCCGCGACTGCAGATGTGACTCCAGGATGGTATATTGCCTCCCTGGTGCTATGGTCAAGGATATCACTGAGCGGCTGCAAGAGATTCTGGGGGGGAGAGGGTGAACAGCCAGAGCTCGTGGTCCACGTCGGTACCAATGACATAGGTAAGAAGAGGGATGAGGTCCTGCAGGCAGAGTTTAGGGACATAGGAGAGAGATTAAAAAGGAGGACCTCAAAGAAAGCTATGTGCTAGTGAGTAGAAATAGGAGGATAGAGCAGATGAATGCGTGGCTGGAGATGGTGCAGGCGGGAGGGCTTTAGATTCCTGAGGCATTGGGACCGTTTCTGGGGGAGGTGGTACCTGTACAAGCCGAACAGGTTGCACCTCAACAGATCCTCGTGGGAGGGTTTTGCTGGTGCTGTTGGGGAGCGTTTAAACTCGCTTGGCAGGGGGATGGGAATCTGAGAATAGATTCAGTGGGGAGAGAAACAAAGCTGAAATTGGGCAGCAGAGAAGTAGAAGTAGAAAGTGAATTCGGAAGACAGAGGAAACAAGGGCTGGAAAATAGGGGAGTTTGGCAGTGCTAAATGGTATATACTTCAATCCAAGGAGTATAGGGAATTAGGCAGAGGAGCTGAGAGCACGGATTGGATGTATGATATTATAACAATTACTGAGACATGGCTGAAAGAAGGGCAGGTATGGCAGCTCAACAATCCTAGTTACAGGGTTTTCAGATCGGATAGAGAGGGGAGTAAAAAAGGAGGGGGACATCACAGTATTGATTAAAGAATCAATTACAGCTGTGAGAAGGGATGATATGTTAGAGGGGTCATCAAATAAGGCCATATGGGTTTAATTGAAGAACAAAAAATGGGCAATCACATTACTGCAAGTGTACTATAGAACCTGAAGCAGTCAGAGGGAGATAGAAGAACAAATATCTGGGCAAATTGCTGCGAAGTGCAAAAATTATAGTGGTGGTTTTGAACTATCCTAATATTAACTGGTAAAAAATCGAGTAAATGGTACAGAGGGTGCGGAATTCCTAAAATGCATTCAGGAGAATTTCTTTATCAAGTATGTAACAAGCCCAACAAGGAAGGGGGTGGTTCTGGACTTGGTATTGGGGAATGAAGAGGGGCAGATGGAAGAACATAAGAACATAAGAAATAGGAGCAGGTGTAGGCCACCTGGCCCCTCGAGCCTGCTCCACCATTCAATAAGATCATGGCTGATATGATCATGGACTCAGCTTCACTTCCCTGCCCGCTCCCCATAACCCTTTATTCCCTTATCACTCAAAAATCTGTCTATCTCTGCCTTAAATATATTCAGTGACCCAGCCTCCACAGCTCTCTGGGGCAAGGAATTCCACAGATTTACAACCCTCTGAGAGAAGAAATTCCTCCCCATCTCAGCTTTAAATGGGTGGCCCCTTATTCTGAGACTATGCCCCCTAGTTTTAGTTTCACTTATGAGTGGAAATATCCTCTCTGTATCCACCTTGTCGAGCCCCCTCATTATCTTATATGATTCAATAAGATCACCTCTCATTCTTCTGAACTCCAATGAGTATAGGCCCAATCCAATAAACTTATCTTCATAAGTCAACCCCCTCATCTCCGGAATCAACCTAGTGAACCTTCTCTGAACAGCCTCCAATGCAAGTACAACCTTCCCTAAATACGGAGACCAAAACTGTGTGCAGTACTCCAGGTGTGGCCTCACCAATACCCTGTACAGTTGTAGCAGGACTTCTCTGCTTTTATACTCTATCCCCCTTGCAATAAAGGCCAACATTCCATTTGCCTTCCTGATTGCTTGCTGTATCTGCATAATAACTTTGTGTGCTTCATGCACAAGGACCCCAAGGTCCCTCTGTACTGTAACATTTTGCAATTTTTCTCCATTTAAATTATAGTTTGCTTTTCTATTATTTCTGCCAAAGTGGATAACCTCACATTTTCCCACATTATACTCCATCTGCCAAATTTTTGCCCACTCACTTAGCCTGTCTATGGGCTCAAATTACCCCAGGAATTGCCCCGCTTTTTTTGGAGCAAGTAGCTTTTTTTGGAGTAACTTAAAAATCGCAAATTTCCCATTTAACTTGCTCCAGTGTAAGCCAGTTAGTTAGGTTTTTTTTTCAGTTTCATTTTTTTTTCTCCAAAAGGGGGCATTACTAGCCACTTACGCCTCTTTTGGCCATAGAAGCAAATTTGGCCAGCTAAAGGTTACTCCAAATTAACTTAGGCCAGTGTATGTGGCCACTTTTATAGGCACAGAAAAACCTTACCTACATTTAAGAAATCAGCGCAGGTAGCAGAGATAGGGGGGGGGGGGGGGGGGCGGGGGTGGGGGTGGGGGCGGTGGAGGAAGGTGAATTAGAAAATCCTAACGCACTAAACACCTTCACAGCATCAGCACAACATCTTCACAACATCATCAAAAAAAAGGAAAGATAAATCAGCTACTAAAAATAGAGCAGTCCTGCTTGCCGACTGCAGAAGGCATCGGCTAGCCCTTCGGCTCGGGTTGGGGGCGGCAGGCACGCATGACTGTAGGGGTGAGGGATGTTTTTTTTTACAGTTATTCCTAAATGTTGTGTGGTGATAATGGAATTTGATTCAGTCTTAATGCCAAATATCTTTTATTGGAAAGTTTACAGTGCACTTCAACAACAACAACAATAACAACAGCAATGAAAGGCTGCACCCATCCCTCACCCACAACTCGGGGAAAGTGCACTTCCTCATAGGGTCGGTGATGGTGGTGGGGAGGGTTGGGGGCCCGGCTTGGGTCTCACCGGTGGCTGGTGCGTGGACTGGAGGGGGAGTGGCATTTGAGTATCCGGCCTTTGTGCCCTGATTGCAGCAGCTAGCTCCCTCATGGCATCTGCCATCATTTGCACACCCTCTGAAATGCCCGCCCTCAGTTCCCATCTCAGTGCTGATATTTCTCCCGACAGTGTCGCCACCTCATCACACACCCCACTGACGGTCGCTACGAGCGGTCTTGTAAGGGCATTGGTCTCCTCAACCAATGACGTAACCTGATTAACATCTGATGAAGGCTGCATCTCAGGAGAGTCTGGTCGGCTTCTCCTTCCCCTCGCCGTGGGTCTGCCCAGCGGCACCCCTCCAGTGCGAGGCATAGGCTGGGACGGTGGGGCACTGGGAGTTCCAACATGCATTTCACCACCGCCACTGGGACTTGCAACCTCAGAAGGTGTAAAACCATAGAATGTCACCGCGGAGCTCATGGAGGTTTCTGGCAGTGTGATGCCCTGTACTATGAACTGATCCATATCGCGATCAGCATTCTCCCGTGAACACACTTCCATGGACCATTCCTCCCCCCACCCACCTTGGTCTGGAGTGCACGCATCTGGATCTTCTGGTGGATCTTCAGGATGTTCAGGATTCTCGTCGTCTTCTGCAAAATACAAAAGAACAGTCAAATGGTTAGCAGCACAGGAGGGGGCAGGATAGGTGGCATGAGTAGTCTCACGCGTAGCAGGCCAGTCAGCAGGTTGATTTGAAGGGCGACAATGCATTTTAATGACTCACCCTCATCCTCGCGTGTGGGTCCAGCTTGTGCAGAGCTGATTCTTTTTCTGCAGGTGCAAGTCAGCAAGGCAGCAACCCTCTGTTCCAGAGGTGATAGTTGGTGCAGAATTGGTGGCCCTCCTCCTGTTCTAAGTCTTTCCCTTTTGTTGTGGGCCAATTTCTTCTGTAAAGATGATAATATAACTTTTCACACATGGTGCACTTCTGATGGGTGGGACATATACAATTGCAATTCCATTTAAAGATGGAGGTATTACTTAAATTCACTACTTGACCAACGTCCTGCCATTTCTTTTTGCACTGGCTTCCAGATCTTGCGTTATTCACCCCTGCGCAGAATCCTTCTGCAACTAGGTTCCATCGTCTTCTCATTTCTTTGGGTGGAACTTTTGTGGGACCACTCTTACTGATATCCAGCTCCAGCCATTTATCCTTAGTGACAGTGACTAGTTTTTCCACTTCCTCATGGAGGAAATTCTTTATTCTTGTTGCGTCATTGATGTATTGGACTTACACTCAGGCTATCTTGAAAAAAATCACAGTTCTCACCTTTCTTCCACCTATCCAGCACTCCTTTCCACTCCCTCAGCCACCCAAAAATCACTATTCAGACCTTACCTTTATATATGGTCCATTGCCAATGCTGTTGAGGCACTGAGACGCTCTCCCTTTAATTGGCCGATTGCCAAGCTTCCTGCTCCATTGCGCATGTGCGCACACTGAAACGGATATGCGTCCCCCTGCCGGCCCAAGCCCCGCCTCCCCTGCCAGCTGCGCTGAGCAAGCATGGCAGAAGCCCCGCCCTCACCGCAAGCTCTGCAACGCCATGCGACGGGACCAGAATGATGAAGGAGCAGCCAAATTAAAAGGTAAATTTTCGGCGCATTTTTTGCTCCACAAAGTCGGCATACCACGGCTAACTACGCCGCTCTAGGCGGCTGGGGAAATTTGGGCCCTATATCCCTTTGCAGATTTTTTGTGTCCTCCTCACAATTTGCCTTCCCACCCATCTTTGTATCATCAGCAAACTTCGCTACATTACAATCGGTCCCTTCATCCAAGTTAATAATATAAATTATAAATAGTTGAGGCCCCAGCACCGATCCCTGCGGCATCCCACTGGTTACTGTTTGCCAACTGGAAAATGGACCCGTTCATTGCGACTCTCTGTTTTCTGTTAGTTAACCAATCCTCTATCCATGCTAATATATTACCTCCAATCCCATGAACTTTTATCTTGTGCAGTAACCTTTTATGTGGCACCTTATCGAATACCTTCTGGAAATCTAAATAAACCACATTTACTGGTTCTACTTTATCCATCCTACTCGTTGCATCCTCAAAGAACTCCAGCAAATTTTTCAAACATGATTTCCCTTTCATAAAACCATGCTGACTCTGCTTGATTGAATTATGCTTTTCCAAATGTCCTGCTACTGCTTCCTTAATAATGGACTCCAACATTTTCCCAATGACAGATGTTAGGCTAACTGGTCTATAGTTTCCTGCTTTCTGTCTGCCTCCTTTTTTTAATAGGGATGTTACATTTGTGGTTTTCCAATCCGCTGGGACCTCACCAGAATCCAGGGAATTTTGGTAGATTACAACCAATGCATCTACTATCTCTGCAGCCACTTCTTTTAAGACCCTAGGATGCAAGCTGTCAGGTCCAGGGGACTTGTCCGCCTTTCGTCCCATTATTTTATCGAGTACTACTTCTTTAGTGATAGTGATTGTATTAAGTTCCTCCCTCCCTATAGCCCCTTGATTATTAACTATTGGGATATTTTTTGTGTTTTAGTATTTTCGAATGTGAAGACCGATACAAAATATTTGTTCAAAGTCTCTGCCATCTCCCGGTTCCCCATTATTAATTCGTCTCTTCCTCTAGGGGTATCAGTGGGAGCGCATTTTGATGCTAGTGATCATAATTTAGTTAGATTTAGGGTAGTTATGGAAAATGACAAAGTTGGACCAGGAATAAAAGTTCTCAATTGGAGTAAAGCCAATTTTGCTGAGCTGAGATGGGATTTAGCCAAAGTGGACTGGAAACGGCTACTTGATGGTAAATCAGTGTTAGAGCAGTGGGAGGCATTCAAGGAGGAGACCCTGAGGGTACAGAGCAAGTATGTTCCCTTAAAAAAACAGGTGGGGCTAACAAATCTAGAGTCCCCTGGATGTTAAGGGACATACAGGGCAAGATAAAGCAAAAAAGGGAAGCTTGTGACAGATACCAAATACTCAATACTGCAGAAACTCTAAATGAGTATAAAAGGTGTGGGGTGCAATTAAAACAGATATCAGGAAAGCAAAGAGAGAGCATGAAAGAATGTTGGCAGGTGAAATCAGGGAAAACCCAAAGATGTTTTATAAATACATTAAGAGCAAGAGGATAACTAGAGAAAGAGTGGGGCCTATTAGAGACCATAAAGGAAATCTGTGTGTGGAGGCAGAAGACGTGTGTATGATTCTTAATGAATACTTTGCATCTGTTTTCACAAAAGAGAGCGGCGATGCAGACTTTGCATGAGGGAGGAGGAGTGTGAAATATTAGATGAGATAAACATAATGAGAGAGGAAGTATTAAGGGGCTTAGTAGCTTTGAAAGTGGATAAATCTCCAGGCCCGGATGAAATGTATCCCAGGCTGTTAAGAGAAGCAAAAGAGGAAATAGCAGAGGCTCTGACCATCATTTTCCAGTCCTCTCTGGCTACAGGTAAGGTGTAGGACTGCTAATGTTGTACTTCTGTTTTAAAAAGGGATAGACCAAGTAATTACAGGCCAGTCAGCCTAACCTCGGTGGTGGGAAAATGATTGGAAAAAATCCTGAGGGACAGGATAAATCTTCATTTGGTAAGACGCATATTAATCAAGGACAGTCAGCATGGATTTGTTAAGGGGAGGTCGTGTCTGCCTAACTTGATTGACATTTTCGAGGAGGTAACAAGGAGGGTCGAAGAGAGCAGTGAGTATGATGTAGTGTATATGGATTTAGCAAAGCTTTTGATAAGGCCCCACATGGCAGACTGGTCACGAAATTAATAGCCCATGGGATCCAGGGCAAAGTGGCAAGTTGGATGCAAAATTGGCTCAGAGGCAGGAAGCAAAGGGTAATGGTTGATGGGTGTATTTGTGACTGGAAGGCTGTATCCACTGGGGTTCCACAGGGCTCAGTGCTGGATCTTCTGCTTTTTGTGGAATATAGCAATGATTTGGACTTGAATGTTGGGGGTAAGATTAAGAATTTGGCACATGATATTAAAATTGGCTGTGTGGTCGATAATGAAGAAGAAAAATGTGGACTGCAGGAAGATATCAACATACTGGTCAGGTGGGCAGAACAGTGGCAAATGGAATTCAATCTGGGTAAATTTGAGGGGAGGTCTAACTAGGCAATGGAATACATATTAAATGGTATGACATTGAAAAGTGTAGAGGAACAAAGGAACCTTGGAGTGCATGTCCACAGATCCCTAAAGGTAGCAGGCCAGGTAGATAAGGTGCTGGAGTACTGTGTGCAGTTCTGGTCAACACATTCCAGGAAGTATGTGATTGCACTGGAAAGGGTGCAGAAGAGATTTCCAAGACTGTTGTCTGGACTGGAGAATTTTGTCAATGAGGAAAGAGTGGAGATGCTGGGTCTGTTTTCTTTTGGAACAGAGGAGGCTGAGGGGAGACCTGATTGAGCTGTCTAAAATTATGAGGGGCCTGGATAGAGTGGATAGGAGGACCTGTTTCCCTTGGCAGAGGAGTCACAACCAGAGGCCATAGATTTAAAATAATTAGAGGGAGGTTTAGAGGAGATACGAGGGGAAATTTTGTCAGCCAGCGGGTGGTGGAGGTCTGGAACTCATTGCCTGAGGCAGAAACCCTCACCACATTAAAAAAAAATACTTGGATGTGCACTTAAAAGTGCCGTAACTGCAGGGCTATTGACAGAGCTGGAAAGTGGGATTAGGCTGGATGGCTCTTGGTCGGCCGGCATGGACACGATGGGCCGAAATGGCCTCCTTCCGTGCTGTAAATTTCTATGTTTTAAGGAATGAGAATGAAACAGAGGAACAACAGAGAAGGAAGTTGAACTAGAGTCATCAGGTACAGAAAGAGAAATAATGAGGGAGAGAAAGATTGGATTATGAGAGAGAGAAAAAAGAGACAGAAAGGAAAGGTAAGAAAAACATTTAAATGTTTTAAACCTTCAACAACAATCTAATACCTGAAGGAATGAGATTCGACAGTTTAAAGTGTTGACTTTCTGGGCCAGAGAGATTGATTGGGAGTCATTAACACTTAGCAAATCGTAAAAAGGAATTTACGCTGTTAATTACTAGACTTAACTTTCTGTGGCAAGTTTAACGGGCAATTAATGTGCAAATTCAGGCCAAGTGGTGTTGGGTTACAGTTAGTGATCTATTGTTGACTTATCATCACAAATTATATAGATCACTTTTAAATTTGTTTTTAAAGTAATCAAATCATCCAAGAAACAAGATGAAAAAGGTTCAATATTTTCCACGCTTGGGACGAATAACGGCAAGACCAGATGAAGAACGTTATAATATTGGGCCAGGCATGGAGTGAGGGAGTTAGCATTACCAGTGGGATGGATTAGAGATCCATGATAAGTGTTCTAAGGAAGTTACTGTACTGCATATAAACTGCCCAACGTGTATAGCGGGTAACAACTACTTGTATTTATATAGCGCCTTTAACGTAGTGAAACATCCCAAGGCGCTTCACAGGAGTATTATGCAATAAAAATTTGACATCGAGCCGCATAAGTAGAAATTAGCCAAAAGCACGATCAAAGAAGCATGTTTTACAAACTACTTGAAGGAGGAAAGAGGGGTAGAGAGGTGGAGAGGTTTAGGCAGGGAGTTCCAGAGCTTGGGGCCGAGGCAACAGAAGGCACGGCCACCAATGTTTGAGTGATTATAATCAGGGATGGTCAGGAGGGCGGAATTAGAGGAGTGCAGACATCGCGGGGGTGTGTGGGACGGAGGAGATTACAGAGATAGGGAAGGGCGAGGCCATGGAGGGATTTGAAATTAAGGATTTGCATCAATGTGCCCACTATTAGTGGTGTGGATTGCAGGTTGAAGTGAAATAGCTGGTCGCTGCTGCCTGAGATACTTAGATTCTGCTTCAAAAGCTGCGCGAGCAGTCGGGAATCGGGGTATCAGGTTACTCCCTTAATCAGGCGTGTTAGTGAAGCCTCCCACACACAGAGAGACACTGACACAAAGTGACTGTTGCATGTTGGTGGACTGAGACACCCTTTGTCAAATTAATGATGTGCAGTGATGTCCCATTACACGCATATAAAAATTACACGCATATATGAGAGGAACCCTGCAATGGGTAATGTACAAATGCTAATGATGAGATAGTGTTACGGTGTCTGTCCCCTCATTGGGCAACTCATTCTTTCAACACACCTTTGAGCTCCGATTTTAACCTAAGAGGTCATAGTCTTAAAACTAGGGCATCAGTCATTGAAGAGTGAAATCAGGAACCACTTTTTCACACAAAGGGTAATGGAAAACTGGAACTCTCTTCTGCAAAAGGCAGATAAATGAACAGTGATCAGTAAAACCAGGGTAGAGGCTGATTTCAGGAGGGACGGAAATTCGCTTGGAGAGGTTTGAACAAGAAGTTGCAGGAAAGATGGGCCCGGATTTTGGAGGCGACAACACATTCAAGAATTTTGGAGTGGAAGTTTGCAAAGACAGAGAGGGGTTGACTGTGGATTTTTTGAGGTGGTGGGTGATGATAGCGGTTTTGAAAGGAAGAGGAACAGTACCTGAGCAGAGAGAGCCATTTAAATGTCAGCTAGCATGGGGAGCCAGGAAAGGAAGTCAGATGGTCAGTATTTTAGTGGGAGTGGAATCAAAGAAGCAGAAGAAACATAGAAACATAGAAAATAGGTGCAGGAGTAGGCCATTCGGCCCTTCTAGCCTGCACCGCCATTCAATGAGTTCATGGCTGAACATTCAACTTCAGTACCCCATTCCTGCTTTCTCGCCATACCCCTTGATCCCCCTAGCAGTAAGGACCTCATCTAACTCCTTTTTGAATATATTTAGTGAATTGGCCTCAACAACTTTCTGTGGTAGAGAATTCCACAGGTTCACCACTCTCTGGGTGAAGAAGTTCCTCCGCATCTCGGTCCTAAATGGCTTACCCCTTATCCTTAGACTGTGACCCCTGGTTCTGGACTTCCCCAACATTGGGAACATTCTTCCTGCATCTAACCTGTCTAACCCCGTCAGAATTTTATATGTTTCTATGAGGTCCCCTCTCATTCTTCTGAACTCCAGTGAATACAAGCCCAGTTGATCCAGTCTTTCTTGATAGGTCAGTCCCGCCATCCCGGGAATCAGTCTGGTGAACCTTCGCTGCACTCCCTCAATAGCAAGAATGTCCTTCCTCAGGTTAGGAGACCAAAACTGTACACAATACTCCAGGTGTGGCCTCACCAATGCCCTGTACAACTGTAGCAACACCTCCCTGCCCCTGTACTCAAATCCCCTTGCTATGAAGGCCAACATGCCATTTGCTTTCTTAACCGCCTGCTGCACCTGCATGCCAACCTTCAATGACTGATGTACCATGACACCCAGGTCTCTTTGCACCGCCCCTTTTCCTAATCTGTCACCATTCAGATAATAGTCTGTCTCTCTGTTTTTACCACCAAAGTGGATAACCTCACATTTATCCACATTATACTTCATCTGCCATGCATTTGCCCACTCACCTAACCTATCCAAGTCGCTCTGCAGCCTCACAGCATCCTCCTCGCAGCTCACACTGCCACCCAACTTAGTGTCATCCGCAAATTTGGAGATACTACATTTAATCCCCTCATCTAAATCATTAATGTACAGTGTAAACAGCTGGGGCCCCAGCACAGAACCTTGCGGTACCCCACTAGTCACTGCCTGCCATTCTGAAAAGTACCCATTTACTCCTACTCTTTGCTTCCTGTCTGACAACCAGTTCTCAATCCATGTCAGTACACTACCCCCAATCCCATGTGCTCTAACTTTGCACATCAATCTCTTGTGTGGGACCTTGTCGAACGCCTTCTGAAAGTCCAAATATACCACATCAACTGGTTCTCCCTTATCCACTCTACTGGAAACATCCTCAAAAAATTCCAGAAGATTTGTCAAGCATGATTTCCCTTTCACAAATCCATGCTGACTTGGACCTATCATGTCACCTCTTTCCAAATGCACTGCTATGACATCCTTAATAATTGATTCCATCATTTTACCCACTACCGATGTCAGGCTGACCGGTCTATAATTCCCTGTTTTCTCTCTCCCTCCTTTTTTAAAAAGTGGGGTTACATTGGCTACCCTCCACTCCATAGGAACTGATCCAGAGTCAATGGAATGTTGGAAAATGACTGTCAACGCATCCACTATTTCCAAGGCCACCTCCTTAAGTACTCTGGGATGCAGTCCATCAGGCCCTGGGGATTTATCGGCCTTCAATCCCATCAATTTCCCCAACACAATTTCCCGGCTAATAAGGATTTCCCTCAGTTCCTCCTCCTTACTAGACCCCCCGACCCCTTTTATAACCGGAAGGTTGTTCGTGTCCTCCTTCGTGAATACCGAACCAAAGTACTTGTTCAATTGGTCCGCCATTTCTTTGTTCCCCGTTATGACTTCCCCTGATTCTGACTGCAGGGGACCTACATTTGTCTTTACTAACCTTTTTCTCTTTACATATCTATAGAAACTTTTGCAATCCGTCTTAATGTTCCCTGCAAGCTTCTTCTCATACTCCATTTTCCCTGCCCTGATCAAACCCTTTGTCCTCCTCTGCTGAGTTCTAAATTTCTCCCAGTCCCCAGGTTCGCTGCTATTTCTGGCCAATTTGTATGCCACTTCCTTGGCTTTAATACTATCCCTGATTTCCCTTGATAGCCACGGTTGAGCCACCTTCCCTTTTTTATTTCTATGCCAGACAGGAATGTACAATTGTTGTAGTTCATCCATGCGGTCTCTAAATGTCTGCCATTGCCCATCCACAGTCAACCCCTTAAGTATCATTCGCCAATCCATCTCAGCCAATTCACGCCTCATACCTTCAAAGTTAGCCTTCTTTAAGTTCTGGACCATGGTCTCTGAATTAACTGTTTCATTCTCCATCCTAATGCAGAATTCCACCATATTATGGTCACTCTTCCCCAAGGGGCCTCGCACAACGAGATTGCTAATTAATCCTTTCTCATTACATAACACCCAGTCTAAGATGGCCTCCCCCCTAGTTGGTTCCTCGACATATTGGTCTAAAAAACCATCCCTTATGCACTCCAGAAAATCCTCCTCCACCGTATTGCTTCCAGTTTGGTTAGCCCAATCTATGTGCATATTAAAGTCACCCATTATAACTGCTGCACCTTTATTGCACGCACCCCTAATTTCCTGTTTGATGCCCTCCCCAACATCACTACTACTGTTTGGAGGTCTGTACACAACTCCCACTAACGTTTTTTGCCCTTTGGTGTTCTGCAGCTCTACCCATATAGATTCCACATCATCCAAGCTAATGTCCTTCCTAACTATTGCCTTAATCTCCTCCTTAACCAGCAATGCTACCCCACCTCCTTTTCCTTTTATTCTATCCTTCCTGAATGTTGAATACCCCTGGATGTTGAGTTCCCAGCCCTGCTCATCCTGGAGCCACGTCTCCGTAATCCCAATCACATCATATTTGTTAACATCTATTTGCACAGTTAATTCATCCACCTTATTGCGGATACTCCTTGCATTAAGACACAAAGCCTTTAGGCTTGTTTTTTTAACACCCTCTGTCCTTTTAGAATTTTGCTGTACAATGGCCCTTTTTGTTCTTTGCCTTGGGTTTCTCTGCCCTCCACTTTTCCTCATCTCCTTTCTGTCTTTTGTTTTTGCCTCCTTTTTGTTTCCCTCTATCTCCCTGCATTGGTTCCCATCCCCCTGCCATATTAGTTTAACTCCTCCCCAACAGCACTAGCAAACACTCCCCCGAGGACATTGGTTCCGATTCTGCCCAGGTGCAGACCGTCCGGATTGTACTGGTCCCACCTCCCCCAGAACCGGTTCCAATGCCCCAGGAATTTGAATCCCTCCCTGCTGCACCATTGCTCAAGCCACGTATTCATCTGAGCTCTCCTGCGATTCCTACTCTGACTAGCACGTGGCACTGGTAGCAATCCCGAGATTACTACTTTTGAGGTCCTACTTTTTAATTTAGCTCCTAGCTCCTTAAATTCATTTCGTAGGAACTCATCCCTTTTTTTACCTATGTCATTGGTACCAACGTGCACCACGACAACTGGCTGTTCTCCCTCCCTTTTTAGAATGTCCTCCACCCGCTCCGAGACATCCTTGACCCTTGCACCAGGGAGGCAACATACCATCCTGGAGTCTCGGTTGCGGCCGCAGAAACGCCTATCTATTCCCCTTACAATTGAATCCCCTATCACTATCGCTCTTCCACTCTTTTTCCTGCCCTCCTGTGCAACAGAGCCAGCCACGGTGCCATGAACTTGGCTGCTGCTGCCCTCCCCTGATGAGTCATCCCCCTCAACAGTACTCAAAGCGGTGTATCTGTTTTGCAGGGGGATGACCACAGGGGACCCCTGCACTACCTTCCTTGCACTACTCTTCCTGCTGGTCTTCCATTCCCTCGCTGGCTGTGGACCCTTCTCCTGCACTAAGACCAACTCGCTACACGTGATACTCACGTCATTCTCAGCATCGTGGATGCTCCAGAGTGAATCCACCTTCAGCTCCAACTCCGCAACGCGGACCGTCAGTAGCCGGAGGTGGACACACTTCCCGCACATGTAGTCGTCAGGGACACTGGTGTTGTCCCCGTGTTCCCACATGGTACAGGAGGAGCATATCACGTGATGTCATGGATGAGATAAGCTTGGAGAGGGCATGGAAGTCAATGGAAGAGAAATTGGAGAGTGACGTTTCAGCGCTAGGGCAGGGATATCAAGGGATATTTGGCTTGATGGGAAAGGGGGAAGGAGTCGAGGCAGCTGAATGAATGGATGGCCTCTATCTTGGTGACAAAGTTTGTGGGCTTCTTGTATTTCTGGTTAGAGGTGAGGTTGGAGGGTGCAGAGGATCTGTGGGTTATCTTTGTCTCCAACAGAGGCCCTGCGGTTATGCCGAATTTGATGTCCTTTCCTGAGAGGTGTTGAGTGTTGCTCCTGGGGGAGGGGAGACACACCTTTGGATGGTATCATCCACCTGGATCCTTTCCAAGGCACAGGTGTGAAAGTATCTCAACTGACCTTGAAGGAGAAATAAAATAAAAGGCAGCTTTACTAAGAGAGGTCTGGGAGAAGACCCACAAAAAGCAATGAATTAATGACCAATAATAATATTTAGTGATGTTAGTTGAGGGATAAATATTGGCCAGGACACCAGGGAGAACTCTCCTGCTCATCTTCGGAATAGTGTGGGATAGAAACATAGAAACATAGAAAATAGGTGCAGGAGTAGGCCATTCGGCCCTTCAAGCCTGTACCACCATTCGATAAGATCATGGCTGATCATTCCCTCAGTACCCCATTCCTGCTTTCTTTCCATACCCCTTGATCCCCTTACCGTAAGGGCCATATCTAACTCCTTCTTGAATATATCCAATGAACTGGCATCAACAACTCTCTGCGGCAGGGAATTCCACAGGTTAACAACTCACTGAGTGACGAAGTTTCTCCTCATCTCAGTCCTAAATGGCCTATCCCTTATCCTAAGACTATGTCCCCTGGTTCTGGACTTCCCCAACATCGGAAACAATCTACTCGCATCTAACCTGTCCCGTCCCGTCAGAATCTTGAATGTTTCTATGAGATTCCCTCTCATCCTTCTAAACTCCAATGTCTAAAGACCCAGTTGATCCAGTCTCTCCTCATATGTCAGTTCAGCCACCCCAGTCTGGTGAACCTTAGCTGCACTCCCTCAATAGCAAGAACGTCCTTCCTCAGATTAGGAGACCAAAACTGAACACAATATTCCAGGTGAGGCCTGACCAAGGCCCTGTACAACTGCAGTAAGACCTCCCTGCTCCTATACTCAAATCCCCTAGCTATGAAGGCCAACATGCCATTTGCATTCTTTTCTACCTGCTGTATGCCAACTTTCAATGACTGATGAACCATGACACCCATGGTTGCACCTCCCCTTTTCCTAATGTGTCACCATTCAGATAATATTCTGTCTTTGCGTTTTTGCCCCCAAAGTGGATAACCTCACATTTATTCACATTATACTGCATCTGCCATGCATTTGCCCACTCACTTAACCTGTCTAAGTCACCCTGCAGCCTCTTAGCATCCTCCTCACAGCGCACACCGCCACCCAGTTTAGTATCATCTGCAAACTTGGAGATATTACACTCAATTCCTTCATCCAAATCATTGATGTATATTGTAAAGAGCTGGGGTCCCAGCACTGAGCCCTGCGGCACTCCACTAGTCATTGCCTGCCATTCTGAAAAGGACCCGCTTATCCCGACTCTCTGCTTCCTGTCTGCCAACCAATTCTCTATCCACGTCAGTATATTACCCCCAATACCATGTGCTTTGATTTTGCACACCAATCTCTTGTGTGGGACCTTGTCAAAAGCCTTTTGAAAGTCCAAATACACCACATCCACTGGTTCTCCCTTGTCCACTCTATTAGTTACATCCTCAAAAATTTCCAGAAGATTGGTCAAGCATGATTTCCCTTTCACAAATCCATGCTGACTTGGACTGATCCTGTCACTGCTTAAAAATGCACTGCTATTTCATCCTTAATAATTGATTCCAACATTTTCCCACCACTGATGTCAGGCTAACCGGTCTATAATTACCCGCTTTCTCCCTCCCTTTTTAAAAAGTGGTGTTACATTAGCTACCCTCCAGGAATTGATCCCGAGTCGATAGACTGTTGGAAAATGATCACCAATGCATCCACTATTTCTAGGGCCACTTCCTTAAGTACTCTGGGATGCCGACTATCAGGCCCTGGGGATTTATCGGCCTTCAATCTCATCAATTTCCCTAACACAATTTCCCGCCTAATAAGGATATCCTTCAGTTCCTCCTTCTCACTAGACCCTCGATCCCTCGTACTTCCAAAAGGTTATTTGTGTCTTCCTTCGTGAAGACACAATTGGTCTGCCATTTCTTTGTTCCCCATTATAAATTCACCTGAATCCGACTGCAAGTGACCTACATTTGTCTTCACTAATCTCTTTCTCTTCACATATCTATAGAAGCCTTTGCAGTCAGTTTTTATGTTTGTGGCAAACTTCTTCTCGTACTGTTATTTTCCCCCGCTTAATGAAACCCTTTGTTCTCCTCTGTAACGACACTAAACTGGGTGGTGGTGTGAGCTGTGAGGAGGACGCTAAGAGGCTGCAGGATGATTTGGACAGGTTAGCTGAGTGGGCAGTATAATGTGGATAAATGTGAGGTTATCCATTTTGGGGGCAAAAACATGAAGGCAGAATATTATCTGAATGGCGGCAGATTAGGGAAAGGGGAGGTGCAACGAGACCTGGGTGTCATGGTTCATAATAAGAACATAAGAACATAAGAATTAGGAACAGGAGTAGGCCATCTAGCCCCTCGAGCCTGCTCCGCCATTCAACAAGACCATGGCTGATCTGGCCGTGGACTCAGCTCCACTTACCCGCCCGCTCCCCATAACCCTTAATTCCCTTATTGGTTTAAAATATATCTATCTGTGACTTGAATACATTCAATGAGCTAGCCTCAACTGCTTCCTTGGGCAGAGAATTCCACAGATTCACAACCCTCTGGGAGAAAAAATTCCCTCTCAACTCGGTTTTAAATTGGCTCCCCCGTATTTTGAGGCTGTGCCCCCTAGTTCTAGTCTCCCCGACCATTTAAAACAACCTCTCTGCCTCTATCTTGTCGATCACTTTCATTATTTTAAATGTTTCTATACGATCACCCTTCATCCTTCTGAACTCCAACGAGTAAAGACCCAGTCTACTCAATCTATCATCATAAGGTAACCCCCTCATCTCCGGAATCAGCCTAGTGAATCGTCTCTGTACCCGCTCCAAAGCTAGTATATCCTTCCTTAAGTAAGGTGACCAAAACTGCACGCAGTACTCCAGGTGCGGCCTCACCAATACCCTATACAGTTGCAGAAGGACCTCCCTGCTTTTGTACTCCATCCCTCTCACAATGAAGGCCAACATTCCATTCGCCTTCCTGACTACCTGCTGCACCTGCAAACTAACTTTTTGGGATTCATGCACAAGGACCCCCAGGTCCCTCTGCACCTCAACATGTTGTAATTTCTCCCCATTCAAATAATATTCCCTTTTGCTGTTTCTTTCCCCAAGGTGGATGACCTCACACTTTCTGACATTGTATTCCATCTGCCAAACCTTAGCCCATTTGCTTAACCTATCTAAATCTCTTTGCAGCCTCTCTGTGTCCTCTACACAACCCGCTTTCCCACTAATCTTTGTGTCACCTGCAAATTTTTTTACACTATACTCTGTCCCCTCTTCCAGGTCATCTATGTATATTGTAAACAGTTGTTGTCCCAGCACCGAGCCCTGTGGCACACCACTCACCACCGATTTCCAACCCGAAAGGACCCATTTATCCCGACTCTCTGCTTTCTGTTTGCCAGCCAATTCACGATCCATGCTAATACATTTCCTCTGACTCCGCGTACCTTTATCTTCTGCAGTAACCTTTTGTGTGGCACCTTATCGAATGCCTTTTGAAAATCTAAATACACCACATCCATCGGTACACCTCTAGCCACCATGCTCGTTATATCCTCAAAGAATTCCAGTAAATTAGTTAAACATGATTTCCCCTTCATGAATCCATGCTGCGTCTGCTTGATTGCACTATTCCTATCTAGATGTCCCACTATTTCTTCCTTAATGATAACTTCAAGCATTTTCCCCACTACAGATGTTAAACTAACCGGTGTATAGTTACCTGCCTTTTGTCTGCCCCCTTTTTTAAACAGAGGCGTTACATTAGCTGCTTTCCAATCCGCTGGTACTCCCCAGAGTCCAGAGAATTTTGGTAGATTATAACGAATGCATCTGCTATAACTTCCGCCATCTCTTTTAATACCCTGGGATGCATTTCATCAGGACCAGGGGACTTGTCTACCTTGAGTCCCATTAGCCTGTCCAGCACTACCCACCTAGTGAAAGTGATTGTCTCCAGGTCCTCCCTTCCCACATTCCTGTGACCAGCAATTTCTGGCATGGTTTTTGTGTCTTCCACTGTGAAGACCGGAGCAAAATAATTGTTTAAGGTCTCAGCCATTTCCACATTTCCCATTATTAAATCCCCCTTCTCATCGAAGGGACCAACATTTACTTTAGTCACTCTTTTCCGTTTTATATATCTGTAAAAGCTTGTACTATCCGTTTTTATGTTTTGCGCAAGTTTACCTTCGTAATCTATCTTTCCTTTCTTTATTGCTTTCTTAGTCATTCTTTGCTGTCGTTTAAAATTTTCCCAATCTTCTATTTTCCCACTAACCTTGGCCACCTTATACGCATTGGTTTTTAATTTGATACTCTCCTTTATTTCCACGGCTGGTTATCCCTTCTCTTACCGCCCTTCTTTTTCACTGGAATATATTTTTGTTGAGCACTATGAAAGAGCTCCTTAAAAGTCCTCCACTGTTCCTCAATTGTGCCACCGTTTAGTCTGTGTTCCCAGTCTACTTTAGCCAACTCTGCCCTCATCCCACTGTAGTCCTCTTTGTTTAAGCATAGTACGCTCGTTTGAGACACTACTTCCTCACCCTCAATCTGTATTACAAATTCAACCATACTGTGATCACTCATTCCGAGAGGATCTTTTACTAGGAGATCGTTTATTATTCCTGTCTCATTACACAGGACCAGATCTAAGATAGCTTGCTCCCTTGTAGGTTCTGTAACATACTGTTCTAAGAAACAATCCCGTATGCATTCTATGAATTCCTCCTCCAGGCTACCCCGTGCGATTTGAGTTGACCAATCGATATGTAGGTTAAAATCCCCCATGATTACTGCCGTTCCTTTTTCACATGCCTCCATTATTCCCTTGATTATTGCCCCCCCCACCGTGAAGTTATTATTTGGGGGCCTATAAACTACGCCCACCAGTGACTTTTTCCCCTTACTATTTCTAATCTCCACCCACAATGATTCACCATTTTGTTCATTAGAGCCAATATCATCTCGCACAACTGCCCTGATATCATCCTTTATTAACAGAGCTACCCCACCTCCTTTCCCTTCTTGTCTATCTTTCCGAATTGTCAGATACCCCTGTATGTTTAATTCCCAGTCTTGGCCCCCCTGCAACCACGTTTCTGTAATGGCCACCAAATCATACCCATTTGTAATGATTTGTGCCGTCAACTCATTTACTTTATTTTGAATGCTGCGTGCATTTAGTTAGAGTGTTTTAATACTAGTTTTTAAACCATGATTTCTAGTTTTGACCCCTCCTGCAGCCCCTTTATATTCAGTGGCCCTTTTTGCTTTTTGTCTTGGGTTTCTCTGCCCTCCACTTTTACTCATCTCCTTTCTGTCTTTTGCTTTTGTCTTCTTTTTGTTTCCCTCTGTCTCCCTGAAATGGTTCCCATCCCCCTGCCATATTAGTTTAACTCCTCCCCAACAGCACTGGCAAACACTCCCCCAAGGACATTGGTTCCGGTCCTGCCTAGGTGCATACCGTCCGGTTTGTACTGGTCCCACCTCCCCCAGAACCTGTTCCAATGCCCCAGGAATTTGAATCCCTCCCTGCTGCACCACTGCTCAAGCCACGTATTCATCTGAGCTATCCTGCGATTCCTACTCTGACTAGCACGTGGCACTGGTAGCAATCCTGAGATTACTACTTTTGAGGTCCTACGTTTTAATTTAGCTCCTAGCTCCTTAAATTCATCTCGTAGAACCTCATCCCTTTTTTTACCTATATCGTTGGTACCAATGTGCACCACGACAACTGGCTGTTCACCCTCCCTTTTCAGAATGTCCTGCACCCGCTCCGAGACATCCTTGACCCTTGCACCAGGGAGGCAACATACCATCCTGCAGTCTCGGTTGCGGCGCAGAAACGCCTATCTATTCCCCTTACAATCGAATCCCCTATCACTATCGCTCTCCCACTCTTTTTCCTGCCCTCCTGTGCAGCAGAGCCAGCCATGGTGCCATGAATTTGGCTGCTGCTGCCCTCCCCTGATGAGTCATCCCCTTCAACAGTACTCAAAACGGTGTATCTGTTTTGCAGGGGGATGACCGCAGGGGATCCCTGCACTACCTTCCTTGCACTGCTCTTCCTGCTGGTCTTCCATTCCCTAGCTGGCTGTGGACCCTTCACCTGCAGTAAGACCAACTCGCTACACGTGCTACTCACATCATTCTCAGCATCGGGATGCTCCAGAGTGAATCCACCCTCAGCTCCAATTCCGCAACGCGGTCTGTCAGGAGTTGGAGGCGGATACACTTCCCGCACACGTAGTCGTCAGGGACACCGGAAGTGTCCCTGAGTTCACACATGGTACAGGAGGAGCATATCACGTGACCGAGCTCTCCTGCCATGACTTAACCCTTAGATACACTTAAATTGCAACAACAATGCTAATTTACTCACTGATATCGAAGAGAAAAAAGAAAAACTACTCACCAATCACCAGCGAATCACTTGCCCCCTTGGCTGTAATGTCACCTTTCTGTTACTTTCTACTTCTTTTTTGCCTTCTCCCTGTAGCTGCACCAGAACGCCTCATCCATTGAAAGTTGACATGCAGTTACAGCAGGCGGTGAAGAAGGCAAATGGTATGTTGGCCTACATAGCTAGGGGATTTGAGTATAGGAGCAGGGAGATCTTACTGCAGTTGTACAGGGCCTTAGTGAGGCCTCAGCTGGAATATTGTGTTCAGTTTTGGTCTCCTAATCTGAGGAAGGACGTTCTTGCTATTGAGGGAGTGCAGCGAAGGTTCACCAGACTGATTCCAGGGATGGCTGGACTGTCATATGAGGAGAGACTGGATCAACTGGGCCTTTATTCACTGGAGTTTAGAAGGATGAGAGGGGATCTCACAGAAATGTATAAGATTCTGACGGGACTGGACAGGTTAGATGCGGGAAGAATGTTCCCGATGTTGGGGACATCCAGAACCAGGAGACATAGTCTTAGGATAAGGGGTAGGCCATTTAGGACTGAGATGAGGAGAAACTTCTTCACTCAGTGAGTTGTTAACCTGTGGAATTCCCTGCCACAGAGAGTTGTTGATGCCAGTTCATTGGATATATTCAAGAGGGATTTAGATATGGCCCTTACGGCTAAGGGGATCAAGGGGTATGGAGAGAAAGCGGGAAACGGGTACTGAGGGAATGATCAGCCATTATCTTATTGAATGACAGTGCAGGCTCGAAGGGCCATATGGCCTACTCCTACACCTATTTTCTATGTTTCTCTGCTGAATTCTAAATTTCTCCCATTCCTCAGGTTTGCTGCTTTTTCTGGCCAATTTATATGCCTCTTCCTTGGATTTAACACTATCCTTAATTTTCCTTGTTAGCCATGGTTGACACCTTGCCTGTTTTATTTTTACTCCAGACAGGGATGTACAATTGTAAAGTTCATCCATGTGATCTTTAAATGTTTGCCATTGCCTATCCACCGTCAATCCTTTAAGTATCATTTGGCAGTCTATTCTAGCCAATTCACACCTCAAACCATCGAAGTTACCTTTCCTTGAGTTCAGGACCATAGTTTATGAATTAACTGTGTCACTCTCCATCCTAATAAAGAATTCTACCATGATATGGTCACTCTTCACCAAGGGGTCTCGTACAACAAGATTGCTAATTAGTCCTTTCTCATTACACATCACCCAGTCTAGGATGGCCAGCTCCCTGGTTGGTTCCTCGACATATTGGTCTCGAAAACTATCCCTAATACACTCCAGGAAATCCTCCTCCATCGCATTGCTACCAGTTTGGTTCACCCAATCAATATGTAGATTAAAGTCATTCATGATAACTGCTGTACCTTTATTGCATGCATCCCTAATTTCTTGTTTGATGATGTCCCCAACCTTACTACTACTGTTTGGTGGTCTGTACACAACTCCCTCCAGCATTTTCTGCCCCTTGGTATTCCGCAGCTCCACCCATACCAATTCCACATCATCCAAGCTAATGACCTTTCTTACTATTGCATTAATTTCCTCTTTAACCAGCAATGCCACCCTGTCTCCTTTTCCTTTCTGTCTATCCTTCCTAAATGTTAAATACCCTTGGATGTTGAGTTCCCAGCCTTGGTCACCTAGAGCCATGTCTCCGTGATGCCAATTACATCATACCCGTTAACTGTTATCTGCGCAGTTAATTTGTTCACCTTATTCCGTATATTCCTCGCATTGAGGCACAGAGCCTTCAGGCTTGTCTTTCTAACACACTTTGCCCCTTTAGAATTATGTCCACCTGACAGGGCAGACTCCAGAGACTTGAACACATAATCTAGGGTAGGGTTGGGCCATTATTTGGACTGGAGGGCCCACTTAACAGGTTTTGGTGAGCTGTAGAGGCCGCCCACCAATGTTCCCCCTCAGGGGCGCGGTTGTGCACCATTCCCGAAGTCCCGCTCACCAGCTTCTACCGCTGGAAGAGAATGCGGCCGGCAGAAAATTTAAAGGGACCGCGCACAAAAACAAATTAGAGGGAGCATTGCCGCACATATAAAGTGTTAACAGCAGCAACCATTAAAATTTGTTCTGGCTTTTATTGTATAAAGATCCTTTCATGTCGGTTCCACACTTAATAAAAATAACATTTATTGACATGCTAACGGACCTGATACAGGTTTACGGTCTGTTTATTCCAAATGGCCTAAAATTCATTCTTGCAATGGAAAATGAGAGATCGATTCTGCTTCCACTGACAATTATGAACATGGTATAAAGTACAATCAAGGATACAATCATTTCTACAACCTTTAAAAATTGCACATGAAAGTGCTACTTTGATGCTTTTGAAACCTTGCTAAGAAATAATTCGGTAACTCTGAAAATGATTTATATTGCAAATTACGTCCCAAATCAGCAGTCAAATTGCGCTGTCACTCCTGAGAAAAGCCAAGACACCTTTGGAGATGTCAGACTTGCACTTGAGAATGGGCACACGTAATGCACCATTATAATACATATTTCTTCCCCGAGTGCTATTTACTGCTGAAATAAATCTCTACAATCCATTTCCAGTCAAGACAAACCTAAATTGTTCATGGCCTGGAGAAAAGAGGCTTAATTTAAAAACAGTGTCCAATATACCCAGGTCCATTTAGTTGTGCTTCCACTATGCGAATTAAGTGGGTTAATACTAAAACAAGTGAATAATTGTGCTAGAATTGATAATCCCACTGACAGTCATTAGTGAGAGCAAAGTATTAAATTGGTAAATGTGAAACAGGACAGTGCTAATCATCACTACTGTAAGGGGTGGTTTTAAGGGAGTCAGCTTTCCTTTCTGATCTTATATGAGCAGTTTTGAATCGCTCCCACACCCTTGGTTCTAGACTCTGGAATTATGAAGGAACTGTGACAGACTTGGACAAATAATCGGTTTCAAGGTAGAAAGCAAGTATGGCTTTATTGTGTTTAAAAAGAAGTAAAAAGCACACCTTTAATAACACACACAGAATAGTGATACCAATACACACTGAGGGGTACAACACATTGAATAAATTGTCAAAATACAGCCTGTGGGGAAAAGAATACAGCTTAAACTCTATCTGGGGTAAAGAGGAGAATGCAGATACATTTACACAAGTTAAAGAATACAGCTTAAACTCTAACTGGGGTAAAGAGGAGAATGCAGATACATTTACACAAGTTATCCCAGCCTCCCCCTCCCAATTCCCCTAACTAACTAAGTTATAGCTCTGGGAGTTCAGGGGCTATGTTCACCAATCCCTTTTGACAGTTGCCGTTGAATCGCAGTTCCGGGGTTTGCTGCACTTTGCCTTCTAGGCGAGCCGTACCCCGGACCGAGGAGAGGACTTCGGACTGCGTAGTTTTCAGTTGGTGTGAGTCCGCTGATGCGGTAAGTCGTGTTTTGGGTGGTATGGGGTAAGTACCCACTTTCATTGGTTAGGAATAGTTTTAGTTAGTCCTTTTAGGTAATTTCTCACCCGTTGGTCATTCAGAAGTAGCTTGTAGAGTGGAAATAAATGTCGATTCTTCGGTTTTTGCTGAGTTGGTTTCGGTTGGTCGTTTCGCTGGTTGTGGTGGCCCGGGTTCTCAATTTAGTTGCTGACAACCTTCCGTTTCATGGGCCTTTTGCTGCCGGCATGCTCAGTCGATCCTTGATGGTTTCTTGTAGTTTTCTCCACTACTCCATTTCTTCATTCCCCACCTCCTGCTGCTTTTTTTTCCCCTTGTAAAACTGGGAATAGATATACCCTAAAAAGGCTTCCTTATCTCCCACTAAATCTGGCCCAGCTCTTTGTTTCAAGGGAGCTGCTCATTAGTTTTGAGCTATCTTCTTTGTCAGAATTTGGCAAGCTCGTTCAGCAGTAATTTGATTATGATGTGGTAATGTGAAAAATCACCGGTTGGCATTGTTGAAGCAGTGTTTAAACTCTTTGGCCGTTTGGCTGGGCCCGTGATTTCTATAGGCCTATTTGCACATGCATGCCAATAATGGTCTCCGGTGATTAGCCTGATAGCTCTTGATGTGTTTATGTCCTAGGGAGTGAATTTTTATGCCTCACAGTTCTTGTTAGTTATCGATTGACTCATTCTCCCAGACAAATTGAATTAGCTCCAAGCTCCAATACCCAATTCCTGATTGACGTCCCACTCTCTGTTCTGGCAGTCTGTTCTAACATGTTCCTTTAGAGATCTTAAACTTGTAAAGCTCTTAGGTACCTTCCTCAGAGTTTTTCCTAGGATACCAAAATGTTCAAGTTCCAAATTAAATTCCCTTTCCTGTGAGTCCAAACACTGGCGGGGGTGGGGTGGGGCCGGGGGGTCTCCATGAATGCATCCCCTTTTTTCCCCCTGCAGGCCTCGTCTGCCCTTTAAACTCATTTGTGTCCCAAAGTCCAAAAAGGGATTCTTCTCCTCTGCAGGGGAAAGATACAAGGAATCTTTGCGAAATATTGGTAAATTCTACACTACCACTTCTACCCTCCCAATAATTTATAAACATAAATTCAGAGTAGTCAGATACTATCTTAAATACACAATTGTAGTGTAAAATAGTAAAATCTTCCATTACTAAATGAATAAAATGATTGATCGTTTATTCTATGTGGTACTGAAAGTCTGTGTGGCTGTTTGGCAGTGCGGCTCAAGTCTGCGGGGCCTCTGATGCGAGATGTGTTAGTAAGAACAGAAGAACTTAAGAGATAGGAGCAGCAGTCAGCCATCTGGTCCTTCAAGCCTGCTCCGCCATTCAATAAGATCATGGCTGATCTGATCTTGGGCTCAGCTCCACTTCCCTGCCTGCTCCCCATAACCCTTGACTCCCTTATCATTCATAAACCTGTCTACCTCCACCTTAAATATATTCAATGACCCAGCCTTCACAGCTCTCTGGGGCAGATAATTCAAAGATTCACGACCCTCTGAGAGAAGAAATTCCTCCTCATTTCCGTTTTAAATGGGCGACCCCTTATTCTGAAATTATGCCCCCCTAGTGCTAGACTGCCCCACGAGAGGAAACAGCCTCTCTGCATCTACCCTTTCAAGCCCCCTCAGAATCTTATACGCTTCAATAAGATCATCTCTCGGTCTTCTAAACTCAATGAGTATAGGCTCAACCTTTCTTCATCTCAGGAATCAACCTTGTGAACCTGCTCTGAACTATATCCAATGCAAGTATATCCCTCCTTAAATAAGTTCTCCTTTTAGTGTGCTGAGTACCGGAGCCCCTGACTTCGGATGGCCTGAACTATAATCAGCTGCCATTACCTGGAGTCCTTGTGCTCTGGGATCCACTTCCATGTCTAAGATGGCGATGAGAACCCCCTGCCATCGTACTCTGGGTACTGGGAGGGGAAAGACACAGCGCAGTCACTTTCTTTGGTAAAAGAGTCATGGAGATGAGCAGCCAATGACTGCACTCTAAAATGGATAGGGCATATTCAAGTGATCAATGCATTCTGGGTATGGGGCATTCACCATTAGGGCCCAAAATCGTGGAACGAATCCGGATGGCGAGAATCGCTTTTGCGAATTGATAAACTGAATTATTACTGTGTGATACCTGGCTGCAGTGCAGGTCCGCCACTCACCCACAAGAAGTGAAAGTGACTAATGTGCAGCTCGAGCTCCAGCTCACTTTCTATTTCTATCCCGTCTAGCGGGCTGGATAGAATGACTTGGCGGCAGGCCGTATTTTGCCCACCACTGATCTCGGCTGGCACTCCAATGCAGTACTGAGGGAGTGCTGCACTGTCGGAGGCGGTGGCTTTAAAAGATCCCGTGGGACTATTTCAATGAAGAGCAAGGGAGCTCTCTAGATGTCCTGGCCAATATTTATCCCTCAACCAATAACACTGAAACAGATTATCTGGTCATTATCACATTTTTGTTTGTGGAGCTTGCTGTGCACAAATTCCCCTACATTATGGTAGCGACTGCATTTCAAGAGCACTTCATTGGCTGTAAAGCACTTTGGGATGTCCCCAGTCGTGAAGAGGGCTGTATAAATGCAATTTTTTTTTCTTTTAACACATTCATTAACCCGTTTCATCGAAACCAGCTTACCAAAAAACAACACTCAGAGAGAACATACCCGCCTAGCGGATTGCAGTAGGTGTAGGGTAAACTGACTGATATTAAAGATTGTGTAAAAGGCGGTGGGTGAGAAGAAAGATGTGGGATAACGGAAGTGATGGAAAAGGTTTGTTAACTAGAGCTGGTCCTCCTTATATTCTTCTCCTTCCCAGGCAGAGACGGAGAGGTGAACGATGTAAAGGGAGAAGGGTGTAAAATGACGCTTAGATAGTTGGATGAGCCCTGAGGGAGGTGGCACCTGGGAAAAGAGAGTCTGGTGGAGCGTCACATTCATATTTGAAAGCTGTCCTGTCTAGTGGGAATGTGTGTGTTTATAGCAGCTACAGGGAGACCGACTTAGTGAAATGTTTGCAGACTAGGGAGAGGGAGAGGGGTCTGAAAGGGAGGGGATCTGAGAGAGAGGGGTCTGAGAGGGAGAGGGGTCTGAGAAGCGGGGGGGGGGGAGGGGTCCTGAGGGACAGGGAGTCTGAGGGACAGGGGGTCTGAGGGGGAGAGGTCTGAGGGAGAGGGGGGGTCTTGGGGGAGGGGGTCTGAGGGAGAGGGATCTGAAAGGGAAGGATTCTGAGGCGGAGGGGGGTCTGAGAGGGAGGGGGGTCTGAGAGGGAGGGGGGCTGAGGGACAGGGTCTTAGGGGGAGAGGGTCTGAGGGAGAGGGGGTCCAAGGGACAGGGGATCGGTGGGGATACACAAGCACTGAATCAGGGTCAACAACCAAATGATGGAGGAGTCCGGAATGTGGCTGGGAGTGCAATCCAAGGAGAAGGAGGAATGTTTTGGCGGTCTGTCTTAGTCAAAAGCAGGAACGAGCACTTGCCACAGAGGGCACTCATCTTCACACACAGGCCACTTCCCAGCCAGCGTTTGAGGGAAGGATATTCTACGATATTCCCAGCGGCAGGCTGCACTGTCTCAATAAAGGACCAGAGCCGAGAGCTCGCTGGAGGAGCTGGCTGCTCCGGGGGATTAAACCCTTCTCCAGTCCTGCCCGTTAAACGATAGAAGGGAGACCAAGTGGGGAGGAGGGTTGGGGGAAGATTATTTTTTTTAAAGGGCCATTTACGAACTGTGAGGAGCTGCAGCGGCTTGTCAAATGAGATCAGGATAACTGATCAGACCTCTCCCCAGCACTTAAAAAAAAGACAGTGCTGTGCCTTAAAGGGACATTGAAGGTTGGATAAGGTAGATGGAGGCGAGATAAAGTTTGGTTTCACGTGCATCCGAATATTGGACGTCTACAGCAGAGGGGAGAGGGGCTGCACATGTTCCGTGTCGCTGCTTTCTGAGCCATTTCGTCATATGGTTTAAAAAAAAATGTCATGTGGCATTGCTGTGACGATCCGTACGGAAGTGGCTTTGGTTGGAAGGCTGCAGATGCGCGGACCGAGGGAACAGAGCAGGAGCCAGCACAGTGCCAGCTTGTGAGCAGGGCAGCCAGTGTGGGACACACAGGAGCCGATCTGTACTTGCCATTCATTCCACACCATCACAGACAGACAGCAGGCGGCATGCTGTGTGGGCTGCGGAAAGACTTGCAGACAGACTTTGGTGAGTTCACTTGAGAATGGACACCTCGATTTTATGTCTCTTTCATTTGAATCGTGACTCGTCGAGTGTGCCCTGTGGAGGGTATAATGTGGTGGGATGTTACAGTGGGACTGAACTGTTTGCCTGGCGCGGAGTTTGTAGACACGCAGCCCTTGTGTGGAATCACTAACGCCCAATGCACAAACAGGTGCTCGCTCGTAAACTCCTGCTCTGCAGAGCAGCGACCCAATGAAATGCAGCCCGACCCCAAGGAATCCGAGCGCAGTGGAGTCCTGACAGAGTTATTCATTACTGCTCAAATACAGTATTCTGAGACTGACAGGGAAATATCAGGGCTAGGTACTGATGGTTAAAGGGACATGTACCAGGATTTGGTACTGATGGTTAAAGGGACAGATACCAAGATTTGGTACTGATGGGATGAAGGGAGATACCAGGATTTGGTACTGATGGTTAAGAAAAGAAAGACTTGCATTTATATAGCGTCTTTCATGGCCACTGGATGTCTCAAAGTGGTTTATAGCCAATGAAGTACTTTTGGAGTGTAGTCACTGTTGTAATGTGAGAAACACGACAGCAAACTTGAGAACACCAAGCTCCCACAAATAGCAATGTGATAATGACCAGATAATCTGTTGTTTTGTTATGTTGATTGAAAGATAACTATTAGCCAGGACTCTAGGGATAACTCTCCTGCTCTTCTGCGAATCATTACGACGAGATCTTTTACGTCCACCTGAAAGGGCAGACAGGGCCTCGGTTTAACATCTCATCCGAAAGACGGCACCTCTGACAGTGCAGTGCTCCCTCAGCACTGCACTGGAGTGTCAGCCTTGATTTTATGTGCTCGAGTCCCTGGAGTGGGACAGATACCAATATCTGAGTTTCTGGGTCCCACTCCTGGTGTAAATGCAATTATTATTTAAATACTTCAGGTGGACCTTTGTTACCAGTGTTCATTTATGAGATACAACCTTAACTTTGCTTTTTTTAGCTGCTATGAAACATTTCCTGAAGGCGGCTTTGTTTGATGTCCGTGGTTTTGTGTATTTGTGGTGCTATGTATGCGTGTGGTTTGGCGTTTACTTGTCTGTGTGCATATATCTCGTGACTGTGTTCTGTTTGTCTGGTTGTGTGTACATGTAAAAGAAAGAACTTGCATTTCGATGGCGCCTTTCTTTACCTCAGGACATCTCAAAGTGCTTTAAAGCCAATGAAGTACTTTTTTGAAGTGTAATCACTGTTATAATGTAGGAAATGTGGAAGCCAGTTTGCACACAGCAAGCTCCCACAACAGAAATGTGATAATGACCAGATAATTTGGTTTGGTGATGTTAGTTGAGGAATAAATATTGGCCAGTAAACCAGGGAGAACTCCCCTGCTCTTTTTCAACATAATGCCGTGGGATCTTTTATGTCTGATGGATGGGGCCTCAGTTTAACATCTCATCTGAAAGACGGCGCCTCTGTGTCAGCTTGAATTTTGTGCTCAAGTCTCCGGAGTGGCACTTGAACTCACAACCTTCTGAGTTTGAGGCAAAGGTGGTACTATTTAGCCACAGCTGATAATGTATATGTAAGTTACAACTGGTGGGTGCATGCCTATCTGGTTGTACGTGTGCCTGTATGTATGTGTATCACTTTTTATTTATATCTGATTATGTGTGATTTTCAATTCATCAGCTGCGAAACAAATTGGGACGACCTGAGGGCTGATTCTGAGCTGAGAGCACCCAGCCCTGAGATTGATACTCCATTCATTTTGATGGGTGGACGATCACAGGATGTGCACATGCGATCGGCTCCTTGGGTGTGCGGGATTGGCCCTGTGATTCCTTCCTTCCTCTCCTTTCAGACCAGACTGTAGCAAGCTTATCATCATCACAGCATGCGCTTACCCGCTGTTGCCACCTGCACCTGGTCCTCAGCAGCTCAAGACCTTTGCTGAATGTTGGCATCGCAAATCCCTTCCACTGTGCTTTTCAACTAAAAGAAAGACTGGTAGCTCTATAGCGCTTTTCACAATCTCAGCACATCTCAAAATGCTTTACAGCCAATAAAGTACTTTTCCAAGTGTAGTCACTGTAGTAATGAAGGAAAGCACAAGAGCCAATTTGCATACAGCAGGGTCCCACATACAGCAATGTGCTAATCTGTTTTTAGATGTGGATTGAGGGATAAATAGTGACCAGGACACCGGGGAGAACTGCCCTGCTCTTTTTTGAAATAGTGCCGAGGGATCTTTTATGTTCACCTCAGAGGGCAGATGGGTCCTCGGTTATTATCTCATTTGAAAGACGGCGCCTCCAACAGTGCTGCCAACAATGCAGCACTCCCTCAGTCATCCACCTATTGCTGAAAGACAGCACCCGCTCAATGCTGTACTGCAGTGTCAGCCTAGATTTCATGCTCAAGTCTCTGGAATGAGCCTTGGACACACAATCATCTGACTCAGAAGCGAGAGTGCTGCCACTGACATAAATACAATAAGAGTAGATTGGAATAGAAACAAAAAATGCTGGAAACTTCAGCAGGTCAGGCAGCATGCATTTTCTCTTTATATTTCAGATTTCCAGCATCTGCAGTATTTTGCCTTTTGTAAGAGTACATTAGACATAGTTACAGTAATTGACCGAGTTGCTTTATCCGATTACGGGCATTACAGCATTCTAAAGTCCATTATTGTTCTTTTGAGCAACAGTATGTCCCTTTGTAGCACATTTAAAGATTGACAAAATACTGCCTATATTACAACTGATGCGGTTTCAGCAAGTGAGTAACAGTGGATCTGATGTGGTGGATGAAAGATTGAGGTGCATAAATGTTGAGTTCTCATTTCGGTTTGCTATTGTGCTTTCAACTAGGATTGTGATTGTTCTACGTCGAGTCTCCCATCTGTGCATTATGCCCAAGGGCTCCCCCAGCTGAGCATTGCAGTAATAAAAACAGAAAATGCTGGAAATACTCAGCAAGTCAGGCAGCATCTGTGGAGAGAGAAACAGAGTTAACATTTCAGGCTGATGACCCTTTGTCAGAACTGGAAAAAGTTAGAGATGCAATAGGTTTTTAAGCAAGGCTAGGGAAAGGTGGGGAGGGGAGGAAAGAACAAAAGGGAAGGTTTGTGACAGGGTGAAAGGCAGAAGAGATTAAGAGACAAAAGGGATGATGGTGCAAGGCAAAAGGGACAAGTTAAGTAATGGGACCAGTTAAGAAACAAAAGATGAGTCTAGATAGGGTATCAATGGAAATGAAAGAATTATCAACAGCTGCTATGGGAAAGAGAGGAGAAAAAAGAAATAGGGGTAGGGGTTATGGTCTGAAATTGTTGAACTCGATGTTGAGTCCAGAAGGCTGTAAAGTGTGAACGAAAGATGAGGTGCTGTTCCTTGAGCTTACATGAGCTTCATTGGAACAGTATAGGAGGCCGAGGACGGAGAGGTCAGATTGGGAGTGGAGCAGAGAATTAAAGTGACAGGCGACCGGAAGCTCAGGGTCACACTTGCGGACTGAACGGTGGTGTTCTGCCAAGCGGTCACCCAATCTGCAGTGTACAGGAGACCACATTGTGAGCAGTGAATACAGTATACTAAATTTCAAGTAGTACAAGTAAATCGCTGTTTCACCTGGAAGGAGTGTTTGGGGCCCTGGACAGTGGGAGGGGATGAGGTAAAAAGGGCAGGTGTTGCATCTCTGTGCTTGCACAGGAAGGTACCGTGGGAAGGGGAGGGTTTGAGGAGTGGACCAGAGTGTCGCGGAGGGAGCGGTCCCTTCAGAATGCTGAAAGGGAAGGGGAGCGGAAGATGTGATTGGTGGTGGAATCATGCTGGAGGGGCAGAAATGACAGAGGATGAGTCGTTGAATGTGGAGACTGGTGGGGTGAAAGGTGAGGACAAGGGGAACCTTATCATGGTTCTGGGAGGGAGGGGGAAGGGGTGAGAGCAGAATTGCAAGAAATAGAATGGACACGGTCGAGGGCCATGTCAACCATGGTTGAGGGGGAAATTCTGTTGAAGAAAAATGAAGAAATCTTGGAAGCACTAGTATGGAAGTTGGCGTCATCAGAGCAGATGCACCGGAAATGGAGAAACTGGAAGAATGGAATAGAGACCTTACAGGATGCGAGGTGGGAGGAAGTGTAGTCCAGATAGCTGTGGGAGTCAGTGGACTTGTAGTGAATGTTTGTCAATAGCCTATCCCTAGAAATGGAGACAGAGAAGTTGAAGGGAAGGGAAGAGTCAGAGGTGGACCATGTGAAGGTGAGGGAAGGGTGGAAATTGGAAGCAAAGTGAATGAAATTTTCCAGTTCAGGGCGAGAGCAGGAAACGACATCGATACAGTCATCCACGTACCGGAAAAAGAGGTGAAGGAGGGGACCTGAGTAGGACTGGAACAAAGTCCACATATCCGCCGAAAAGGCAGGCATAGCTAGGACCCATGCGGGTTCCCACAGCAAAACCTTTAATTTGGAGCAAGTGAGTTTAGTCAAAGGAGAAGTTGTTCAATGTGAGAACAAGTTGTTCAATGTGAGAACAAGTTTAGCCAGACGGAAGAGGGTGGTGGTGGATGGGGTCTGGTTGGGCCTCTGCTCGAGGAAGAAGCGGAGCGCCCTCAGGCCATCCTGGTGGGGGATGGAAGTGTAGAGGGATTGGACGTCCATGGTGAAAAGACGTTTAGAACGCCTTCCACAGTTGATAGGCAAAAAAAATCCCACGACAGGGCGAGCTTTGATGTGACCGCTTATTGGGGGGGCGGGGGAAGATGGGCAGATATGAATTAACAAACAGATACGAACAAACGATTTTCCAACTGCACAACCAAAATATCTCCTCAGCGGTTTCAGTGATTTGGTGCAATGTGTTAATGTGCTGAACGTAGCAATCTTTCACACATCACCCAGCCTCTTAAGTAGCATTATAACCTCAGGCGATTTATTTGCCTGGAGTTAAAGGACGTTGACCGCATGGGATCGTTGAATCAATAAAAGTTAATACTGCAAATGGAATGCAAATGCTTAGTATGAATTTGTTTTCAAAATCACTCTTAATTTAATGGAGATTTGAGGTGAAAGAGATTAAAAGATCAATTTCATTCTCGGGATGTGGCCGTCATTGGTAAGGCCAGCTTTCATTTCCAGTCCCTAGCGGTCCTGAGGCAGTGGTGGTAGTGGTTTGCTAGACCACCTCGGAGGGCAGTTAAGAATCGACCATGTTGTTTGTGTGCCTGCAGTCACACATTGGCCACACTGGGTAAGGACGGCAGGTTTCCTTCGCGAAAGGACATTAGTGAACCAGTTTTACGACAATCTGACAGCTTCATGGTCACTTTTACAGATACCAGACTTTTATTTCCAGATTTTTTAAACCTGAATTCAAATTCTCAAACTGCCATGGTGTGATCTGAACTCACGTTCTCTGGATTATTAATCCAAGCCTGTAGATTAGTGGTCCAGTAAGATGCCCACCATTCACTGGGTTGTTAATTAATAATTTTACAGTAACTGACTTATGAGGAAGTCCATAATTGATTGAGCGTTCAAACGGTTTTCGTGCAAGTTACATCCCTGCGACTCGACTCCACAAGCAATTTCAAGCTAAGTCCCTCCGTGGCCCAATGGAAACTACAGCCAGCAGTGCACCCGATCGCAGATTCAAAGACAAACATTGAAAGCTGGCATCAGAGGAGGTGAGCAAATGTTGGTTGGCAGAGTTGTCTGCTGTCCCAGCACAATGCAGCAAGCATCCCGAGGGGAAGGGATGCACACAGTCGTACACTGTGTCCACTCTCCATATACAGCTATTGAGGGGGTCACACAACATGGGTTTGATAGTGTGGTGGTAGTGGGCCTGGACTAATAATCCGGAGAACATGAGTTCAAATCCCAACATGGCAGTTTGAGAATTTTAATTCATTTTTAAAAAGCTGGAAATCAAAAGTTGGTATCAGGGGGAAAAAAAAGGTTCACGAATGTCCTTTAGAGAAGGAAACTTGCCGGTCTGGCCTATAAGTGATTCCTGATCCACACCAACTTGGCTGATTCTTAACTATCCTCAGTGGTATCAAAGCCCTACTCAGGAAGAAGGACCCCCAGCACCTTCCCAAAGGTAACTGGGCAAATAAATGCCCACCATGCCAGCCCCGCCCACATCCCAAAAATGATTTTTTTTAACTGGGGTCCCCCACCCATGTCCCGAGATCATTGGTCTCACCTTACTCGGTCAACACAGCCAATGGCACCTTATTAGTAGCTCATGTATATTTGTCGATTTTGCGATTCCTCTCTCAGTGCACGGCCCATGAAACAGCTATGCGTAATCAGAGAGCATAATGACATTGCAAGAAATGAATTTTTATTGCACCTCATTACACCTTCCAGCTGCCTCTCAAGAGTATTTGAAATAGACCAAATTACTTTGCAGTTGTTCTTGTGTAGTTAAATCCAGCAGGTGTTGTACACACAGCAAGATCCCACAAACATCAGTGAGCTGTTGATCTGCTTTTGATGGTGCTGGTCAAGGGTGGGGGTGGGACGGGGTGGGGAGTGGGTGGCTGGTAGTGTCAGCCAGGGTGTGGCAAAAATTATCTTGCTTTTCTTAGAGTAGAGCGGCCAAAGCTACTCTGCTAGGGGAAACCTAAGGTTCTTTTTGGGGCAAAGGTGAGAGAAAAAGGAAATGCTTTGCATGCAAAAGAGTGTTTAGGTGTGAAATCTGAGGTAATCAATCCCTCTCCGGTCCTGGGCCTTCCGTGGGGCATCCACAGAATTCAGACCAGGCCTCACGTGCGTAATAAGTGGGATTCTCGGGGTAGCCTGGGAACTCACCCAGAGGTAGCGCCCCCTTGCCATAGTGGGGGTGGGCAGAAGTCTAATCATCATGACCCTGCTGTACCCACCCCCCCACCGAGGTCAGAGACGATGAGGTGTAATCCCAGGGGGGCCCGATCGGAATTTCAGGCCGAAGAGCACTTGGAAAACATGGTGAATCCAGTAAACACTGTGGCTACAAGAGCAGGTCAGAGGCTGGGTATCATGCAGCGAGCATCTTCCCTCCTGATTCCCCAAAGCCTTTCCACCATCTACAAGGCACAAGTCAGGAGTGTGATGGAATACTCTCCACTTGCCTGGATGAGTGCAGATCCATCAATACTCAAGAAGCTCGACACCATCCAGGACAAAGCTTGATTGACACCCCATCTATCACCTTCAATATTCATTCCCTGAACCTCCAGCGCATCGTGGCTGCAGTGAGTACCATCTACAAGATGCATTACAGTAACTCACCAAGGATTCTTCGGCAGCACCTCCCAAACCCGCGACCTCTACCACCTAGAAGGACAAGGGCAGCAGGCGCATGGGAACACCACCAGCTCCAAGTCACACACCATCCTGACTTGGAGATATATTGCCGTTCCTTCATCGCCGCTAGGTCAAAATCCTCGAACTCCCTCCCTAACAGCACTGTGGGAGTACCTTCACCACAGAGACTGCAGCGGTTCAAAGTAGGCGGCTCACCACCACCTTCTCGAGGGCAATAAATGCTGGCCTTGCAAGCGATGCCCAATCATGTAAATGAATAAAATAAAGTCCAAGCTGGTTCAGGCCGAGTGGGTACTCAAGCTTTTACAATGCAGTCCATAGGAATCAGTGATTGAGATTTGGGCCAGCTTTAGAGCGCTGAACACTCAGAAATTTTCACTCAGTCGGAACCAGGCCTGAGCCCCCGAGATCACCAGAAAGTGTAACTGAACCATAATACAACCCTCCCCACGCTTTAGTTCTGTTGTAATATTGATGGTGAGTCAAACGTTTTCCTGTTTTGATAGATATTTCCGATTTTCCTTCATTGTGCTAAATACCAAATCAATATCTACATGGCATCCAATTTAAGGCCCAGAGTTCCTTCAGCCATCTTGTGTACTGTGGGACTCTGGCTGTGTACTACATTCACTATCTTAACAATTTATTTCAATTAATATTTCTCTTTTTTTAGTCTGCAATGGAAAATAAATTTATTAAACTCAGAGTTTGCTTTGTTGCTCAGGTGATGCTGGGTAAATACTTTCATGTATGACTTCTTTCTGTGTATCATCGTTGACTATTAACTCAACAGAAGTTCTATCAAAAGGAAACGACATGTATTAATATGTTGCTAATAAAATAGTTAATTTTCTATAAAAAAGCTGGATTTAGCAGCACAATGGGGATGGTCCTCCCCTTGAGATGAAGGGCACAGGGGAGCATGTCTGCTTAAGCTAAGCACGGTAGAATTCTGAAGGGGGGTGTGGACGAGGACCATGTTGCACTGGGGGAGAGGGAGGAAGGGGGGGGAAGGTTGAACTGGAGGAGAAGAAGAACAAGGGAAGGTTGAACTGGGAGAGACAGAAGGGGAAGGTTGAACTGGGGGAGAGGGAGGAGGGGAAGTTTGAACTGGAGGAGAGGGAGAAGAGGGAGAAGAGGGGAAGGTTAAACTGGAGGAGAGGAAGAAGAGGGGAAGGTTGAACTGGAGGAGAGGAGAGAAAGGGAAGGTTGAACTGGAGGAGAGAGAGAGGGTCGGATTCAATTGAAGGGCAATAGGGAAAAGTGTACCAGCATGAACTAGGGCATTTGAAGGGGGAGAGAATGCCAGTGAACAGGATGGGCAGGTTGGCGGGCATGGAATATCTGCGAACTTTGAGGGGAAGGGGCCAGTATTGAGGGGGAGGAGGTGAATGCTTCTGTGAAGGGTGAAGGTGCCCCTTTGAAGGGTAGAAACTGATTGTTAATGCAGTTATTTGTGGCGATGACCTGGTTGTTCTGTTGAAAATGCAAGTGTCACTTATTTTTCCTATTTTTTTCCCCAATTAAAAATGTTTCAATTGTGAAGCATTTAAACTGAACCAGAACACATGATTTATCCAGTAAAATTCTAAATATTCCCTGGGAATATGCGCCTAGACCTTCATTAGAAATGATGATGTGTGGGGAGCACAACGTGTGGACGGAGAAAGTGCAATGCTCCGTTTGCTGCCTATAGCAGCGACCTGCAGCGACTGCAACAATCTCTACTTAAAGACCACTTTCCAATCCCCTCTTTGCACTTAGAGAGTTTTTTGTAACAACAAAATTGATCGAAACCTTTTTTCGTGCCCAGTATCAGATTATCTGCTGTGCCTAGGAGAAAGAAGTTTTAAAAGATAAAGAAAAATAATTCATTCCCCAAAGGACAGAAAGTAATTTCCAATAAATTTGAGCAAATGGCCTTTCCTTTTTAGGAATAGAAAACCCCACAATGCCCATGTTCTTTATCAATTCCAAAATATTGAGCAAATAAAGGGGATTTTCTAATCCCCTGCCCCTTTAGTCAGGCAGGAACAACAATAAGTTGAATTTATATAGCACCTTTAAAATAGCAAAATGTCCCAAGGCATTTCACAGGAGCGTAATCAGCTAAAATTTGTCACCAAGACACACATAGAGATGTTTTAACAGGTGATCAAAAGTTTGATCAAAGAGATATGTTTTAAGGAGCAACTTAAAGAAGGAGAGAGAGGCGGGGAGGCAGAGAGGTTTAGGGAGGGAATTCCAGAGTTTAGGGCCCAGCTAGATGAAGGCATGGCCGCCAATGGTGGAGCGAGTGTCAGAAGTCATAATATTTATTGCGGGGGATGGGCATACCCCCAACTTATTTTCTCCCCCTCCCCCTCCCCCTCCCCCCCCCGGAAATAAATCTTGTGCCTTCAACACTTGTGCGTCCCTTCAGGCATTCATGTGATTGTGGTCTATTTCCCCCCAATAGAGTTTATGCCACGAGTCTGTGACAGTGTCGTTACTTGTTTTCAGATGTCACAGGCTTATATTCAGAGTCATTTCTGGACTGCATTAGCTTTTCCAAAGATGTTAGTCAGCTTTTGCGAATTTCCTAAGCTGGGCATGTGTGAAAATAATAAAGATAACAGTAATAATGGAAAGAAATAGTTCTGTTGCTCATCAATCTGTAACCATGGAGATTGATGCCCTGAATGGTTCCCAGAGAATGTGTGCTGCAGAGTTGCTGTGATTGATGCGTTTTGGAGAGAATTTCTCCGGGATTGCATTTTAAGCAAACACTGTGCAACATTGTATTTCGCTTACCTAAACCTTCTAAAAACCATCTCTGTGTTTAATGAATTAATTTGGCTAAGCTTGCCAACTCATCTACTTTACAAACTTATATTGTCTCTGGATTGATGTGGCTCAAAGAGGGAATTGATCACTGGCAGCGGCATTTCAGAGGGGGTGCAGCACAGATTCAGCAGAACGATACCGGGGCTTAGACTGTTAAATTATGAGGGCAAGTTGCATAAACTTGGCTTGTACTCCCTTGACTATAGAAGATTGAGGGGTGATCCGAGTGAGGAGTTTAAAATGATAAAAGGATTCGACAGGATAGTAACTGAGAAACTATTTCCTTTGGAAGAAGTTGATTACAGAACTAAGGGGCAATATCTAAAAATTAGAGCTCGGCCATTTAGGAGTGCAATCAGGAATCACTTCTCCACACAAAGGTTAGTGGAAATCTGGAACACTCCCCTGCCCAGTGCCCCCCCCCCCCAAAAAAAAAAGGCTGTGGATGTTCGGTCAATTAGAGCTTGCAAGACTGAGATTGTTAGGTATTTGTAGTTAAGGGTATCAAGAGGTCTGAAGCGAAGGCAGGGAAATGGAATTGAGGTACAGATCAGCCAAAATCTAATTAAATTGCGGAACAGGCACGAAGGGTTGAATGGCCGACTCTTGTTCTGTGCTCCTCTCAGTTCACACTAATCTCCCCTTCAACCCCAATCTCTCCAATTTAAGATGACACTATTCTCCCCTTCTTCCCTACTTTATCCCGGTACTCTACCCCCTTTCCAGGTTCTATTGGCACTCTGCTTTCTCCCACTCCTAGGTTCATACTGCCATTCTTTGTCACCCCCTGCCCCAGTTAGTGAAGCCACTCTCGTTCCTCACTTCTCCCCCCAGTTAACGCTAGCACTCTCCTCACTTAATGCTGCACCCTGCTCACTCCCCCCAGTTAATGCTGGCACCCTGCTCACTCTCCTCACTTAATGCTGGCACCCTGCTCACTTCCCCCAGTTAATGCTGGCACCCTGCTCACTCCCCCCAGTTAATGCTGCACCCTGCTCACTCCCCCCAGTTAATGCTGGCACCCTGCTCACTCTCCTCAGTTAATGCTGCACCCTGCTCACTCCCCCCAGTTAACGCTAGCACTCTCCTCACTTAATGCTGGCACCCTGCTCACTTCCCCCAGTTAATGCTGGCACCCTGCTCACTCTCCTCAGTTAATGCTGCACCCTGCTCACTCCCCCCAGTTAACGCTAGCACTCTCCTCACTTAATGCTGGCACCCTGCTCACTCCCCCCAGTTAATGCTGCACCCTGCTCACTCCCCCCAGTTAATGCTGGCACCCTGCTCACTCTCCTCAGTTAATGCTGCACCCTGCTCACTCCCCCCAGTTAACGCTAGCACTCTCCTTACTTAATGCTGCACCCTGCTCACTCCCCCCAGTTAATGCTGCACCCTGCTCACTCCCCCCAGTTAATGCTGGCACCCTGCTCACTCTCCTCAGTTAATGCTGCATCCTGCTCACTCCCCCCAGTTAATGCTGCACCCTGCTCACTCCCCCCAGTTAATGCTGGCACCCTGCTCACTCTCCTCAGTTAATGCTGCACCCTGCTCACTCCCCCCAGTTAACGCTAGCACTCTCCTCACTTAATGCTGGCACCCTGCTCACTTCCCCCAGTTAATGCTGGCACCCTGCTCACTCTCCTCACTTAATGCTGGCACCCTGCTCACTTCCCCCAGTTAATGCTGGCACCCTGCTCACTCCCCCCAGTTAATGCTGGCACCCTGCTCACTCTCCTCACTTAATGCTGCACCCTGCTCACTTCCCCCAGTTAATGCTGGCACCCTGCTCACTCCCCACAGTTAATGCTGGCACCCTGCTCACTCTCCTCAGTTAATGCTGGCACTCTTCTCACTCTCCTCAGTTAATGCTGGCACCCTGCTCACTCCCCCCAGTTAATGCTGGCACCCTGCTCACTCCCCCCAGTTAATGCTGGCACCCTGCTCACTTCCCCCATTTAATGCTGGCACCCTTCTCACTCCCCACAGTTAATGCTGGCACCCTGCTCACTCTCCTACCCCAGTTAATGCTGGCAGCCTCCTAGTTCCCCCAGTTAAGACTGCCACTCAGGAATGGTGGCACACTGGTTATCCAGAGGCTTGGACTAATTATCCGGAGACGTGAGTTCAAATCCCACCTCGGCAGCTGGAGAATTTAAATTCAGTTAATTAAATAAATCCAGAATAAAAAGCTAGTAGCTGTAATGGTGACCATGTCGTAAAAAAACATCCGGTTCACTGATGTCCTTTCGGGAAGGAAACCTGCCGTCCTTACCCGGTCTGGGCCTACTATATGTGACTCCAGACGCACAGAATGTGGTTGACTGTTAACTGCCCTCTGAAATGGCCCAGCAAGCCACTCAGTCACCAAGAACAATTGTCCTTCTCAAGGACAATTAGGGGTGGGCAATAAATGCTGGCTTTGGCAGTGATGCCCACATCCCATGAATAAATTTTTTTTAAACTCGCCTTCCTCACACCTCCTCCAGTAAATGCTGTCAATCTCCTCACTCCTTGCTCCCTCAGTGTGTGCTGGCACTCTCACCCTTTCCCTCTCACCCCCTGCCGGTTATGTTGGCATTCTCCTCTTCTCAGCACCACTCCCCGTTCTGGCTCCTTGCAGCAAACCGAAGAGGACTGGGAGTACAGCATGTTTTAAAACCTCTCTCTTTTGGTAGAGTTCCTCCTCCTGCCCACTGACCCATTACCTGTGCACCACACCTCTTGCTGGTGGCGTTGGTATTGGCATCAAGTGTGGCACTGATACTGGCACCGAGTGGCACTGTTGGCATACTTGCCAGTTTGACACTGCTCATTGGCAACACCAATGGCAGCATTCCACGACAGTGCCAGTGCCAGTTCAGCAAACAAATCATCTCCCACGGCGCTCAGTCTGGGGGCCTTTCGACAGGACTAATTAGATTGCATTGTTCGATGGTCAGCACTAAATAGGCTGACAGCGGATCAATTAGTTGCCTGCGGAGATCATCAGTGTAGCACATCGTTACATAATTAAAGAGACGTAAAGTAACAATCTGTACAGGATCCTCAGTGTCCAACTTGAAGCACGAGATTTTCCAATTTTATCTTTGTTATTTTTTTAAATACAGGTGGAACCATTCTGCCGACCATTCGAGGCACTTCTGCCCCTTTTACCTGTGGCCCTTGACAGATTTGCTGCTCTTTGCACAGGGGAGGATGCACCATCTTATTTATAGAGACCATTTTGTGCGTTGATAAATGTTTCCTGCAGAGGTCCTGAATTGCTTTGGTTAATGCCTTGCAGTTTTTACATGGTTGAGCACTCGTATAGTTTGTCCAAGTGTCAGTGTGACAGAAATTGTAAAAAAAAAATTGCAGCCCATTTGATCTGTGTGGTAAATGGTTCATTAATAGAATGTTCCAGAGAGAAAAATTACTGTAATGAACAAACCTCAGGCCTATGGATTTTTTTTTTTAAGTCATGACCTTGTGGCCAAATAATTTCTGATCGAGCAGTCTTGTGTTCCTTAACAAAAAAAAATCTACATCATTAATAATCCTGCAAAGAGCACATCTCACAGTTTAATGATTGGGTGAGTATTCAAATTTAGATCTCTGGCACTTTAAATCTGTCTGTCACCGGGTAATTGGCAGCTTAATATCAGTTCAGTTAATCTGCAATAATAACAGAAAATGTCTGGAAATACACAGCCGGCCAGGATAAAGAGAAACGACAGGCCAGCATTCTGCTGTCCGTACGGGGTCTGGCCTATACGTGACTCCAGCCCCTCACCAACGTGGCTGACTCTTATCTGCTCTCTGAAGTGGCCCAGTAAGCCACTCAGTTGAACCAAATTGCTTGCGGTTCAGTGAGAAGGCCCACCACCATCTTCTCAGCTCAAACTGGGAATGGGCAACAAAGGCCAGGCCTACCTGTGACGCCCACATCCTGAGAATGAATAAAAACAACATTTTGGGTAGGGAACCCTTCATCAGAACTACCAATCTGAAAATAGCCTGTCTCGTCCCTCAAATAATTACTTCAAACTTCTTTGAGCCACTTCATTCAGTCTACCTGTAGTATGCAGGGACAGCAAGTAATTAGGAAGGCAAATGGAATGTTGGCCTTTATTGCAAGGGAGATGGAGTATAAAATGGAGTATATTTCTTATTTAAGGAGGGATATACTTATATCGGAGGCAGTTCAGAGACAGTTCACTAGGTTGATTCCTGAGATGAAGGGATTGTCTTGTGAGGAAAGGTTGAGCAGTTTGGGCATATACTCATTGGAGTTTAGAAGAAAGAGAGGTGATCTTATTGAATCTTATAAGATTCTGAGGGAGCTTGACAGAGTAGATTCGTGGGAGAATCTAGAACTAGGGGGCATAGTTTCAGAATAAGGAGTCACCCATTTAAAACGGAGCTGAGAAGGTATTTCTTCTCTCAGACGGTTGTGAATCTTTGGAATTCTATATGCCAGTGAGCTATGGCAGCTGGGTCATTGAATATATTCAAGGCGGCGATAGACAGATTCTTGAACTATAGAGGAGTCAAGGGTTATGGGGAACAGGCACGAAAGTGGAGTTGGGGCCAAGATCAGATCTTATTGAATGGCGGAGCAGGCTCAAGGGGCCATATGGCCTAATCCTGCTCCTATTTCTTATGTTCTTAATTCAGGGTTGCATAATTCAAATGATTTTAGCACAAGAACAACTTTGCATTTCGAGAAGTAGACAGCATGGTTAAAAATGACATTTACAACTCAACAAAAACATTAAAAAAAACATGGTTCTGGAAAATAAAGTGTTACATTTACCTGTAAAATTGATTTTCAAATGTTAGAAATGCCTGGAGTCAGCTTTCCCTGCTCAGGCCTGCGACTCTCTCAGGGACCTGGGCACGGCTGGCAATCCTCCGGGATTATACGGAGTTTCCAAGAATTCAAGATTCATCTCCAGGACCAAACTGTAAGAAATCATAGTGGCATTGTGGTCACTTTCATTTTTTGATCACTTTCATTTATTCTTTAGGAAAAGGGGGAAAGATAGCTGTTTGACGTACAGCCAACAGTCATCCAATGAGGTAACAAAGAGTCTGTTTGCTTTCCAATGGGTGGGGGGAAGGTGGAGCAATGTGAGGATGGATGTACCGGGTGACCAATTGGTGGTGGGGATGGTGGATGTGCCGGGTGACCAATGGGTGGAGGGGATGGTGGACATGCCAGGTGACCAATGGGTGGGGAATAGTGGAGCAATGTGAGGGTGAACAGGCCGAATGACCAACAGCCACCATGTGAGGGCGAGGCGGTTAGAGGCGGAAAGTCATTTGATGAAATCTCCAGGAGTACATCCAACCAGAGCTTGCGGCCCAGGGCAGGGTGAGTTATGTTTCAGTCCCAGTCCTTGGGTCTCGGGCAGGAGGAACCCAACCTCCTTTTGACAAATTGTGTGTGTGTGATGCACCATGGGAGCTAGGGTTTTCAGTCTGCCCCTGTGGAATTCCTATACTCAGATCTTAAGCAAATACTGCCAATTCGCTGTGTGACACAAAGCAAGAAACTGTAAATAACTGAGAATTAGAGGTTTTGTGTTGGGAAGAACAAGGTAACTTGCACCTTAAGTAAGTTTTGTAACATTATAACTAAATAGTATTATGACTATATCTGAGGCCCGTATCTTTTCGTCACAAAGGGGTTAATTTGAACCTGCCTGATTTTATTTTCCATTGACGTCATTATAAAATTACGCCCCAGAAGTAAAACCGTGATCTGTGCCCAGGTTACAAAACGGTTGCTGTTCATGGTAAACAATGGTTTAAACTGTCGAGAACATTTGGAGTGTCAGCTTTGAATGATGCTCATTAACATAAAGTATTTTGTTTCCATCAGCTATCGTTGAAAGACCAGAATAGAATATCCTACAATTTTCAAATAGCATTACAACTGCAGTTACCAAACATTTCTCGGGGCCGAAATTGACCCCCTCCATAAGCTCCATTAACGCCTCTAAGAGGCCAAAATTGCCCCCGGGCTGCTCTGTCCATTTTCCCGCTGCATCGGACACGCACCGACCCCTTACTGACCAGCTTTACCCCTTGCGTGGTATTTTCCCATGGGAAATTGCACCATGCAGAGTTGCCCCGTGGGAGTGGCGTGCTGTCAGTCGGTGTCCCCGACTGCTTTCCCCAGCGGGGAGCTGTCTGTAACTGGGCTACGTGTCTGCCCTTACAGGGGAGGGCTCGCTGCCGGCAACTCCATTTTATTTTTTATTGTCGGCCGACTGCCCGGTCAGACCTGCAATTATATCCCCGGGTTCAGCCGGGCCACCAACAGACTGCCTGGCACCCTGTCTTGGGTGCCTGGTCACTGGCCCGGCCAAAACCCTCCCTGGTGGCCCAGTGGGCCTAACTAAAAACTTTGCAGAGTTTACAACGGCCCTCCCCTTTAACTGAAGGGGAGGGACGTTGTCAGCGCGGCGCTGATGACTCGGAACGACAGCCGTTCCGACCCACCCGCACTTCCGTACCGACAACATGACATCCGTACCGACTGGAAAAAAAAATTCCAAGTCCTGAATTTCTCTGGATTCTCCGCCCTATGGATTGGGTTAAAAAACGGTAAGTGTGCCCCGTTTGGGGTGGAGCTCAATTTCGGCCCCCTCATCTCCACCAAACTGCCCTGTCGTCTCCACCAAACTCCCTCTCGTCTCCACCAAACTGCCCTGTCATCTCAACCAAACATTTCTCATTTCAACCAAACTGAGTTCTTACGCTCGAGCATTTCTGCTACTTGTAATGAGAATGGATGTAGATTGCACACTCCCACTTTTCTAAGCCAATAAACAGACCCAAGGCATAGTTTAGCTGCAGGTCAGAATTTCAGCCTATTCTAGTGTCTCTTCCCACAACCGAAGTCTTTTTTTAAAAAAGTGCTTTTGACTTTCTCTGATCAAACCATGAAGCTCCTCAACCTTAAGATTGGACACTCCATGGGTACTTCCAATTTCCTAGAACCCAATGGGCAGACAGTGCAGGTCAAGGAATCGGGGCCACAGTGTTGTGGCATTATCTTTGATCCACGTTCCCCATGAGATCGTTCCCTGCTGTGTGTCATGGGATCATGGCATCACCACTATTGTCTCTGTCACAAGAACTGCTCGATCCAACTCATTATCCAAAGGTCACCCTCAACCAATTTTGGGTTGACATAAGCAACACTCTCATAGAATCATAGAATGGTTATAGCACAGAAGGAGGCCATTCGGCCCATTGAGCCCATGCCAGCTCTCTGAAAGAGCACTTCAGCTAGTCCCACTCCCCGCCCTTTCCCCAAGGTCGTTCGTCATACATGATCGTACTTACTGGGCATCTTTGCAAACGTGTAAGAGGGATCGAGAGAAAGATTGCTTGGGCTAGAAATGCAGAAAAAAAAGACTTGACAAAATACAAACATCGGCATCCATGGCAGAGGCTTGGAGAACCTTTAGGGGATGTAATTGGTCACCACCGTTAGCGGCTGATCGAAAAGAAACTCCAGAGTGGTGTAAAATGGGCGGCCGATTCACTCTCGGCCCATTCCACACTACCGACATAGACTAGTTTCACCCCTATAGTGTTCCACAGTCTCAAGGGCCGAGCCCAATGCTAAACATATTACTGAGCATTAAAATTCAATAACTATATTTGATAGTGTAATAGAGAGCGCAACCTAGTGAACTACCGATGTCATGCAACTACTGATGTAAATACAATAAAGGGTCATGTGGCAAAGTCACATGATGAAAGTTTCTATTAAGAGCCATCTTGTGTAGTGTGCTTCTTAGTGATCTCTATAAAGATATTACATATTGGCGACAAGGATGGGATATTTGGATATCCTAGCTGAAATTTTTGTTGGTGGATAATCCTGCCAAGCGACAGAGACTTTGAGAGGTTCCAGTAGTGAAGATATGTGGCCCTCGCACATATTTGGTCAAGATGTTTGATCACGGACAGGTTAGGTTTGTTCACATTGATCATATTTTACCTACAGATTTGGAAGGAGTTGAAAATTGGAATAATTCAATTATTTCTGATGAGTCAGATAGTCTTGTTACAAGTCGAGTACCAATAGCAAATCCTACATAAAATGTACTAGAAACAAGTCCAAGAGAAAGTCTGAATTTAAGTTCGAGTCAGAAAGACAGTCTGAAGTTGTCAGGAGTCCAAATATAGATCAAAGGTTGCGCTTGGAGAAAAACTCTCCTCAGGCTCAGCCTAGAATGAGTCTAAGTCCGAAAATAAGTTTGGAAAGTTCTGTTCAAGAACGAAGGTATTCTCTTCAAAACAGAAAAACAGTGGTTAAGTTTGATTTGTAAATATGGAAGAATAAGTTCATATCTTTTGTTGTGTAAACCATGCAAGTTATGTATAATGCTTATTTTGTTATGATTACTTCTTCAATAAAGAGGGAGAAGTGTAATAGAGAATTCCACCTAGTGGACTATCGATGATATACAATAAAGGGTCATGTGGCAAAGTCACATGATGACGGTTTCTGTTAAAAGACATCTTGTGTAGTGTACTTGCTAGTGAACTCTATAAAGATATTACAGATACTATAAAACAAATCTTCTTTATTGAGCCTCCCCTGAAAACAATCTACTTGAAGAATCATCTTGCAAATATTTTAACTTGGCATGACCGACATGCAGTTCCTTGTGGACACAGAAAGATGATTGCATGTATTTGAGATGAAATTGGTGTTGATATTTATGGGTGTGGTGGTGTAGTGGTTATGGGTATTATACGAGTAACCCAGAGGTTGTGAATTCATATGCCACCGCAGTAAGTTGTGATATTGAATATAAGGAACCAGGTAAGTTGTGGACTGGCACCAGAAGCACAAGGTCATAAAAGTGGTTAAATTGTTGTTGAAACCCTCCTGGCTCATTAATGTCCTTCAGGGAAGGGGATCTGGCTGACGAGGCCAGTATTTATTGCTCATTCCTAGACACTCTGAGAAGGTGGTGATGTGCCTTCTTGAGCCACTGGGTAGCAGTTTGATGCAGCAGAGAGATTTGCTAAGTCCATTCCAGTGCGCAGTTAAGAGTCAAACACATTGGTGCGCCCATTTACAGGCCCGCCTGAAAACTGCATCGGCCAGCCTCAGGTATCCAAGGGGTTGCTGGATGACTGGGTGACGAGGGGGGGTGGTGGGAGGATGAGATGCCCCACATCCCCTCCCACCTCGATTTTCCAGTAATGGCCGCCTGTTTTTCAGGCGAGAGACCGGCAGTTGAAAAAGTGCCCCTCCCCCTCTATTTCTTAAAAATACTTTCATTGTAAAAAGTAAAGCTTTACCGACCTCATATCCTCTCCATCACTGAGACCATCTACTTCCCCCTCCGTACAATCACCGTTCACCACCTCTGTCTCAGCTCATCGGCTGCTGAAACCCTCATCCATGCCTTTGTTGCCTCCAGACTCTATTCCAACGCTCTCCTGGCCGACCTCCCACCTTCCATCCTCCGTAAACATGAGCTCATCCAAAGCTCTGCTGCCCCTATTCTAACTCGCACCAAGTGCCATTCATCCACCACCCCTGTGCTCGCTGATCTGCATTGGCGCTCGATCCAGAAACGCCTTGATTTTAAAATCCCTCCATGGCCTCGCCCTTCCCTATCTCTGTAACCTCCTGTAGCCCTATAACCTCAATGAGATCTCTGCGCGCCTCCAATTCTGGCCTCTTCTGTATCCCCGATTTCCTTCACCCCAACATTGATGGCCGTGCTTTCAGCTGACTAGACCCTAAAAGCTCTGGAATTCCCTCCCTAAACCTCTCTCTGACTCTCTACCCCTCTTTCCTCCTTTAAGTTTCTCCTTAAAACCTACCTCATTAACCAAGCTATTGGTCACCTGTTTTAATATCTCCTTATGTGACTCATGTGTCACGTTTTGTTCAATATAGCTCCTGTGGAGCATCTTGGTTTGTTTTTACTACATTAACGGCACTATATAAATGCAAGTTGTGTGTTATTCTATACGCCTCAGGCTGGGACTGAGTGCTTGAGCAGGGAAGCTAAGCAAAGGATTTCGGTCCCTTAAGAGCTGGATGGAGCTCATGAGGGGAGCCGGTTGGCCTCCCCACAACTGGTACTTCATTTCCCGCCTGTTTTATTTCTTTCTGCTTGTCTATAGATAACGCTCTCTATATTTCATTGCATCCCAGGCATAGAATGACCCTCTCTAGGGCGGCAGAGCTGCCAACATTGTGGTTCAAATATTTGGTGTCTTTTTTTTAAATAGCAAACACCGATCCATATCCTGTAAATGAGTTTGCTGTCAGCTTCACTCTCTTCAGTCACATAAATTTGACTCCTAACAGTTCCCCAATGTCGGGAGCTGCGGAGCAGATGTTCCGAGACGGGAAAACTGTCGGATTTGAACGAAAGTAACTCCCTGCCGACGTTTGGTGGAACATAAGGCGAGATTGTTTCTGTTCGGGGGAGAGGTGTGTGATGTGTTCGGTTTATCAGATTTAATTAGACTAAATTGTAAGCACGAATTGTGCGAGACCAACATCTCATAATGAGATCTTGGCTACGATTTACAGAAATTGCAGTAATCGCCACGGGAACAGAATATATGGCCTCTCGGAGCGTGCAGTGATTTGCAAGGCCCATCAGATTAGCTGGTAGCAATCTCAAAATCACAGTCTGCAAAATGTACTTTTGGCCATCATCAAGATATTGTTCTGACGGGTATGGCTCTGAGTATTGTAGGGTTCTTGAAATCTTAATTTCTAGTGCAGCTTCCTCATAGTTCTTCCCTTTTCCCTCACTCTGATTGCAGGAATGAGGCACGGTTAAAAGGCTGGGTCTCAGTGTGATGAGGGAGGGCTGCGATTCCTCGATGAACTAATTTATTATTGATTTAATAGTTTTTCATAAGTTTTCAACTACGCAATGTTTCTCCCCCCACTGAGCCCAATGCGTTGTCCAGTCACATCACAGGATTTAGTGTCTACAACATGATGTTGAATAATATTGGACAGGACAGTGGGGAGAACTCTTTTTCCAACTAATGCCATGGGATCTTTTACACCCACCTGAGAGAGAAGACGGAGCCTTGGTTTAACGTCTCATCCAAAAGACCGCACTTCCAACAGTGCAGCACTCTCTCAGTACTGTACTGGATTATGTGCTCAAGTCTCTCGAGTGGGACTTGAACCCACAATCTTCTGACTCAAGAGGCAAGAGTGCTATCACTGAGCCACAGCTGACAGATGAGGCATAGTAATAAGTATCTGTGTCAGAGGGGGCAGCGTGCGGTGGCCTGGCGCGGAAATCGGCACGGTCCTGGCCTGCAAGACCATCAGCAGGCTGGGGCCATTGGAGGGAGCAGCGTGCGGCGGCATACCACTGCAGGAGGGCGACGGCTACGAAGCCAGGTCGCTGATTGCAGTGCGGGCAGGCACAGCAGGAGGGGCAAAGAAGCGGCAAGAGTTTGTAGAAGGAAGTGACCGGGGCCCAGGAGAGGCGTGAGTCTGGGGCCCAGAAGAGTCAAGGGCCCAGGGGCAGCACAAGCCAGCCCACACTGCGATATGTGTGCGCTAGGTCTGTGCAGCAGAGCTGGTCTCCTTGCCACTGGACCAAGACCTAGCTCTGTCAAGCCCATGTGGTGGCTGGTGTGCAATGGCCACCACACGTTAAAAAAATCCAAGCATAGGCATCTTTCACCCTTCAAGATGTAGTTCGGGATCTGGAATATTAGGTCCTTCATTGAAACACCTGTGAACTCATCCCTTTTTGGCGTGGAAGCAAGTCATCCTCACTTCGAGGGACTACCTATGATGATGATGGAGTGTGTCTGTGTGTGCCTGCGTGTTCCCCATAACCCTCGACTCCCCTATAGTTCAAGAATCTGTCTATCTCCGTCTTTAATATATTCAATGACTCAGTGTCCACAGCTCTCTGGGGTAGAGAATTCCAAAAATTCGCGACAGTCTGAGAGAAGAAATTCCTCCTCATCTCTGTCTTAAATGGGCTACTCCTTATTCTGAAACTATGCCACCAGTTCTAGATTCCCCCATGAGAGGAAACATCCTCTCCGCATCTACCCTATCAAGCCACCTCAGAATCTTATACGTGTGTGTATCTTTGTATGTGGGTGGAGTGTGTTTGTGAGTCTGTGTGTGGAGTATGTGTATGTGGAGTTTGTGTATGTCTGCGTGTGTGTGTGTGTCTGTGCATATATGTGTGTATGCATAAGAACATAAGAAGTAGGAACAGGAGTAGGCCATATGGCCCCTCGAGCCTACTCCGTCATTCAATGAGATCATGGCTGATCTGATCTTGGCCTCAACGCCACGATCCTGCCTGTTCCCCATAACCCTCGACTCCCCTATATTTCAAGAATCTGTCTATCTCTGCCTTTAATACATTCAATGACTAAGCATCCTCAGCTCTCTGGGGTAGAGAATTCCAAAAATTCACGACCGTCTGAGAGAAGAAATTCCTCCTCATCTCTGTCTTAAATGGGCGACCTCTTATTCTGAAACTTTGCCCCCTAGTTCTAGATTCTCCCATGAGGGGAAACATCCTCTCTGCATCAACCCTGTCAAGCCACCTCAGAATCTTAGATGTTTCAATAAGACCACCTCTCATTCTTCTAAACTCCAATGAGTACAGGCCCAACCTTTCCTCATAAGACAACTCTTTCATCTCAGGAATCAACCTAGTGAACCATCTTTGAACTGCCTCCAATGCAAGTATATCCTTTCTTAAATAAGGAGACAAAAACTGTATGCAGTACTCTAGGTGTGATCTCACCAATACCCTGTACAGTTGTAGCAGGACGTCCCTACTTTTATACTCTATCCCCCTTGCAATAAAGGCCAACATTCCATTTGCCTTCCTAATTACTTGCTGTGCCTGCATACTAACTTTTTGTGTTTCATGTCCGAGGACACCTAGATCCCTCTGTACCGCAGCTTTTGTAATCTCTTGCATTTAAATAATATTTTGCTTTTCTATTCTTCCTACCAATGTGGATAACCTCACATTTTCCCACATTACACTATATCTGCCAAATGTTTGCCCACTCACTTAACCTATCTATATCCATTTGCAGACTTTTTGGGGCCGAAATTGCCCTCCTCCTTAAGGTCTTTAAGGTCCATGGTGTGGATAAACCTCACCGACCGGGGGCGGATGGATGGGCCGACCTGTCCTAAATTTCCCCCGGGCTGAGAACGACGGGAACGGGTTTCCATGCCATCCGTGTTGCTACCCGTTGGGCACGCGCCGACCCCCTTCTGTGCTGCGAGGGAAATTGCCCCATGGGAGTGGCGCTGCTGCCGGTTGGTGCCACTGACAGCGTTCCCCTGCGGGAAGCTCTATGTGCTTCGGCCGCATGTCCGCCCTTAAAGGGGAGGGCACGCTACCGGCGCCGCCATTTTATTTTAATTGTCGGCTGACTCCAAGGTCGGCCTGACAATGGTGGCCATGACCGGCTTCACATGCATTTCCGCTCCAGAGCCAATTTTATCAATCCGTGGGCTCCAAGGACAGTTACTGTATATTGAGGATTTTTGCAACTGCAAAAGTTCAACAAACAGATCTCTTAGCCTTGGAAGGTATACTGGGTTATAAGAATTTGGTCAATTTTTAAGTTCGGCCATTTTGAAGCATAGTTACAGCAAAAATAAAGCAGACAATGGTGTATCTTTACAGTGTTGAGTGTGTGTGTGTCGAGTAGTGTGTGTGGAGTATGTATGTGTGTGTGTGTCTGTGTACGTGTAGGTGTCTGTCTGTCTGTGTGTGTATGTGTGTGTGAGTCTGTGTGTATGGAGTGTATATGTATGTGTGTGAGTGTGTGTGTGGAGTGTGTGTGGGTGGGTGGAGTGTGTGTGTGTGTGGAGTATGTGTTTAGAGTGTGTCGGTGTGTGTGAGTCTGTGTGTGGAGTGTGCATGTGTGTGTGTGTGTTTTGTCTTATTCTTTTCGGGATGTGGGCATCACTAGCAAGGCCAGCATTTATTGCCCATCCCTAATTGCCCTTGAAAAGGTGGTGATGAGCTGCCTTCTTGAATTGCTATAGTCCATGTGGTGAAGGAACTCCCAGTGTGGTTAGGGAGTTTCAGGATTTTGACACAGCAACGTTGAAGGAACAGCGATATATTTCTAAGTCAGGATGGTGTGTAACTTGAAGGGAACTTGCAGGTGATGGTGCTCCCATGCGCCTTCTGCCCTTGTCCTGCTCGGTGGTAGAGGTCGCGGGTTTGGGAAGTGCTGCTGAAGAAGCCTTGGCGAGTTGCTGCAGTGCATCTTTGTAGATGGCACACACTGCAACCACGGTGCGCTGGTGGTGGAGGGAGTGAGTGTTGAAGGTGGTGGATGGGGTGCCAATCAAGCGGGCTGCCTTGTCCTTAATGATGAAGTTTCTTGAGTGTTTGTGACGAGTATGCCATCACACTCCTGACTTGTGCCTTGTAGATGGTGGAAAGGCTTTGGGGAGCCAGGAGGTGAGACATTCACTGCAGAATACCCAGCCTCTGATCTGCTCTTGTAGCCTCAGTATTTATATGGCTGATCCAATTAAGTTTCTGGTCAATGACCCCCAGGATGTTGATGGTGGGGGATTTGTCGATGGTAATACTGTTGAATATCAAGGGGAGGTGGTTAGACTCTCGCTTGTTGGAGATGGTCATTGCCTGGCATTTGTGTGGCGTGAATGTTACTTGTTACTTATCAGCCCAAGCTTGAATGTTGTCCAGGTCTTGCTGCATGCGTGCATGGACTGCTTCATTTTTTGAGGAGTTGTGAATGGAACTGAACACTGTGCAGTCATCAGCGAACATCCCTACTTCTGACCTTATGATGGAGGGAAGGTCATTGATGAAGCATCTGAAGCTGGTTGGGCCTAGGACACTGCCCTGAGGAACTCCTGCAGCGATGTCGTGGAGCTGGGATGATTGACCTCCAACAACACCAACCATCTACCTTTGCGCTAGGTATGACTCCAGCCAGTGGAGAGTTTTCTCCTTGATTCCCATTGACTTCAGTTTTATTAGGGCTCCTTGATGCCACACTCAGCCAAATGCTGCCTTGATGTCAAGGGCAGTCGCTCTCACTTCAGCTCTGGGATTCAGCTCTTCTGTCCATGTTTGGACCAAGGCTGTAATGAGGTCCGGAGCCGAGTGGGCCTAGCGGGATCCATACTGGGCATCGGTGAGCAGGTTATTGGTGAGTAAGTGCCACTTGATAGCACCTTCCATCACTTTGCTGATGACTGAGAGTAGACCGATGGGGTGGTAATTGTCTGGATTGGATTTGTCCTGCTTTTTATGGACAGGACATATCTGGGCAGTTTGCCACATTGTAGGGTAGATGCCAGTGTTGTAGATGTACTGGAACAGCTTGGCTAGAGGCGCTGCTAGTTCTGGAGCAAATTCTTTGCACGACAGCCGGGATGTTGTCAGGGTCCATAGCCTTTGTTGTATCCAGTACTCTCATCCGCTTCTTGACATCACATGGAGTGAATCGAATTGGTTGAAGACTGGCTTCTGCGATCGTGGGGACCTCAGGAGGAGGCCAATATGGATCATCCACTCGGCACTCCTGGCTGAAGATGGTTGCAAATGCTGTGTGTGTGTGTCGAGTGTGTATTTGTGTGTGTGTGTGTGTGTCAGACTGTGTGTGGAGGTGTGTGAGTGTCTGTGTGGAGTATGTGAGTGTGTGCGTGTGGAGTTTGAGTGTGTGTGGAGAGTTTGTGTGGTGTATGTGTATGTAGAGTGTGTGAGAGTCTGTGTCTTTGTGTATGTGGAGTGTGTGTGAATCAGAGAAGCATAGAAATTTACAGCACGGAAGGAGGCTATTCGGCCCAGTGTGTCCATGCCGGCCGACATCGTGCTATCCAGCCTAATCCCACTTTCCAGCTCTTGGTCCATATCCTTGTAGGTCATAGCAGTTCAAGTGTATATCCAAGTACTTTTTAAATGTGGTGAGGGTTTCTGCCTCTACCACCCTTTCAAGCAGAGAGTTTCAGACCCCACCACTCTCTGGGTGAAACCATTTCCTCTCAAATCCCCTCTAAATCTTTTACCAATTACTTTAAATCTATGCTCTATTGACCCCTCTGTTAAGGAAAATAGGTCCTTCCTATTCATTCTATCTAGCCCCCTCATTATTTTATACACCTCAATAAGGTCTCCCCTGAGCCTCCTTTGTTTCCTCATAGCTAAAATTCTCCAGTCCAGGCAACAACCTTGTAATTCTATTCTGTACCCTCTCTAGTACAATCAAATCTTTCCTGTAATGTGGTGACCAGAACTGCGCACAGTACTCCAGCTGTGGCTTAACTAGTGTTTTAGTTCAAGTATAACCTCCCTGCTCCTGTATTCTATACCTCCGCTAATAAAGGCAAGTATTCCATATGCCTTCTTAACCACCGTGGCTGCAGTGTGTACAATCTACAAGATGCACTGCAGAAACTCACCAAGGCTCCTTCGGCACGACCTCCCAAACCCATGAGCTCTACCACTTGTGAGGACAAAGGCAGCAGGCGTGTGGAAACACCATCACCTTCAGGTTGCCTCCATCCTGGCTTGGAAGTATATCACCGTTCCTTCATCAGTGCTAGGTCAAAATCCTGGCAATTCCTCCCTAACAGCATTATGAGCACCTTCACCACACGGACTGTAGCAGTTCAAGAGACGGCTCACCACCACCTTCTCAAGGGCAATTAGGGATGGGCAATAAATGCTGAGCATGCCAGTGATGCCCACATCCCATAAACAAATAAAAATAAAAACCCTTATCCACCTCTGCTACTACTTTCCGGGATCTGTGGACCTGCACTCCAAAATCCCTTTGTTCCTCTACACTTCTCAGTGTCCTACCATTTAATGTGTATTCCCTTGCCTTGTTAGCCCTCCCCAAATGCATTACCTCACATTTCTCTGGATTGAATTCCATTTGCCACTCTTCTGTCCACCTGACTAGTTCATTGATATCTTCCTGTAGTCTACAGCTTTCTTCTTCATTATCAACCACACAGCCAATTTTTGTATCTTCTGCAAAATTCTTAATCATAACCACTACATTCAAGTCTAAATCATTGATCTATACCACAAAAAGCAAGGGACCTAGTACTGAGCCCTGCAGAACTCCACTGGAAACAGCCTTCCAGTCACAAAAACACCCATCAATCATTACCTTTTGCTTCCTGCCTCTGAGCCAATTTTGGATCCAACTTGCCACTTTGCCTTGGATCTCATGGGCTTTATTTCGTGACCAGTCTGCCATGTAGGACCTTATCAAAAGCTTGGCTAAAATCCATATGCACTATATCGTACGCACTACCCTCATCGACCCTCATTGTTACCTCCTCAAAAAATTCAATCAAGTTAGTCAGACATGACCTTCCCTGAACAAATCCATGCTGACTGTCCTTGATTAATCTGTGTCTTTCTAAATGTAGATTTATCCTGTCTCTCAGAATTTCTTCCAATAGTTTTCCTACCACTGAGGTTAGGCTGACTGGTAATTACTCGGTCTATCCCTTTATTCCTTTTTAAAAACGGTACAACGTTAGCAGTTCGCCAGTCCTCCGGTACCATACCTGTAGCTAGAGTGGATTGGAATATGATGGTAAGAGCCTCTGCTATTTCCTCTCTTACTTCTCTTAACAGCCTGGGATACACTTCATCTGAGCCTGGGGATTTATCTACTGTGTGTGTGTGCGGAATGCGTGTGCATGTGTTTGTGTGGAGTATGTGTTTGTGTGGACTGTATATGTATGTGTGTGTCTGTGGTATGTGTGTCTGGTGTGTGGAGTGTGTCTGTGGAGGGAGTGTGTGTGTCTGTGTGGTGGAGTGTATGTGGAGTGTATGTGAATGTGGAAGGTGTCTGTGTCTGTGTGGAGCGTGTGTGTCTGTGGTGTGTGGAGTGTGTGTGTCTGTGTGGAGGGTGTCTGTGTCTGTGTGGAGTGTGTGTGTGTGTGTGGTGGAGTGTGTGTGTGTGTGTGGTGGTGTGTGTTTGTGTGGTGTAGTGTGTGTGTGTATATATATATATATAATATATATATATATAGTATGTGTGTGTGTGTATATATATATATATATATATATATATAAATATAGAGTGTATGTGTCTGTGGAGGGTGTGTGGAGTGTGTATATATGCATTAAGGACAGGATCGAGTTCAGCTATAACCAAGGGAGATAAGGATTGTCACAGTTTCGAGGTCCTAGATGAACAGGAACAGAAGCTGGCTGATGGCCCTGGATTTCCACACGGTGCATTGTGCAGCCACAAGCCCCAGGATGGTTACAATGCTGGTGAGTGACACAATGACTTAATTCGATTGCTGCCTTTTACTTTCCCCTTCCCTGAGGTCAAGTGTAAAGTGTTTCCCGCTGCCGGAGATAAGATCAGCGAACCCAGTGACGATCAAACCTCACCACTCCGCGGTACATGTAACAGCTTGGCTAGCGCCTGTGCTCACTTAACCATGGGGTGTGTGCCACCGCACTTCCTTCAAACTTCATGTTTTAGATACTTGATGCGATATTGTAAAACGGGCAATAGCGAATCGGAAACCAGTTTTAGATCTCTCACGATTTTTATTCCTGTTGAAGTCAAAATCACCCCGGATGTGAGCTAATCTGATAATGGACACCCCTTGTGATTTTACAAACAGGTAAAGCAATGCTGCTGATAGAGGATTTAACGACTCTTTCTATGAGTCTTTTCTGTGTATACTGTGTTTGCTGGCCTACATTGGCTCCCGATCTAGCAAAGCCTCAATTTTTCAAATTCTCATCCTTGTGTTCAAACCCCTCCAGGGCCTCAACCCTCCCTATCTCTGTAACTCCTCCAACTCTGGCCCCTTGTGCATCCCCTACTCCCTCGAGCCCCACCATTGTCAGCTGTGCCTTCAGCTGCCGAGGCCCTAAACTCTGGAATTCCCTCCCTAAACCTCTTTGCCTCTCTACCCCTCTCCCCTCCTATAAGACACTACTAAAACCCACCTCACCTATCCGAATATCTCCTTATGTGGCTCGGTGCCAATTTTTGTCGGATGACGCTCCTGTGAAACGCCTTTGGATGTTTTGCTACTTTAAAGTCTCTATATAAATGCAAGTTGTTTTTGTTGTTTTCAGAAGCTGCACAAGCATACATGCAGTGACAGTACATGTTGGTCGGCAGCCACCAGGCCTTGCTGAGACATCTGAACTGACACACAGCAGGACGTGCCTTATTAAACCTGCTGGACAATCAACACAAATACTTTCACTCAATAGGGTGCTTAATAATACTAATCAGAGTGTGACTCACAGCTATGTTTCAGTGTCAGAGAGGCCTGTTGCTGGGCAGACTGTAGGGAAACCATTGTACTGTTTAGAGGGGTCATTTTATGAGGTGCTGGGGGCAGTGATTCTCGTCACATGCTCCCAGTGAATGAAGCTGCATGTCACAAGGATGAATTCAAATAACTATCCCTTACAAACAAAGGAAAGAATGAACTCGTGTTTTTGTAGTGCCTTTCATAATCTCAGGATGTTCCAAAATGCTTCACTGTTGTTTTGTAGGGAAATGTGGCCACCAATTTGTGCACAGTAAGGCCCCATTAATAGCGGTAAGATTAATGACCAGATGACTTGCTTTAGTGACTTTGGCCAGGACACCGGGGATAACTCCCCTGCTCTTAATTTAAATAGTGCCATGGAATCTTTTGCATCCACTCTGAGGGGGCAGACTCAGTTTAATGTCTCATCTGAAAGTGGGCACCTCTGACAGTGCAGCACTCCCTCCATACTGCACTGGATGGTGTCAGCCTAGATTTTGTGCTCAAGTCTCTGGAGTGGGTCTTGAACCAACAACCTTCTGACTCAGAGTGTGTGGAGTGAATCTGGGTGGTTGGGTGTAGGATGGTGTCTGGGTGGGTGAGTGTGGGGTCTGGGTGTGTGGATGTGTGCTTGGGTCTGTGTGGGAGGTGGGGCTGATGTCTGGTTGGGTGGGTGTGGGGTGGGATCTCGGTGGGTGTGGGATGAGGTCTGGTTGGGTGGGTGTGGGGTGGTGCTGGTTGGGTGGGTGTGGAGTGGGGTCTGGTTGGGTGGGTGGGGGTGGGGTCTAGTTAGGTGGATATGGGTGGGTATGGGGTGGGGTGTGGGTGGGGTCTGGGGGGGGAGAAGGGGTTGTATGGGTGTGGGGTGGGATCTGGGTGGGGGAGGTGGAGTGGGTGTGGTGTGGTGTGGGGTCGGGAGGTAGGGTTGGGTGGGTGCGTGTGGGGTGGGGTCTGGGGGTGCAGGGAGGTGGGGTGGGGTCTGGGGGAGGTGGTGTGGGGTGGGGTTGGGGTAGGGTTGGGTGGGGTCTGGGGGCGCGGGAAGGTGGGGTGGGGTCTGGGGGGAGGGGGGAGGTGGGAGGTGGGGTTGGGTGGGTGCGGTCTGAGGGTAGGGAAGACATTTTACTGAAGGGTCTGTTCTTGTTCTTTCTCAATTGCTCGAGAACTTTTGATTGGCAAATCTCATTGGTCAGATGTTCAAGCGACACTTGTGAGTGGAAATATATCTGAAAACCAAGCTTATTGAAAGGCAAAAGAAACTAGAAAATCTACAAGTGGCATCAGCGTCTGTAAGATGAAACATATTAAATTTAATATCCTCACAATAACCGGAGAGTAATTGGAATGCTGTGCGAGGCCTCTCCGAGCGGTTCATATCCTCTCCTGCTCATCACTCACTCGAGGAATTAATCTCCCTGACAGGATTCGGAAGCTATCAGTCATGTCATTTCTGGGGGTTGATGAGTTTGTTCCTATCAACAAAATAAATAACAATTATGAGTGTACATTTGGAAGAGGTTGATGTCGGGTGCGGTGCATCTAACAGTGGAAGCAAGTCTTCCTCGATTCCGAGGGACTGCCTGTGATGATGATGATAACATGAGCAAATTTGCCACTTTCCTGCCCCAAAACTCAGCGCCCAAGTTTGCGCACACTGTCATGGGCAACACAAAAATAGTCCCCTCTTCTCCAATCAAAAAGGTCGTGCTGCTGCAATTGGTGCTCTCCTCTGTCATTGGTCAGTCTAAGTAATGGCTCAACAGGCCAGAGAAAGGGCTCCAATGTTCTCTCATGCAGCCCTGGAGATGTTGGTCCAGGAGGTCAACTCCAGCACAGAATTCCTCTTCCAACAGGGGTCCAGAAGGCCCTGCAGGCAACAGTCAAAGCTGCAGTTGGAGCAGACAGCCAATGTTTCTGGGGGTCTCGCAAAAGAGGATTGTAAAATGGATCAGGGATTCTGTCCACCTTTCAACAATGAAAATCCTGTCCCTCTGTACAGAGTTAGACACTGAGAGTTCTCACTGTGATATAACATGAGCCTCTTATCAATAAGAGCAGGCATTGACGATGAGATTCAACACCGCCTCCAGTGCGCCAGTGCAGCCTTCGTCCGCCTGAGGAAAAGAGTGTTTGAAGACCAGGCCCTCAAAACTGCCACCAATCTCATGGTCTACAGGACATGGCTCATGTACAGTAGACACCTCAAGTCGCTGGAGAAATACCACCGCCGATGCCTCCGCAAGATCCTACAAATCCTCTGGGGGGGGGGTGGGGGGGAGAGAACAGACGCACCAACATTAGCTTCCTCGGCCATGCCAACATCCCCAGCATTGAAGCACTGACCACGCTTGATCAGCTCTGCTGGGCAGGCCACATTGTTCGCATGCCTGACACAAGACTCCCAAAGCAAGCGCTCTACTCGGCACTCCTTCACGGCAAACGAGCCAAAGCTGGGCAGTGGAAATGTTACAAGGACACCCTCAAAGCCTCCCTGATAAAGTGCAACATCCCTACTGACACCTGGGAGTCCCTGGTCAAAGACCACCCTAAGTGGGGGAAGTGCATCCAGGAGGGTGCTGAGCACCTCGAGTCTCATTGCCGAGAGCATGCAGAAATCAAGCGCAGGCAGCGGAAAGTGTATGGCAAACCAGTCCCACCCACTCCTTCCCTCAACGACTGTCTGTCCCACCTGTGACAAAGACTGTAATTCCCGTATTGGACTGTTCAGCCACCTAAGAACTCATTTTAAGGGTGGAAACAAGTCTTCCTCGATTCCGAGGGACTGCCTATGATGATGATGATGATAACATGAGCAAATTTTGGAAAGCCCTCAGAGGAGGGTAACCTGGTGATTGATAACCCTGAGTTGGTGATGAGCAAAGGCCATGGCAACTGCATTGGGTTTGTGGGACAATGGCGGTCCTGTTGAGACAAGCCCTCTGATTCCGACACTGGAATTTGCTGCCTGGCACGTCTCTCGACATTACAACAACAACTATTTAAGGCGATTGCCAAAAGAACAAGAGGCGACATGAGTAAAACTTTTTTTACAAGAGTGGTTAGGATTTGGAATGCACTGCCTGATGGAGTGGTGGATACAATAGTAACCCTTAGAAGTGAATTGAATAAATACTTGAAGGAGAAGCAAATTGCATGGCTATGGGGAAAGAGCGGGGTAGTGGGACCAACTGGGTAGCTCTTCAAAAGAGCTGGCGCAGACTCGATGGGCCAAATGGCCTTCTACTGTGCTGTACTATTCTATAATTCTATGAATGTGGTGCCCTCTGTCATTGGTCAATGTGGTGCCCTCTGTCATTGGTCAATGTGAGGCCCTCTGGAATCTCATCATTCGTAATACAAACTATGGGTTGGGAACCAATCTTAGATTGAGTAGACTAGATCTATATTCTCTATTTTAGAAGAATGAGAGGTGATCTCATTGAATCATACAAAATTCTTACAGTGCTTGACAGGGTAGATGCAGGGAGGATGATTCCTCTGGCTGCAGAGTCCAGAACCTGGGATCACAGTCTCAGAATAAGGGATCGGCCATTTAGGACTGAGAAGAGGAGAAATTTCTTCACTCAGAGGGTGGTGGATCTTTGGAATTCTCTACCCCAGGGAGCTGGAGATGCTCAGTCGTTGAGTATATTCAAGGCAGAGATCGCTAGATTTTTCAATATTAAGGGAATCAAGGGATATGGGGATAGTGTAGGAAAGTGGAGTTGAGGTAGGAGATCAGCCGTGATCTCATTGAATGGCGGAGCAGGCTCGAGGGACCGAATGGCCTACTCCTGCTCCTAATTCTTATGTTTTTATGTTTATACCTCCCCCTTCCTTGGGCAGCCTCGCCTACCATTCCGTCGGAAAGTCGTGGGAAGTGGGTACCCAACTGCCTGATATTCACTGCGGTGGGTGAGTCTTCTCATCAGGAGCATGGACTTATAAAATGGCACCCTATACACAGACACAGAGTCTTCTGGAATATTCCTTTGCAGTGTAGAGTGACTCAGATGCAAAATTGTTTTCTTGGTTGTTTGGGGAATGGTAACAGTCTCTTAATGTATAAAAATAAATTCCTGCCCGCATCAACACATCTTAATTTTTGTGTCGTCTTGTAAGTGGAACTTTGAGAGGATCAGAATGAAAGGGAATGGAAGATTTAATCAGCGGCAACAACAGAACAGCTCTTTGGGTAGCGCAGGTTTTACAGCCTGTGGAATCCCTGCCCCCTTTCACTGTTTCACTCTGTTCACAGAGGGATTAGACCACAAGGTCCCTGGTCAATAGTCACTCTTTTTTTTTTTAAAGAGTGGAAGCAAGTCTTCCACGGTGAGAGAGCTTGATGTGTGAGTGTGGAATGGGAGGCGGGGTGGAGGTTCCAAAATGGGGATCTATAATGGGCTCTGATATGGGGATCGGCAACAAGAGTGTGGAATGGGGACTGCCTATGATGGTGATGGCATCATCTCAGAGGTAAATCAAATGGACTCTTTCAAATTTATGCTGACATTTCTCCTGAGAAAGATGAGGCCTGTTTGGACTGGGGAGTGCAATGCTGGCCCATTTCAGACTTGCATTGCCAGCCCCATTCCACACTCTTGTTGCCGATCCCCATATCAGAGCCCCATTACAGATCCCCATTTTAGACCCCCCACCCGCCTATTCCACATTCGCATATCAAGCTCTCTCACTGACAATTGTAAACACACAATTCTCTTTCTGCTTCTTCTGAGAATTTCTCACCCAAAGGAATAAGTTAGCAGGGAAGAGCACTGAAGTAGATGAAAGGGCTTAGGAGAGAATTTGATGTGTTTCTGGAACGAGAAGGGATTTGATAACATGGTGGGTCGGAGGATTGATTAATGAAGAAGGGACAGGTTCCTTCAGCCTGATGATATTTTCCTAATCTTAAGAATTATCGTTCCATGTTGGGACAACTGAGCCACACAAGTTTAATGCCATTTTCTAATTGCAACCCTGTTAAGGCAGGAAGAAAGGAAAAGGTGTTCTTTTTAATTGAATAAATCTGCTCCTGGTAATTAAGCCAAACATTTTGAGCAGTATTCAGCCAGCGTGAAAAGAGAGAGAATTTGTATTTGCCTTTATAAAGCACATTTCAAGTCCTCAAGACATTGCAAAGTATTTCACAGTCAATTAATTAATTACTGTTTTGGAGAAAACACTACTGCCAATTTGCACACAGCAAAGATAAACACAGAAATGAAAGACCAGATAATCTGTTTTTAGTGGTTTTGGTTGAGGGATAAATATTGGCCAGCACACTGGGGAGAACTCCCCTGCTCTTCGTCAAATAGTGCCGTGGGATCTTTTATGCACATGGACGGAGCCTCGGTTTAAAGTGTCATCCGAAAGATGGCACCTCCAACAGTGCAACATTCCGTCAATCCTGCACTGTCAACCTAGATTTTGTGATCAAGTCTCTGGAGTGGGGCACGAGCTCACAACCATACGACTGGTGCTAGGTGCTGCCAACTGAATCATGGCTAATTGGGAACTGCAACTGCTCCCCCTAGTGTTAGTATTGAGATTTTCCCAACATTTTTTCTTGTGCGTGCAGCCTTTTGATAGTACAGGGTATCTGTAAGTCAACTGCATCCCTTATAATATAAGACCTTTCAATTTCTACCTTTCTGATTTAACATCTGAGACTAACAATTTATAACGATCATAGGAAATTGCTTACTGGAAGTAGACATAGGTTTCTAACTATGCCTCCTGCCAATTCAGAAGATGTAAAATATCAAACATTGCAATCACTTGCTTCGGGCTAAAAGTACCGATGGAATTTACTTACAAATAAAATGAGATGCAGAAGCAAGAAATAGACAAAAATGCTATGACTTGCAAGGGCTATGAAGGTTGCAATAACTGAGTGAGTATTCAAATTTCTGAGGCCTTTTGTTAACTTTTTCTAATTTATGGTGAGTCAGTAACAAGAGGCATAAATTTCAGATCATCACCAAAAGGATGAAGGGAGAAGTTAGGAGAATTTGTTTTCAATATGCAGAGGGTTGCTAAGATATGGGCAAACACATGGCAACTGCGATATAACGTGGATAAATGTGAAGTTATCCACTTTGGTAGGAAAAACATAAGGACAAAGTATTAACAAAGTATTATTTAAATGGTGATGGCTTGGGAAATGTCGATGTACAGAGGGATCTGGGTGTCCTTGTATATCAGTCATTGAAAGCAAACATGCAGGTGCAGCAAGCAGTTAGGAAGGCAAATGGTATGTTGGCCTTCATTGCAAGAGGATTTGAGTACAGGAGCAAGGATGTCTTACTACAGTTATACAAGGCCTTGGTGAGACCGCACCTGGAGTATTGTGGGCAGTTTTGGTCTCCTTACCTGCCATTGAGGGAGTGCAGCAAAAGTTCACCAGACTGATTCCTAGGATGGCAGGACTGTCATATGAGGAGAGATTGGGTCGACTAAGCCTGTATTCACAAGAGTTTACAAGAATGAGAGGGGATCTCATTGAAATGTATAAAACTCTGACTGGGTTGGATAGACTGGATGTGAGGAGGATGTTTCCCCTGGCTGGGAAGTTTAGAACAAGGGGTCACAGTCTCAGGATACGGGGTAGGAAATTTAGGAGTGAGATGAGGAGAAATTTTTTCACTCAGAGGGTGGTGAACCTGTGGAATTCTCTACCACAGAAGGCTGTGGAGGCCAAGTCACTGAATATATTTAAGAGGGAGATAGATAGATTTCTAGAAACAAAAGGCATCAAGGGGTATGGGGGAAAAAGCAGGAATATGGCGTTGAGATAGAGGATCAGCCATGATCATATTGAATGGCGGTGCAGTTTCGAAGGGCCGAGTGCCCTACTACTGCTCCTATTTTCGATGTTTCTATGATATGATATGCCCTACTAGAAAAAATGGCAGAAACCAAATCCATGATAGCTTTTAATAGGCAGGTGGGTACATAGCTAAAGAACAAAAGTTTGATGGGGTCTGGTGAAAGGGCAGGGGAGCAGGACTAATTGGATAGCTCTTTCAGTCTTTAGCAGTTGTACATTAGTCTGATATTTTATTGAGTGAGCTGAATTCCAAAACCAGCTGCTTATATATTACAGCATGAAGCTGTGTATACAAGATGGTTTTCTAGATCAGTATGTTGAGGAACCAACCAGAGAACAGGCTATTTTAGATCTAGTATTGTGCAATGAGAAAGGGTTAATTAATAACCTTGTTGTAAATGGACTCTTAGGGAAAAGTGACCATAATATGATAGAATTTTACATTAGTTTGAAAGTGATTTAGTTAAATCCGAAACTAGAGTCTTAAATCTAAACAAAGCAAACTATGTAGGTATGAGGGGAGAGTTGGCTAAGGTAGATTGGGAAACTACATTAAAAGGTATGATGGTAGACAAACAATGGCTAGCATTTAAAGAATTAACACATAATTTATAACAAACCGACATTCCTTTTAAGGCACAAAAACCCCACAGGAAAAGTGGTTGAATCGTGGCTAACAAAAGAAGTTAAAGATAGTATTAGATCAAAGGAAGAGGCTTATAAAGCTGCCAAAAAGAGCAGTAATCCTGAGTATTGGGAGGATTTTAGAATTCAGCAAAGGAGGACAAAGAAATTGATGAAGAGGGGAAATAGAATGTGAAAGTAAACTAGTAAGAGACATAAAAACAGACTGTCCAATCTGCTATAGGTATGTAAAAAGGGAAAGATTAGCGAAAGTAAATGTGGGTCCCCTACAGGCTGAGGCAGGTGAAATTATAATGGGGAATAAGAAAATAGTAAGGAAATTAAACAAATACTTTGGGCTCAAGTTTCGGCCCTCCTTTAGAACGGTGCACCTCCGAGAGGCATGCTTGTTTCCTGGAAGGAAAAGTGCGCCTAAAACCTACCTCGACATTCTGCGATCTTTCTCGGGCCCGTTCCAGGTCGACGCGGCGTACCAGCAGCTGCGGGGGGCGGGGCCAAAGCGTGGCGCCGAAGATCTGCTGGCAGGGGGGGCGGGGCTAGCTCACAGCAACACATTTAGTGCTGGCAGCCCTGCGCATGCGCGCTGGAGTGTGCACGCATGTGCAGTACCTCCTCGCCCCCGAATCTGTGCAGGTCGTGTGGGAGGGGCCCAAAGCACACCATCCCTAGCCCTGGCCGAATGGGCTCCCCGCCTCGACCTGCGGGAACAGTGCCTGCCTTATCTGAAGGAATTCTTTGCTGCCTGCAAGCCGATGCAGAACAGACTGCAGGTCAACAAGCCTCTCCTGAACGCCGTGCGGCAGCGGAGTGAGTTCACGGTCATGACAAAGTGAATCGGCAAAGATTTGAGTAACACAATCTCCAAACTGGAAAAGCTGACCATGTTGGCAAAGAGGAAATCGCTGTTCGCCCACAAGGCGATTGAAATCGAGGAGTTGACGTACATCATCAAACAGGATATAAACAGCCTGAACAAGCAGATTGTACAACTGCAAGATTTTGTCAGGGCCAAGGGCAGTCAGAATGGCCGACACTTGCAGACGCATTCCAACACCATCGTGGTCTCGCTGCAGTCCAGACTGGCCTTCATGTCCAACGATTAACAGGGCTTTATCTGAAGGGTAACTGAGTGCAATCCTGGAAGTTCTGTAATTCTGATTTTCCACAATTGTGTCCCTGTTTCTTGCAGAAAAGAAAACAAAACTTTCATCCCATCAGACCAGGTTGCAATTCTCTTCCCAGTAACCTACTAAAGCCACAATGACAAGTGGAGACTGGAAAGGGTGCTCCAGGGTTGGGGGATCACTCAGACATTCCTTTTTTCCTCTCTGTAGAAATGAGGTTGACCACTCCTGTAGGTCTTGGCTTTCGTCTGGCTCAGGCAATAAGTTCCCATCACAGAATCAAACCCACATCCCACTACTCTTGCGGTGCAGTAGTTTGCATTTCCAACCTTTGCAACTTGCTGAGCCCCAGGAGGTTTCTTCAGCTGGAAGTACTATAAAGAACATAAAGTCTGGAATGAGAAAGGGCCATTTGAATCATCAAGCCTGCACTATCCCGAATCCATGCCTTATTATTGTATCATGGAACATGGAGGGAAGTCAGTGAGCATTTATTTACACAAAGAGTAATGACGTTGTGGAAGAAGTTGCTCGAGAGAGAGAGCAATAGAGAGTAATAATATGAATGAGTTTAAGGTAAATTTCTGGAGAGAAAAATGATTGAAGGGTATGGGGAAAAGCTGGGTTTCTGGGCTTGAGATTATTTAAAAAGGGATGGGCTTGTTCCTAAACATGTGTCTGTTCTCCCCCACCCCATGGAGTTGTGTGTTTTTGCATTAATTTCTGAAGAAGCAATTACAATGAGCTTTCTCACAATGGCTCAGCTATTTGGGGGTTTACAATTACAAAGCTAAAAATGTATTGTTATGCAGATAGCTTCAAATAATTTGATAAATTATACAAAAATCACTTGAGAGTGTAAAGATCCTGTGTTACTGGATGTTTTAAAGTACTTTATGTAGCTTTTATCTCCACCTACCTGTTGCGTGTAGATTTGTGTTAGTTTACCCAGGATTCTGTAAAAGCAATCAATATGGTAAAGGAGGGGCAGTTCTGAAGCACATCTGATTTAGCAATGCATGAAGCAGTAAGCTTGTAATCCAAGATGTACGTTTGGAGGAACTGGCTGAGATAGTCGGTTGTAATTAGGCATGTCAACAGTTAATTAGCAAATTTACTATGTCAAAAATTAGTTTATGGTGTGGGATGGTGTAATCATTTTCAAAACATTATAGTGATTGATTTATTGATTTATTTATCATTTATTATTGATGATGGCTCTTTATTTGTAAAAGTGATGTGTTTAATGCTTGTAAACTTCCCTCCCCTCCCCCCATCTCTCGTTCTCTGCGTCTAATTTCTAAAGTGTAGGCAAGATTTTTCTGAGCATACAAAAATCTACACTTACTCCATTCTAAGCTAGTTTGGAGTAAGTTTTCACTGCCTAAACTTGAAAAACAGGTGTAAGTGGCTGGATATGCCCCCTTTTGAAAAAAAAAACTGTTCTAAAATGAAACTGTTCCAACTCACTAGAACTGGAGCAAACTAAATGCCGAGAATTGCAATTTCTAAGCTGCTCCATTCTAAACTAGTTGCTCCAAAAAAATAGGAGCAACGCAGGCCGTAACTTGAGCCCTTTGTGTCTGTCTTCATAGAAGAAGAAACGAAAAAACTCCCGAAGATAGTGGAGAACCAAAGGTCTAGCGAAAATGAGGAACTGAAAGAAATTAGTATTAGTAAAAAAATAGTATTGGAGGAATTAATGGGACTGAAAGCTGATAAATCTGCTGGACCTGATAGCCTACATCCTCAGGTTTTGAAAGAGGTGGCTATAGAGATAATGGTTGTCAACTTCCAAAATTCCATAGATTCTAGAATAGTTCCTGCAGATTGGAAGGTAGCTAACATAACCCCGCTATTTAAGAAAGGAGGGAGAGAGAAAACGGGGAACTACAGACCAGTTAGTCTGACATCAGTAGTAGGGAAAATGCTAGAATCTATTATTAAGAACATGGTAACAGGCACTCAGAAAATAATAATAGGATTGGACAGAGTCAATGTGGATTTACGAAAGGGAAATCATGTTTGACAAATCTGTTCGAGTTTTTTGAGGTTGTAACTAACAGAATAAATAAGGGGGAACCAGTGGATGTGGTGCATTTGGATTTTCAGAAGGCATTCGATAAGGTGCCACACAAGAGGTTATTGAACAAAATTAGGGCTCAGAGGATTGGGGGTAATATACTAGCATGGATTGAGGATTGGTTAACGGACAGAAAACAAAGAGTAAGAATAAACGAGTCATTTTCGGGTTGGCAGGCTGTAACTAGTGTGGTGCCGCAAGGATTGGTGCTTGGGACCCAGCTCCCCAGCTATTCATAATCTATATCAATGATTTGGATCAGGGGAACAAATGTATTATATCCAAGTTTGCTGATGATACAAAGCTAGATGGGAATGTAAGTTGTGAGGAGGATGCAAAGAGACTTCAAGGGAATATAGACAGACTAAATGAGTGGGCAAGAACATGGCAAATGGAATATAATGTGGAGAAATGTGAAGTTATCCATTTTGGTAGGAAAAATAGAAAAGCAGAGTATTTTTTAAATGGTGAGAGATTGGGAAACGCAAGTGTTCAGAGGGACCTTGGTGTCCTTGTATACGACTCACTGAAAGTTAACATGCAGGTGCAGCAAGCTATTAAGAAAGCAAATGAAATGTTGGCCTTTATTACAAGAGAATTTGAGTATAAGAGTAAAGACGTCTTACTGCAATTATATAGGGCCCTGGTGAGACCACACCTGAAATATTGTGTGCAGTTTTGGTCTCCTTACCTAAGGAAGGATATACATGCCATTGAGGGAGTGCAATGAAGGTTCACCAGACTGATTCCTGGGATCGGGGATTGTCCTATGGGGAGAGATTGAGTAGATTATATTATCTAGAGTTTAGAAGAATGAGAGGTGATCTCATTGAAACATACACAATTCTTACCTGGTTTGACAGGGTAGTTGCAGCGAGGATGTTTCCTCTGGCTGGATAGTCTAGAACTACGGGTCACAGTCTTAGAATAAAGAGTCGGCCATATAGGACTGAGATGAGGAGAAACCTCTTCACTCAAAGGGCGGTGAATCTTTGGAATTCTGTACCTCAGAGAGCTGTGGAGGCTCAGGATTTGAGTATATTCAAGGTAGAGATTGATAGATTTTTGGATATTATCATCATCATCATAGGCAGTCCCTCGGAATTGAAGAAGACTTGCTTCCACTCTTAAAATGAATCCTTAGGTGGCTGAACAGTCCAGTATGAGAATCACAGTCCCTGTCACAAGTGGAACAGATGGCCGTTGAGGGAAAGGGTGGGTGGGACTGGTTTGCCGCACGCTCTTTCTGCTACCTACGTTTGATTTCTGCATGCTCTCGGCGATGAGACTCGAGGTGCTCAGCGCCCTCCCGGGTGCACTTCCTCCACTTAGGGCGGTCTTTGGCTAGGGACCCCCAGGTGTCAGTGGGAATATTGCACTTTTTCAGGGATGCTTTGTGGGTGTCCCTGCAATGTTTCCTCTGCCCACTTTTGGCTCGTTTGCTGTGAAGGAGTTCCGAATAGAGTGCTTGCTTTGGGTGTCTCGTGTCTGGCATGCAAATTAGGTGGTCTGCCCAGCGGAGCTGATCAAGTGTGGTCAGTGCTTCAATGCTGGGGATCTTGGCCTGGTTGAGGATGCTAATGTTGGTGCGTCTGTCCTCCCAGGGGATTTGTAGGATCTTGTGGAGGCATCATTGGATATTAAGGGAATCAAGGGATATGGGGATAGTGCAGGAAAGTGGAGTTGAGGTCGAAGATCAGCCATGATCTTAATGAATGTGGCGGAACAGGCTCGAGGTGCCAAATGGCTGACTCCTGCTCCTAACTCTTATGTTCTTATGTTCTTAAGAGTCATTTCAAGGCTTTGCCAGAAGGTGGCAAAAACTATAAGCTAGTAAGACGGAGGGAGGATCTATAAGAAATGAAAACAGCCTAAATATAAACGAAACAGGAAAGGAGTACATAGGAAAGAATAAACCAAGGGAGGACATAAATGGCCAGGGAATAAATAGAGTTATATAACAGGAGTGTAAAAAGATAGTTAAAATAAAGTGAGAGGAAATGCTATTAAAAATTAGATAAACTCTCTGCACAGCAATGCGCACAGTGTCCGTAATAAAACAGGTGAGCTGGAGGCAAATGTGAGGAACCAGATAAAGTAGGGATATGGCTACAGAAAAATCAGGACTGGGAATTAAGCATTGCAGGGTAAAACATGTTTAGAAAAGATAGAGGGCTTAAAAGTGGGAAATGGAGTAGCGTTACTTATTAGAGCTGTACTTATTAGCGATAACATAACAGTGTAGAAAAAAGTGACCTATAGACCACCTAATAGTGGAATGGAGGTGGAGGAAAAAATATGTAACAAATGAGGGAAGTGAGTAAAAAAAAAACATAGAATAATAATCATGGGGGGATTTCAAAATTAATTGACCAGAAGAGGGAGTTAAAAGGTGTTCCTACAATGTGAACAGGACTCCTTTCTAACCCAGTATATAATATTACATAGTTTAAGATAATAATTGAGAAGACTAGGTTAATAGGTTGGAGAAAAGCTGATTTTGAGGGGTTGAGAATCGAATTTGGGGAAAATAAATTGGACAACAATATTGGCAAACAATGATGTGGAACATCAATGGTAAATATTTAAATCTGTGTTTAAGAGTCCAAGAAAAAAATATTCCACTAAAAAACAAGAACATGCTAAACATTAATGAGACACCATTGATAAATAAAGACGTAAGAAAAACATTGAGGGTAACGGAAGAGGCATACATTAAGTACATAGACTGCAAGGGAGAGCACGATAAGGGAGTATATGAAGAGATTAGGAGGTAAGTAAAATAAAACACAATTAGGAAGTCAAAGACATGAAATTATCAAGGAACATAAAATAAAATAGTAAAATATTCTACAGGCATATAAATTTAAAAAAAGGAGAGTCGGGATGGGAATAGGGCCACTAAGGGATGGACAGGATAAAATCACAGGCAGCGATAGAAAAATGGCAGAAATATTAGTTATTTTGCTTCAGTATTTAAAACAATAACAACTTGTATTTATATAGTGTCTTTAACGTAGTGAAACATCCCAAGGTGCTTCACAGGACTATTATGAGACGAAAACATTTGACACCAAGCCACATAAGGAGAAATTAGGCAGGCATGGTCAAAGGGGTAGGTTTTAAGGAGCGTCTTAAAGGAGGAAAGAGAGGTGGAGAGCTTTAGGCAGGGAATTCCAGAGCATAAGGCATGACCACCGATGGTTGAGCGATTATAATCAGGGATGCTCAAGAAGGCAGAATTAGAGGAGGGCAGATATCTCGGGGTGGTTGTGGGGCTGGAAGAGATTACAGACATAGGGAGGGGTAAGGCCATAGAGGGATTTGTAAATAAGGATGAGAATTTTGAAATCAAGGCATTGCTTAACCGGGAGCCAATGTAGGTCAGCGAGCACAGGGGACTTGGCACATGTTAGGACATGGGCAGCCGAGTTTTGAATCACCTCAAGTTTACGTAGGGTAGAATGTGGGAGGCCAGGGAGAAAGATCAGGTGGGTATGACATCAGAAGATGAGTTTAGAAATGATATAGCTGCATTTAAAATAAAAAGAGGAGGTATATTAAACTATCAAACTAAGGAGGATAAAACCCCTGGTCCGGATGGATTTCATCCGTGCTTTTTAAAAGAATCTAGAGAAGAGATAACTGAGGCACTATTATACATATTTTATAATTTGTTAGAAAAAGGTGTAGTGCCAGAGGACTGGCAGATAGCTAATGTAATACCTATATTTAAGAAAGGAGATAGAACATGTCCATTGAAACTATAGACCAGTCAGCTTAACATTGGTGGTAGGAAAAATAATGGAATCCCTACTAAAGGAGAAAATAGAAAAACATCTAGAAACCCCAAATAAAATAATGAACAATCAGAGTCGATTTCAAAAGGGAAAGGCTTGTGATTTATGTTGTGGTGGCGTGGGCTAGGTATTGGGAATGTTTCTGCAGGTTTTTTTACAGGTTTGTTCCCCGCCCCCCCCAGGCGTTTCTCGGAGCGCTCCCGGTCCGCTCTTTAATAAGAACATAAGAACATAAGAATTAGGAACAGGAGTAGGCCATCTAGGCTCCACCATTCAAAAAGATCATGGCTGATCTGGCCGTGGGCTCAGCTCCACTTACCCGCCCGCTCCCCATAACCCTTAATTCCCTTATTGGTTAAAAATCTATCTATCTGTGACTTGAATACATTCAATGAGCTAGCCTCAACTGCTTCCTTGGGCAGAGAATTCCACAGATTCACAACCCTCTTGGAGAAGAAATTCCTTCTCAACTCCGGTTTTAAATTGGCTCCTCCGTATTTTGAGGCTGTGCCCCCTAGTTCTAGTCTCCCCGACCAGTGGAAACAACCTCTCTGCCTCTATCTTGTCTATCCCTTTCATTATTTTAAATATTTCTATAAGATCACCCCTCATCCTTCTGAACTCCAACAAGTAAAGACCCAGTCTACTCAATCTATCATCATAAGGTAACCCCCTCATCTCCGGAATCAGCCTAGTGAATTGTCTCTGTACCCTCTCCAAGGCTCAAGAAAAGCTGCAATCACCTGACCTAACTCGGCACTACAGGCACCATTTTGTAACTCGGAGGATCTTTAATAAAAGGCTGCTTGATATGGTTGTCAGGAGAGGCAATTTGTGAGTGATTTTAAGGGCGTATTTGACTCTTGCCAAACATCTCATCGTATTTGTTGAGGACAAATTAAGAAGAGAGATTTATAGTGATGGGGCCTGTATTTTCTCAACCAGTATTGATGACTAATCACATGCTTCAGAATAGAGATGGGAGAAGGTTTATTGAAGAGCATTAAGTGCCCAAAGAGGTGGCAGACTGCTCACGAGGAAGAGACGTTACACCCAACGCATTTACAGGGATAAGCGATCATACTTGGACTTGTCCAATAACACACGCGTTAGAAGGTTGCGATTCCAAAAGGTTATCATTGAGATATGGCAGCTAATTAAGGGAGATCTGCAGCCTACCAGCACCATCAGGACCGCACTGCTCGCTGAGGTAAGGTTACTATGGCATTTTCTATGCATAGGGCTCCTTTCAGGCCTCAGCTGGCGACATTTGCGGTATCTCTCAGCACGCTGCATTCAATAGGTGATTGAAGCCCTTTACACATGCAGGATGGATTTTATAAACTTTCCTATGACCAGGGAGGCACAGGGTGAGAGGGCTTTGGGTTTCTCGAGAATAGCAAACTTCCCCCAGCTGCAGGGAGCAATAGACTGTATGCACAACACCATGCGGGCACCTTTTCAGGATGCAGAGGTGTTTCAGAACCGAAAGGGATTCCACTCGCTGTATGTGCAGCTCGTTGTCGACCACAAGCAAATAATCATGGCAGTAAATGCAAATTTTCCAGGGAGCATCCATGATATGCACATCTTGCGTGAGCACTGTCTCTGACTTGTTTAAGAGTCAGCCACAAGGTCATGGTTGGATGCTGCAGGATAAAGGATATGGCCTTGCCAGCTGGTTCATGATCCCCCTGCGTAATCCCCAGACAGAAGCCAAGAAGTGCTACAACGAAAGCCATATAGCTACACGTAATATCGTCAAAGACAATTGGAGTCCTGAAGCTGCCTGGACCACTCAAGAGGCAATATACAATACCACCCTGAGCAGGTCACTGAGTTCATTGTGGTGTGCTGCATGTTACATAACCTAGCTATTAGGCGAGGACAACAATTGCCAGATAGGACCGCCGGTCCACCTCAGGAGAGAGGGGAGGTGGAAGAGGAGGATGAGGACCACGGGGAGGGCAATCAGCCTGACGATGCACCCATACCTTCATGCCCCCCTCTTACACCACTGGAAAAGCCCCGTGGTAGTTAACTCTTGCGTCAGCAGCTCATAAATGAACGCTTTGCATGAAGTTACGTTGATGACCGTTACAGTTGCATTACGTTTCATCATTGCCTGACCTGGCCTGGCCATGGCCATTGTTTCCAACCCTTGTATTGATGTTTTACCGTACGTTATTAGAAGACACGACACAACAATTGTAAACTTAAATAACATTTTAAAATAATTTAACTGCTACTTTTACATTTTTTTTAACAAACATATATAACCCCTCCCCCCCCGCCAACCCCCAACAATGAACAAAATGTTTAACACAACAATATAACAAGAACACCCTCCCACCATCCCCAACAGTCAACATTCAACAATTTTGCTAACAACAAAACAATAATATACAACCTCCTCCCCCTCCCTACCTGCGGCCACGCTTCCCTCCTCTAACTTGACCCCCACTTCTTGTAACCCCCAGTTTCCCACATAATCCACAAGTAATGAGACCAAGACGTCTTGCAGCAGAGCACCTCAAGGGCTGCTGCTGTCAGGGGCTGGGGAAGGGGGGGGTGACGTTGGCAGATTCACCTCAGTGGATCGAGGAGAAGTCGTTTGCGAAGAAATGTCTTCCGAGTCAGAAGGAAGTTCTTCCTCCTGTCTCGCATCTGTCGTGGTGGTTGGTAGTAGGCACCTTGGGGTGCAGTGCCGTATTCCGAAACTATCGCAAGGCATCGACGGAGTCGGTCATTTGCTCCATTACCGCAACTATCTGCTCCATGCCCTCCGTTATTCGCGCGGACAGGGTGGCAATATTGCCGGTCAACCCACCAAGGAACTATGTCGACGCTCGCCCTCAACAGTGACACCACGTCCTCGTTGACATCTGCCCGTCGCAGCGCATGCCTACCTCGCCGACTCAACCTCCATGGGGTTGGCGTGGGCACTGGACAACTTGGTGTGGCCTGCTGCAAGCTGCTTGACCCCGCTACTTCATCCGTTGAGGATGACGTGGCCGCAGGTACCACAGATGACACTTCTGGCTCAGTGTCATCCTCCTCGGTTTGCTGTTCATCTCCCATGGTGAGCGTGACCTGCAGTGGTACAGGTGTTGCTGCAAGGGCCTCCTGCTGCACCTAGGGAGTCTGGGGAGCTGGAAAACATAATTGAGGTTCGTAGAAGAGAAAGGGAGACATGAGAATGCTTGCCCTGCACAGGCATATGTATGAGGAGCAACACTACTGCAATAAATGTGAACGAGAGACGTTACATATGATTAACATGAGAGTACAGAAACTGCATGCATAACATTACATCATTCATATATTATAATCAAATGCCATTAAATTACTTTAAATTATCCCTGCTTTACACATTACTCACATGGCGCAACAACAGGATCTGCACCAACATGGGTAGCAGAATGATTATGGGTGCCCACTAATGCTGCGGCACGGTCTTCCAGATCGGTTAAAGGGTGCAGCTCAGCAGGCCCTCCCCCAGTCTGCCTCTGCTCTGTATGATTCTTAGCAATCTTCTTTAAACTTAACAAGAGCATGGCATAAGCTAATTGACTAGGTACTATTATGGAAACACAACAGATATTGTAATCCACAATTAGTCACCTCACATGCTATTCATCGTTAACATTAATGTTATATGCTAATACGGTTTGTATCCAATGGATGCATGGTTATAACATTTACGTTCAGAGAAAATATTTAATAAGATCGTGTTTAGGAACTAATGCTTGACACCAAACATTTTGCGTACAATCTCCAGGATAGGCCCCATCCACGGGCTGCACCACTTGGCAGTTTATTTGACTCGATGGAGGTCCCCCAGGGGAGGGAATCAGGACCACTGGTGAGCTCGGCAATGACAGGACCGTAATGGGAGGGGCACCGTGTCCATGGACTGTGCTCGGAGACCTCCATGTGGCTGGAGCTAATGTCCCAAAGTGTCCCAGGGCAGACGGTGAGCCAGGGCAGCTCTGCCCCATTGCAGGCTGGGTCACTGAGTGACAGTAGCCAGAGAGACTCTCTCAGTCTGGGTAAGGGTGACCGGACCCCTCAGTGCTCAGTCGTGCCCCATCCAGCAACCCAACCAAAAAGGAGACGGTGCCCAAGTTAAAGACTTCCTCACAGCACACAAGCAGTAATATAATTTAATAATTCTCCTAAACTATAGTGGTAGAAATGCCGAGTGTTTGCGGTCTGTATGTTTCCACTCTTTCCTTTGGCCACAATTTTCGATCAAAGCCTTTAAATAATAATTAATACTCTTGATTAAGTTTAAGGCATCTCAGCAAAATTAGAGTTAAAGGACGCAGTTTCCGACCCCAGTCCAAATCTTAACAGGGAAGCTACCCAAGATTACCCAGCTTAATTACAATCCGGCAGATTTAATTCTAATTAATTCAGTGCATCATTACAATGTAAAATGTAATAATTTAATACTTACTCTTGCCGATGCAACAAGACTGTTCCATCGCTTGCGGCACTGGTCTGCCTCACGCCTATCGTGGGCCACCGATGATGCGTGGGTGGCGATATCGCCCCATATTTTTTGATACATGGTGGGGGAAGTTTCCCACGCCCACCCTGGGTTAATTGGCCCCACCGATTCGCCACCTCATTAACTAAGGCCTCATTAGCCTCATTAGAAAATGCTTTTCTCCCTGAAACCTCCTGCATACTATCTCCGGAATCTTCATTCGACATCTTGAGCACTCACTCCTTCAAAAATCAATTTCTTTCAAAACCTTCCTTCCCTCTCTCTCCCTCCCTTTGCCTTCTGAGCATGCGCAGATGACCCCTGACCTCCCAAATAGCAGGAAAAGTTCTTTGCTGAAAAAAAAACGCGCATGCACAGAACGGACATTGCTATGGACGCCAGCCTTGCATGACTGAATACACTGCTAAGGCCCATTACACATCACTAAGGCTATCGCCCAAATTAAAAAGGCAAAACTAGCGGTTTTTAAAATGGGCGATATTCCAGCGATCATGAAAAATAAAAAAAGCACTAAGGCTGGAAATATCACCCAGTGATCGTAGTGGAAAATCTAGCCCATAGAGTGCAAAAGCAAGGAAGTTATGATGAACCTTTATAAAAGACAGATTCGGCCTAAGCTGGAGTATTGTGTCCAATTCTGGGCACCGCACTTTAGGAAGGATGCGAAGCCTTAGAAAGGGTGCAGAAAAGATTTACAAGAATGGTTCCAGGATGAGGGACTTCAGCTACGTGGATAGACTGGAGAAGCTGGGGTTGTTCTCCTTAGAGCTGAGAAGGTTGAGAGGAGATTTGATAGAGGTGTTCAAAATTATGAAGGATCTAGACAGAGCAGATAGAGAGAAACTGTTCCCATTGGTAGAAGGGTCGAGAACTAGAGGACACAGATTTAAGGTGGTTGGCAGAAAAAGGTGACATGAGGAAAATCGTTTTTATGCAGCGAGTGGTTAGGATCTGGATCAGCGAGTGGTTCGCTGCCTGAAAGGGTGGTGGAGGCAGATTCAATTGTGGCTTTCAAAAGGGAATTGGATAAGTACCTGAAAGAAAAAAAATTACAGGGCTACGGGGAAAGGGCGGGGGAGTGGGATTAGCTGAAGTGCTCTTGCAGAGAGCCAACACAAGCTCAATGGGCCAAATGGCCTCCTTCTGTGCTGTAACCATTCTATGATTCTATAAAGCCTTATTGGGTTCTCTGGGTGGTCCTAAACATTTTACAAGCAGTGGATTATTTTTAAGTGTAAATATGCAAGCAAACCCAGCAGCCAACTTGCATACAGCAAAATCCCATGAACAGCAAATGAACAAATGACCAATTCATTTTTGGTGCTATGGGTTGAGGGGGGAATATTTGCCAGGTGACCTGCTCTTCTATCTAATACCAGCATGAGATCCTTTATATCTACCTAAGCAGGCATACTTTGGTTTAACGTCTCATCCAAATGATAGCACCTCCAGCAATATCGCACTCCCTCAGTACTGTGCTGAAGTTTCTACCTAGAATGTGCTTAATCCATAGTAAGGATTGAACCCACAACCCATTGATACAACTGCTGAGACAAGCTGACATAATCCAATTCACGCCTAGAATTAGATGTTTCTTATGTTCCTATCGATAGATTTTTGGACTCTAGGGGAATCAGCAGATATGGGGATTGGGCGGGAAAGTGGAGTTGAGGTGGAAGATCAGCCACGGTCTTATTGAATGGCGGAGCAGGCTCGAGGGGCCATACAGCCTATTTCAGCTCCTATTTCTTATGTACTTAGAACAAAAGCTATTATGGAGTTGTGATTCAAAGGCCGGGTTTTCCTGCTTCTGTACTTGGCAATCTACGAATTTTCTCCTATATTATAAAAGGCCAAAAGTCCTGGGCTGGCCAGTGCAGAAGCAGAACATCCCACAATCTGGAATAAAAAAACAAGTATTAGTAATGGTGACCATGACACGATCGGATTGTCAGAAAAAAACAGCTGGTTCACTAAGGTCCTTCAGGGACGGAAATCTGCCGTCCTTACCTGATCGGGCCTATATGTGACTCCAGACCCACAGCAATGTGGTTGACTCTTAACTGCCCTCTGAAATGGCCCAGCAAACCACTCAGTTGTAACAAAACTGCTACGAGAAACAATAAGAATAAAAAAACCAGATGGGCCACTCAGCATTGACCTTGGTACTGGCTACAGGCATGACAAAGACACACCCAGCCCAGGTGACCCGGCAAAGTCCTCCTCACTAACATCTGGAGACTTGTACAGAAATTGGGAGAGCTGTCCCACAGACTAGCCAAGCAACAGCATGACATACTCTCAGAATCATACCTTTCAGCCAGTGTCCGAGACTCCTCCACCACCATTCCTGGATATGTCCTGTCCCACCGGCAGGACAGACCCACCAGAGGTGGCGGCACAGTGTTATATAGTCGGGAGGGTGTGGCCTGGGAGTCCTCAACATTGATTCCGGACCCCATGAAGTCTCATAGCTTCAGGTCAAACATGGGCAAGGAAACCTCCTGCTGATTACCACCTACCGCCCTCCCTCAGCTGATGAATCAGTACTCCTCCATGTTGAACACCACTTGGAAGAAGCACTGAAGGTAGCAAGGGCACAGAATGTACACTGGGTGGGGGACTTCAATGTCCATCATCAAGAGTGGCTTGGTAGCACCACTACTGACCGAGCTGGCCGAATCCTGAAGGACATAGCTGCCAGACTGGGCCTGCGGCAGGTAGTGAGAGAACCAGCACGAGGGAAAAACCTACTTGACCTTGTCCTGACCAATCTACCTGTTGCAGATGCATCTGTCCATGACAGTATTGGTAGCGGTGACCACCGCACAGTCCTTGTGGAGACGAAGTCCTGTCTTCACACTGAGGACACCCTCCATTGTGTTGTGTGGCACTACCACTGTGTGATAGATTCAGAACAGATCTAGCAGCTCAAAACTGGGCATCCACGAGGCACTGTGGGCCATCAGCAGCAGCAGAATTGTATTCACAATCTGTAACCTCATGGCCCGGCATATCCCTCACTCTACCATCACCATCAAGCCAGGGGACCAACCCTCGTTCAAGGAGGCGTGTAGAAGAGCCATGCCAGGAGCAACACCAGGCATACCTAAAAATGAGGTGCCAACTTGGGGAAGCTGCAACACAGGACTACATGCATGCTAAAAAGTGGAAGCAGCTTGCTATATACAGAGCTAAGTGATCCCACAATCAACAGATCAGATCAAAGCTCTGCAGTCCTGCCACATCCAGTCATGAATGGTTTTGGACCATTAAACAACTAACAGGAGGAGGAGGCTCCATGAATATCCCCATCCTCAATGATGGAGCTGCCCAGTGCGTGAGTGCAAAAGACAAGGCTGAAGCGTTTGCAGTCACCTTCAGCCAAAAGTGCCGAGCGGATGATCCATATCGGCCTCTTCCTGAGGTCCCCACCATTGCAGAAGTCAGTCTTCAGCAAATTCGATTCGCACCACATAATATCAAGAAATGGCTGAGCGCACTGGATACAGCAAAGGCTATGGGCCCCGACAACATCCCGGCTGTCGTGCTCCAGAACTAGCCGCTCCTCCAGCCAAGCTGTTCCAGTACAGCTACAACACTGGCGTCTACCCGACAATGTGGAAAACTGCCCAGGTATATCCTGTCCACAAAAAGCAGGACAAATCCAATCTGGCCAATTACCGTCCCATTAGTCTACTCTCAAGCATCAGCAAAGTGATGGAAGGTGTCTTCGACAGTGCCACCAAGCGACACTTACTCACCAATAACCTGTTCACCGATGCCCAGTTTGGGTTCTGCCAGGACCACTTGGCTCCAGACCTCACTACAGCCTTGGTCCAAACATGAACAAAAGAGCTGAATTCCAGAAGTGAGGAGAGAGTGACTGCCCTTGACATCAAGGCAACATTTGAGTATGACAACAAGGAGCCTTAGTAAAACTGAAATCAATGGGAATCAGGGCTAAAACTCTCCATTGGCTGGAAGAGAAGAGATTATAGGAAAACATGGTTAGCCCGTATTCACACATCAAGATCCCAGAAACAGCAATGAGATAAATAAAGAAAAGAAAGAACTTGCATTTATATAGCACCTTTCACAACTTCAGGACGTCCAAAGTGCTTTACAGCCAATGAAGTACTTTAGGAAAATGGGCAATTAAACCGTTTTTGATTGTGTTGGTTGAGGGATATATATTGGCCAGGACATCGGGGAGAACTCCCCTGCTCTTCTTCGAATAGTGCCATGGCATCTATCATGTCCACCTCAGATGGTAAATCTCGGTTTAACATTTCATTCAAAAGAAGCTTGATTTGTCTGCTTTTTTAAGGCAACCCACCCCAAATGCCAGATGACATATTCCCCAATTTGGGCAAAAATTGATTGGTGGATTGGAGTCAGAGAGCAGAGGCAACACCAGATAGAGTGGGATTCCTCAGGGAGTCACTGGCGACACTACATAAATGAAAATTTGCTGGACTCCAGTTTCACATGTGTCGGGGGGTCTGCCGCGATTGAAAGCACAGATCTCAGAGCACCGAAAATGTAATCAGTTAATGCATATACAATGCCATGATAATTCCCCGAGCAATCAATCTATAAATGCCCACAGCAGTCAATATTTAGTATGGTTAAGGAGTGTGTTGATTTGGACACAAAGAGATTAGGCTTCTTACCAGGCCTTCGCTCAGTCACTCTTGCCTCTTAGTGATTGTGGGTTCAAGCACCACTCCAGAGATTTGAGCACATCATTCAGGTTGACACTCCAGTGCAGTACTGGGGGAGTGCTGCACTGTCGGAGGTGCTGTCTTTTGGATGAGACAGTAAACCGAAGCCCTGTCTGCCCCCTCAGGTGGATGTAAAAGATCCCATAGCACTATTTTGAAGAAGAGCAGAGGACTTCTCCCGTGTCCTGGCCAATATTTATCCCTCAATCAACATCACTAAAAACACATTATCACATTGGTGTTTGTGGGAGCTTGCTGTGTGCAAATTGACTGCTGGGTTTTCTACATTACAACTGTGATGACAATTCAAAAAAAGTATTCCATTGGCTGTAAAGTGCTTTTGGATGTCACGAAAGACACTATATAAATGCAAGTTCTTTCTCTCATGGAACTGATAGTCGCAGGGAGGGGAGAGGAATGAGGGGTTGCTTCTATCAATATTGGAATAAACACATTAATCATCAGGAACACTGAACGAGAAGAAGAAGCATACTCAGAAACATGATCAGCTGAAGAGGGAATCGTGTGTTTGAACAAACTGGGCCAGTCACTGAGCCTCCATCCTGCTGTCCCAACTTTTACAAGTTTGTACCACTGTCGCCACGGACATTTGAACCCGTCTCTTTTGCTGGGGTGGTATTGATTAAATCTGGGTCCAATTTATCATTGAATATGGCTCTTGAAGATGAATGACCTGCAGGTGCTCTGCACAGACAGACTCCGAGTACAGCCACTGAACAATCTATTTTAGAAAGATGTTCACTGGAGTTTCTGGAGGTTGATAAGATGGATCCTTCCTGTGAAATACGATGCTGAATTCAGTGACCTTTTAACTGAGACTCGTATTGCTTCTTGAGATTATAATTGCACCAGATGAATTCTCACGGGATTTGACAATTTTATTGTGTTGTTATGGATATTTCCAGCAAATACACCACAAAAGAATTCCTGTAAAATTCCTGCGGGAATGCTACCCCGCTCTCACTCTGGAGTGAATGACTTCTCAAACTGAATTGTAAATCAACATCTTAAAATATTTATATTAGTCCCTTACATATTTTATTATGCTGCACTTCAGTTTTTCCCCCCAATCTATCCATATAATTAATGTTTTCTTTCCAACTCCTAGCATCACACCTCACAAAAGTCTCATGACTTACAATGGGATCATCCATCCAATGGAAGCGTACACCCAATGGGATCATACACCCAATGGGATCATACACCCAGTGGGATCATACACCCAATGAATCCTACATCCAATGGGATCATGCACCCAATGGGATCATACATCCAATGGGATCATACACCCAATGGAATCCTACATCCTAAGGTGTCATACACCCAATGGAAGCGTACACTCAATGGGATCACACCCAATGGGATCATACACCCTAAAGTGTCATACACCCAAAGGAATCCTACAACAAAAAGGTGTCATATTTCCAATGAAATCCTACACTTTAAGGTGTCATACACCCAATGGAAGTGTACACCCGATGGGATCCTACACCCAAAGCCATCACACCTCTCAAGCTATCAGATTTGACAATGCTTTACAAAGCTGGTCAGAGCTAAAATAGAAAACATGATACTTCACAAGATCACAAAATATGTTTGGACATTCAGTCAATGTGACCTCATCCATCCAGTACACCAACTCCATGGTCTTCCCATAACTGCTTCCAGTTGTTTCTTAAATGAGCCCAATATCATGACCTCAGCACTCTTTCCATTCTAGTTGAGCATCCTCTGTGTACAGACATATGTCCTAATATCTGTCCCACATTTGCTCTTCTCTATGCTGAATCTGTGCCCACATGTTCAACTTCTCTATCCTGAATCTGTGCCCACAGATTTATCTTCATAGATGCCAAGAGACTGTTTCCCCTGTCTGGAGAGTCCAGAACTAGGGGGCATAGTCTCAGGATAAGGGGTTGGATATTTGAAGCTGAGCGAGGAGGAACTTTTTCACTCAGAGAGTTGTGAATCTTTGGAATTCTCTAGCCCCCAAGGGCTGTGGATGCTGAGTCGTTGAGTATATTCAAGGCTGAAATAAATAGATTTTTGGATTCAAGGGGAATCAAGGGATATGGGGATCGGGCAGGAAAGTGAAGTTGAGGTCAAAGATCAGCCATGATCTTATTGAATGGCGGAGCAGACTCGAGGGGCCATCTGGGCCACTCCTGCACCTATTTCTTATGTTCTCTGTCCTGAATCTGTGTCCACAGGTTTATCTTTCCTATCCTGTTTAGTATCTTTTTATTGTTTTATATTTCTTTATACTTAACAAGGTGGAAACAACCTGAGAAATCTTTTTTGAGGCTAATATTTTCTTTAAAGTATTCAATTTATCCTCTGCACTCATCCCCAATGTATTCTGTAGTGCTGTCCGGGACTTAGATGGTTAAATTATGAAGGCAGGTTGCATAAACTTGGCTTATATTGCCTTGCATAAAGGAGATTGGGGGGTGATCTGATTGAGGTGTTTAAAATGTTTAAAACAATTTGATAGGGTAGCTATGGAGAAAGTATTTCCTCTGGTGGGGAAATCAAGAATGAGGGGAAATAATCTTAAAATTAGAACTTGACCATTCAGGAGTGAAATCGGGAAATGGCTTTTCACACAAAGGGTAGTGTAAATCTGGAACTCTCGCCCCTAAAAGGCTGTGGATGCTGGGGAGCAATTTCAGCTTTTGTTGGCTAAAGGTATCAAGGGACATGGAACAAAGGCGGGTAAATGGAGTTGATCAGCCACAATCTAATTGAATGGCGGAGCAGGCTCGATGGACTGAATGGTCTACTTCTGTTCCTAATTTTCCTATATTCCTCTCAAAATCCATCCTACTAAAGTGGAAAGTCTGGTGCATTGCTTCTTTTCTCCATGCTAAACCGAACCTTAAACTCAACTTTGTCCTCTGGGCAAGCGGGAGGTCCTCTTCCTTTCCTTCTGTGGGAGGTCCTCTTCCTTGCCTTCTCGGTGTGGAGATTTCATGAGCTGCAACCACCAGGTTAGCTGGAGGTCTAGCTCGCTGGCCATCTGTAATGAAAAAGCCATCATCATCTTCCTCAGGCTCCTGAGGAAGGGTGTGACGTTTCCCCAGGCAGAACTTCGAGATGTTCTGTATGTAGGGAGGATTCCCTCTGGGTATCTGTGAGTTGTCAGGGTATTAAAAAACTTAGCGGGAAGATTTCCCATTTCTAGTGAAATCAGAAAAGCTGCTGGAGGAAGGTGGAACGAGCAATCAGACTAAATCTTCGTTGCATTTACCAGGTCAGTAACATTTAGTGCCCAGAGGGAATTTTTGCTCCATGGCTTCCTCTGGGTTGCAGTAACCATTGTCCTCATTTGCTTCAGCAAACTGATAGGGTTGAGGATGAGGCAACTTTGTTGTGTTTGTAGGTTCTTCATAAGCACAATATCTCCTCTTTCAGAGAGGGCTCGTTCACATTCATGACCCTGTGAGGGTATTACTTCACCTTGTCTTCAGTGGTTCTGGCTCTGTGACAGATCTCAGGACCCTCCTCATCCTTGATGGAATGGAAAGTTTAATCTGTAAGGGATTATCAGACAGCATTGTTACCGATGGAACTGTGTAGAGTTACTCGGCAGTTTCAGAGAATCCGAGGATTAAGGCTATCCCTGCTAACCATATCAGGGTGATGACATTCTCAATGTATTTTCTTTATATTTCTTGCCTTTACTGTAGGCTTGAGGCCAATATAGTTGCTTTCCTGATCTGGAAACCAGTGCAGTGGTATATGCTGAAAATATTTTGGTGAGTTACATAGAGTTATATAGAGTCTATCGCACCGAAATGGGCTATTCGGCCCAACTGATCCATGATGATGTTTATGTTCTACATGAGCCTCCTCCAACCCTTTTCATCTATCCTTCTATTCATTTCTCTCTCCTGCTTATTTAGATTCCCGTTAAGTGCATCTATGCTGTTTGACTCAGCTACTCCTTGTGGTAGCGAGTTCCACATCCTTACCACTCTTTGGGTAAAGAGGTTGCTCCTGAATTCCCGACTGGATTTATTAGTGACTATCTTATATTTATGCCTTCTAGTTCTGGTGTCACCCACATGTGGAAACAATTTCTCCACTTCTACCCTAGCAAATCTTTTCATAATCTTAAAGACCTCTATCAGGTCATACCTCGGCCCTCTCCTTTCAAGAGAAAAGAGCCCCAGCCAGTTCAGCATTTCCTGATAAGTTTAACCTCTCAGTTCTGGTCTCATTCTTGTGAATCACAGAGAGTCTTTGGCTTAGTGGTCGCATCCCCGCCTCTGAGTCAGAGGAACAGGACTCGAGTATCGCTCCAGAAACCCTCAGCAAGTGGACACCGGAGCTCCGGCTTGGAATTCTTACGGGTGTAGGTGTCCCCCTCATTGTATGGGTTGTGGGAACCCATAAAGCCTCCCACCATGTAGGTCTATCGCTGGGTCAAGGATGGTTATGCTCATGCAAGGAGTGGTCATGTTGCAGCCCATTGAATCCCTTCCACTGCTTGACACTGTTCTCCAAGGGAAGAGCGTAGAGATGCACAAAACACCTGGTCTGCCATTTTGGAGGTCCCAAAAATTAATGCTGGCGTCACTCCATAGGCTAAGTAAAGATTCTGTCATGGGGCTTTGGAGTTGTCAGTCACCGTGGCTCAACAGGCTTTATACAATCCGTGTCCCTCTCACTATCTTTACCTTTCCCCAAAGGATGTCCATGGTTTTAACCATTCCTTGGTGTCCTTCAGAGGCTTGGGCAATGGTATAGCTCATAATCACAATTTAGGGGTTTTATACAAGATATTTTCTCAGGTTCAGTACCACTGGTCATATCTGTAAGTGAACCCCATGCCCACTACGATCAGGATTGCACATCTTACTGCCAAACATCAGGTTAACTGGTAGCAGGACCTGGGATCAGAATATAGTGGCTACTAATTCATTGCACATGCCACCACAAGCATTCCTTTCTCTTTACAGAAGGCGGACTGAAAAGCACTCAGTCACAGACATCGCTTCAGACGAAGAGCTGATCTATTTTACATAAAATATATGAATGGACAGTGTACAGTGAGATAAATTAATTTCCCTACATTCCTTGCTTATGAAAACTAATAAAGAAGCAGCTCACCATCTCTCATGGCTGAGAGGGTATAGAATCTTTGAATCATAGGATCATAGGATCACAGAATCACAGAATCATCGAATCATAGGATCATAGGATCACAGAATCATCGAATCATAGATCATAGAAATTTACAGCATGTAAGGGGGCCATTTAACCCATCATGTCCATGCCGGCCAACAAAAAGCTATCCAGCCTAATCCCACTTTCTAGCTCTTGGTCTATAGCCTTGTAGGTTACGGCACTTCAAGAGCACATCTAACTACATTTTAAATGTGGTGCGTGTTTCTGCTTCTACCACCCTTTCAGGCAGTGAGTTCCAGACCCCCACAACCCTCTGGGTGAAAACATTTCCCCTCAAATTCCCTCTCAACCTCCTACCAATTCAAATCTATGCCCCCTGGTTGTTGACTCCTCTGCTTCTTAACCACTCTATCTAGGGCCCGCATTTTTATACACCTCAGTAAGGTCTCCCCTCAGCCGATCCAATCTTTTCTCATAGCTAATATTCTCCAGTCCTAGCTACATCATTGTAAATCTCCTCCGTACCCTCTCTGGTGCAATCACATCTTTCCTATAATGTGTTGACCGGAACTGCACGCAGTACTCCAGCTGTACCCTAACAAGTGTTTTATACAGTTCAAGCATAATCTCCCTGCTCTTGTATTCTATGCCTCAGCTAATAAAGGCAAGTATTCCGTATGCCTTCTTAACCACCTTATCTACCTGGCCTGCTACCTTCTGGGATCTGTGGACATGCACTCCAAGATCCCTTTGTTCCTCTACATGTCTCAGTATCCTACCATTTAATGTGTATTCCCTTGCCTTGTTAACCCTCCCCAAATGCATTACCTCACACTTCTCCGGATTGAATTCCATTTGCCACTGTTCTGCCCACCTGACCAATTGATTGATATCTTCCTGCAGTCTACAACTTTCTTCTTCATTATCAAGCACACGGCCAATTTTTGTATCATCTGCAAATTTCTTAATCACACCTCCTACATTCAAGTCTAAATCATTGATATACACCACAAGAAGCAAGGGACCCAGCACTGAGCCCTGCGGAACCCCACTGGAAACAGCCTCCAGTCACAAAAACGCTCATCAACCATTCCCCTTTGTTTCCTTCCTCTGAGCCAACTTGCCACTTTGCCTCGGATCCCATGGGCCTTTACTTTTGTGACCAGTCTGACATGTTGGACCTTATCAAAAGCCTTGCTAAAATCCATATATACTACATCAGTGCACGACGCTCATCGACCCTCCTGGTTAGCTCCTCAAAAAGTTCAATTTCAGATTTTTGAGCGATTTAAGGGAATAAAGGGTTTTGGGGAACAGGCAGGGAAGTGGAGCTGAGTCCATGATCAGATCAGCCATGAACTTATGCAGACCAATTGAACAAGTACTTTGGTTCGGTATTCACTAAGGAGGACACAAACAACCTTCCGGATATAAAAGGGGTCAGAGGGTCTAGTAAGAAGGAGGAACTGAGGGAAATCCTTATTAGTTGGGAAATTGTGTTGGGAAAATTGATGGGATTGAAGGCCGATAAATCTCCAGGGCCTGATGGACTGCATCCCAGAGTACTTAAGGAGGTGGCCTTGGAAATAGCGGATGCATTGACAGTCATTTTCCAACATTCCATAGACTCTGGATCAGTTCCTATGGAGTGGAGGGGAGCCAATGTAACCCCACTTTTTAAAAAAGGAGGGAGAGAGAAAACAAGGAATTATAGACCGGTCAGCCTGACATCGGTAGTGGGTAAAATGATGGAATCAATTATTAAGGATGTCATAGCAGCGTATTTGGAAAGAGGTGACATGATAGGTCCAAGTCAGCATGGATTTGTGAAAGGAAAATCATGCTTGACAAATCTTCTGGAATTTTTTGAGGATGTTTCCAGTAGAGTGGACAAGGGAGAACCAGTTGATGTGGTATATTTGTACTTTCAGAAGGCTTTCGACAAGGTCCCACACAAGAGATTAATGTGCAAAGTTAAAGCACATGGGATTGGGGATAGTGTGCTGACGTGGATTGAGAATTGGTTGTCAGACAGGAAGCAAAGAGTAGGAGTAAATGGGTACTTTTCAGAATGGCAGGCAGTGACTACTGGGGTACCGCAAGGTCCTGTGCTGGGGCCCCAGCTGTTTACATTGTACATTAATGATTTAGACAAGGGGATTAAATGTAGTATCTCCAAATTTGTGGATGACACTAAGTAGGGTGGCAGTGTGAGCTGCGAGGAGGATGCTATGAGGCTGCAGAGTGACTTGGATAGGTTAGGTGAGTGGGCAAATGCATGGCAGATGAAGTATAATGTGGATAAATGTGAGGTTATCCACTTTGGTGGTAAAAACAGAGAGACAGACTATTATCTGAATGGTGACAGATTAGGAAAAGGGGAGGTGCAACGAGAGCTGGGTGTCATGGTACATCAGTCATTGAAGGTTGGCATGCAGGTAAAGCAGGCGGTTAAGAAAGCAAATGGCATGTTGGCCTTCATAGCGAGGGGATTTGAGTACAGGGGCAGTGAGGTGTTACTACAGTTGTACAGGGCCTTGGTGAGGCCACACCTGGAGTATTGTGTACAGTTTTGGTCTCCTAACTTGAGGAAGGACATTCTTGCTATTGAGGAAGTGCAGCAAAGGTTCACCAGACTGATTCCCGGGATGGCGGGACTGACATATCAAGAAAGACTAGATCAACTGGGCTTGTATTCACTGGAGTTCAGAAGAATGAGAGGGGATCTCATAGAAACATTTAAAATTCTGATGGGTTTAGACAGGTTAGATGCAGGAAGAATGTTCCCAATTTTGGGGAAGTCCAGAACCAGGAGTCACAGTCTAAGGATGTTAGATCTCTTAATTTCCAATGAAATACGAACTCCGATTGTAGTTTTAAGTTTTTAATCTTGGCAGAGAGCAACAATCTGCTGGCTGATTGCCAGTTCCTTTGTCTTACTGAAACCACATGGTCAAAATGGCTGTATTTATACCTGGATCAATTTACAGAAAAGAACTCGCCGCCTTTGACCTTATTGGCTCACTACCCAAGGGTCCTAAAATGTCAAGTTGATTGATGGCTTAATGCAACATGCTACCACTCATGTAGCATCTCTGACTTGTTGTCTGTGAATTTTCACAGCCTGTCTAAATGCAGCCTGTTTGAATTCTCTATCAATCTCTCCTTTGATTCTTTCACAAACTGAATCATAAAACATCAGGTATCACTGGTTAAACATTCTACAAAATAATTTCATACATGTTAATAGAGTTTCCTTCTAAAATTTGTTGATGTGTTTCGCCACATGTCCGGACTAGTAGCTTCCACACAAATTTACACCAACCCGAGTTCCATCGTGGCCACAATGGAAGTCTGGTTTTAGTAGGTTAATTAACCTTATTCCAATTTAATCCAAATCAATATCTTAATTCAACCAGTAAACAACCTTTCCTTAAGCATAACATACTCCTGTGCCACGTACAGATGGTCTGCTGGGACCTGCAAGGTGTCTCACCTGCGGGACAGCAGCTACAGCCGCCTGGTTGCAACAACATTTAATCAACATAAACAAACAATATAAAAGTAAAAGGTATTTACATGTAATTCCCTTGCTACCCTACTATTTCCCTTTGGTGCAGAGGGTCGGCTAGTAAGAAGTAGGCATATGGCTAGAATACCTACAATCAATACTACAGTAAATTTATACATTTTCGCGAAAAGTAATTGTCCTTATTAGATTTCAGCTTCAGTTACGGGTGCTCGTTTAACGTGTGAAGCTTGGATCCAGGCTTTCTTTCCTTGGACTTTAACAGCTGCCTGGGTGGTCAATAACACTTGATAAGGTCCCTCCCACTTGGCACCCAAAGGTTCTTTATGCAACTTTTTCACATACACCCAGACTCCCGGGATGATGTCGTGTCCTCCTTCGGGTGGATTACCCCAGGCTGCCGATACCTTTCGGGAAACGGAACTAATAGCATTGGTTAAGTTCTGACAGTATGATAACAAAGTGTCACTCATTAAGTGAACATCAGCTTTCCGTAAATCGATAGTTCCTGGCAGCGACATGGGTCTTCCTGTTATAATTTCAAATGGGCTTAGACCTGTAGTTCTGTTCGGGGTTGCCCTAATGCTACATAGCACTATTGGTAGTGCCTGGGGCCATGATGTTCCTTCAATTCTTCTTTCTTCAAAGTTCTAATTGACCATGTCACCCGACCATCCTCGAAATGCAACGATGAATCTTTTTGGATTAGAACGTCCATTCCCAAAAGGGGTTGATCTACTGGGCCTATCCAGACCGGCGTGGTTAGTTCATGTGGACCCAGCCCTATAAGTACCGGTGTTGTCCTTTTAATTTCCATTTTGTGGCCTCCAACTCCATAGGCTGTACGTACCCTACCATCCAACGGCAAAAAGTCTCCATATTGTAGGGGTAAGCATGTTAATTCCGCCCTTGTGTCTAAAAGACAGTCCACATCCTTATCGCCCACCCTCACAGTTATATATAACCCATCTCCCCTTTGTTGTATTAGTGCGAGGAGGGGGGCCAGGGTGGGCTCTAATCATTTTTTGCTATCCCGAGTAACTCCTTCTGTTGTTGTATTGTCAGTCGCTTAAATGCTTCTATGAGGTCGTTATCTTGTGACACGCCTGGCTTGTTGGCTGAATTGTATCCCTGGCTGCGTCCTCTTCCTCAGCCACGACCTTTCTGTTTTGCCCTGCACGTTTTGGCCCAGTGACCTTCTTTCCCACAATAATGATATTTTCCGGGTAATTTTCCCAATGACTATTTATCGGAATCCTGGGATTTCCATCCCATAGCCTGTACAGCTCGGACTTTAGCTCCCATATCCCGATCTAATTGGTTACATCGATCCACCAATGCTGCAAAGGTAGTTACTCTACCTTCCCATGAACACTACCTTAAGCATTTTTGACAGTTCTGGCTTTAGACCTGCCACGAAAGCTGCTTTCAGGGGTCCAAACACTTGTTCATCCATTTCCTTATCCGTATTATTCATACCCAAATGTTCTAGCCACGTGCATCGAAACCGCTCGTCATACTCCAGGACCTCCTCTGTTCCTTTCTGTTGGCAGGCTGCAATTTTTCCCCAGTCTGTCTTAGCTGGACTGAAGGCTTGCAGCCAGTGTTTAATCACCTCCCATCCTGCGTCTAATTCTTGCTCATTCTGCCCCCAAGCTTCATCTACCTTGTCGTGCAATTCTCTTCCCTGTGTTTTTGGCACCATTATGGTCAAAATTTGCACTCCGTCCCAGGGATGAAGTTGATATATATTTCTTAAGCGGTCCAATTGGTCCCACGTTTTTACTCCCCCTTTCTTTGGATTGGGCAATTCCTTGGACCATTTATCAATTTTCTCTGGGTCTGCCGGATCATGAATTAAGTATTCTTCGTACACCCTTCTCTTTGTTTTTTTGGTTCCGCCCTCATCCGCAGTCTCTTCTGATTTGACTACAACTTGTCTTTTTTTAAATGGGGCAAAGCGCACCCCTAATTCGTCATCCTCTGACACTGTATTGTCGGAGGATTCAGAATCCGTATCTATTCCTCGGTCGTGTCTTCGGGTTTGCGCTTTTAATTTATCCAAACATGGGTACACTGGGAATTAATCAATACATTTTCCTTTTCCTATTACTGTCTCTTGACCTAATGATTTTTTCCATTCTTTAATTTCACCTTTAAGATCTTTAACTTCCGCTTCCAGCTTTTCAAGTTCAAGCTTTTTCTGTCGCAGCTGTGCACAAACTGCTTGCAATTGATCCTTTGTACTGGTCAGTTCTCGATCATGTTGGGAACGCATTATAATTTCATTCCGGTTTCGAATCTGGCCCATAACCGCTAGGGACCATCTAGTTCGCTCTTTATTTTTCATACGGGTCGGTTTTCCCCAGACCCTTTTAATCTCGTCCAAGGACCATTGTCCTTTGGAGGTTCCGTACTTTTGTTCGATCTTAATACAGGTTTTAGATAAGTTGAATTGTTGCTCTATGTATTCTTTCAACTGTTCGAGGATTTCATCTAGCGAAACTACAGGTGGTGCCTACCCACCTTTAACAGTTGTAGGCAATTCTTTGCTCTTATCTCCTGCTGCCATTATACTGAGTTCTTTACTGGGGTCTCGAGTCGTAGGCTTGCTAGCTGATCAATGGGTCGCTGATTAATTAACTAACACACCGCCAAAGTTTAGACATCTATGGGACCTCGAGCCGACTACCAACCGGAGGGTTCGCAAACCAGAGGCTTTCGGAATCGCGTAGAAGGAGAGGCGAATTTAGACTTTTGACCGAGGACTTTTTAATAAAAAAAGGTGTCCTTACCTCAATATGTAGGTCCGATGTCCAAAATTCAGTTTCTTTCCTCAGCGACCCTGCTCGCAGCGCCAAAATTGTTAGATCTCTTAATTTCCAATGAAATACGAACTCCGATTGTAGCTTTAACTTTTTAATCTTGGCAGAGAGCAACAATCTGCTGGCTGATTGCCAGTTCCTTTGTCATACTGAAACCACATGGTCAAAATGGCTGTATTTATACCTGGATTAATTTACAGAAAAGAACTCGCCGCCTTTGACCTTATTGGCTCACTACCCAAGGGTCCTAAAATGTCAAGTTGATTGATGGCTTAATGCAACATGCTACCACTCATGTAGCATCTCTGACTTGTTGTCTGTGAATGTTCACAGCCTGTCTAAATGCAGCCTGTTTGAATTCTCTATCAAAGGATAAGGGGTAAGCCATTTAGGACCGAGATGAGGAGAAACTTCTTCATCCAGAGAGTGGTGAACCTGTGGATTTCTCTACCACAGAAAGTTGTTGAGGCCAATTCACTATATATATTCAAAAAGGAGTTAGGTGTAGTTCTTACTACTCTGGGGATCAAAGGGTATGGTGAGAAAGCAGGAATGGGGTACTGAAGTTGCATGTTCAGCCATGAACTCATTGAATGACGGTGCAGGCTCGAAGCGCCGAATGGCCTACTCCTGCACCTATTTTCTATGATTTCTATGTTTCTATTAAATGGTGGAGCAGTTTCAAAGAACCAGGTGGCCTACTCCTGCTCCTATTTCTTTTAATCAAGTTAATCAGACACGATCTTCCCTTAATAAATCCATGCTGACTGTCCTGGATTAATCTGTGTCTTTCTAAATGAAAATTTATCCTGTCCTTCAGAGTTTTATCCAATAATTTTCCCACCACCGAGGTTAGGCTGCCTGGCCTGGTAATTACTCAGTCTATCCCTTTCTCCCTTTTTAAACAACGGACTAGAACGGGTAACATTCTGTTGCAACCTTCTGGACACAGCTGACCCTCTATGTCAGGGAGAGAGACAGAGAGACGTTAAACTGAGGCCCCGTCTGCCTTCTCAGGTGGATGTAAAAAATCCTGATAGCACTCACTTGGCACTGCGCTGGAGTGGCGGTCAGGATTTTGTGCTCAATTCTCTGGAGTGGGGCTTGAACCCACAACCTTCTGACTCAGAGATAAGAGTGCTACCCACTCAGCCACGGCTGACATCTGTCATATGTTGCTGTGCTGCATTAGTAACCAGCTATGACCCCAGCTGGGAGAACTCTGCTTGCATCAGCTCGCTCTGACCCTCCTGGGATTTAAAGGGTGAGTGCAGCTTTGTGAAAGCAGAATGAATGGGGCGAGAAAGCCGTCCGGACTGTGAGTTTATTGTCTAACTCTGGCCTTGTGTTTTGTTTGCAGATGACGGCCCTTATGCAAAGGGGAGAAAGGAATCGACAGCAACGGAAACGGCAGTGTGCACAAGGAGGCAGAGCATACCAGGTACAGCATAAATAGCAATGGTGCAGCAGTGTGCTTCGAGCCTTCGCTCAGCTCGCCACATGTCCCGTTCTCCCGAGGCACCCACCCAAACAAACAGCAAATGCTGCACCCAGGCCCAGAGCTTGGTCTGGCCGACTGGCTGCGACAGGGAGTGGGGGGGGGGGTAACTGGGCAGGAAGGGAACCAAGCCGGGAACTGGAGAAATGCCGACTGACTCAGACCCCAGGCTGAGCCCGGAAGCGCACAGTACGCACAGGCTCAACCCAGAGGCCGAAGACGGGTGACGGGTGTTCCTGGGAGTGAAATGGAGGCGGTCCTCCAAAGCCACGTAGGAAGAACTGAAGTTAATTGGGAGGGGCCATGTCCCCACCCCCCCAGACCTCTCCCCCCACCCCCACCGGCTCCACCACTGGCTGCATGTGTGAACTCCACATGTGAGGAAGATGGCACTGTGCCACGTTTCAAGCCACTGCCCGCATTTTGTAGGGATTTCCGAACAGTACAGTGGATGCCAACCCTGAGGCGGCAACTAGGGCGGCATTGAATGTTCCCCCCTGGGAACTCCACACCTTTCCAAAGCTCCACGGGCACCGTTTCCTGGTTCATGCTTCTGCCTTTACCAGCTTCCCACCCACTGAAGTGAACAGGCGGGAAACTGCAGGTTGGCCGAATACAGAATTGCAACTCCCCGACCTGCTGCCTGATTATAGGAAAGGGGTCCAGAGAATGCAGCTGAACGTTGAGTTTGAACAAATAATGTTTAATTGCTGCCAATTTTCATTTGGTTAACGTTGGAGTCAGAGAGAGGTAAAGTAAAAGTCTGCTTCTTATTATCAGGTAAATGCCAGTCTGATTTCAGACCACTGAGCATTTATCTGCCAGTTAGCTCCCCATCGCTGCCATGTGAGCACAGTCGGATAGCTCTGGAGTGGATAATCAGCAACAGCAAACGAGAGGATTTGAGGAGAATTTATTTTGCGCAGCGAGTTGTTGTGATCTGGATTGCACTGCCTGAAAAGGTGGTGGAAGCAGATTCAGCAGTAAATTTGAAAAGGAATTGGATAAACACTTGAAAAGGAAAGTAATTGCCGGTGATGGGGTTCAGCGGGGGGAGTGGCACTAATTGGGTAGCTCTTTCAAAGAGTCAGCACAGGCAGGATGGGCCGAATGGCCTCCTTGTGTGCTGTTAGATTCTATGATTCTAAGATAGGTCTGATAGCGAACGGGTCGATCAAGCACCAGACTGTATGTCACCATTGTGTCTCCATGACAGAGGAGTTGAGGGGCGTTACAGTCGTGGAACTCATCAAGAAAGAAGGCTGCACGCTGGGGCTGACGATATCTGGCGGGACTGACAAAGATGGCAAGCCGCGAGTGTCAAACCTGCGACCCGGGGGATTGGCTGCCAGGTGAGGCAAAGACTCCCGAGATAATTCTCCTTTGTTACAGTTGGTTTAGGATTAATTCACCTCTGTTTTGAATTTTTTTCATAACAATACAGTTCTAGTTCGTAGCAGTTCCTCATCTGAACCACATCTGGGGTGGCCTATCCCAGAGGTGGTTTCAGGTTTCAGTGTAAGTAGGAGCAGGTGATTTCCTATCTCAGTGGTGTGCAGGGTGGTATGGTCAATACCTGCAGCAGCTGCAGGTGCCAAGGTAAGCAGAATGGACAGTACCAGCTGTTTTTTTGAAGCCACCTGTTTGAAAGCACTTGCTCTATTACTGAATGTCAGTGGTACATTAAGATTAACACGGACAGCAAACATAAGAACGTAAGAAATAAGAGCAGATCTTGGCCTCAGCTTCCCCGCCCACTCCCCATAACCCTTGACTTCCTTATCGTTCAAAAATCTGTCTATCTCTGCCTTTAATATATTCAATGACCCAGCCTCCACAGCTCTCTGGGGTAGAGAATTCCAAGGATTCAAGACCCCCTGAGAGCAGAAATTCCTCCTCATTTCCATTTTAAATGGGCGATCCCTTATTCTGAAACTATGCCTCCTAGTTCTAGATTCCCTCACGAGGGGAAACATCCTCTCTGCATCTACCCCGTCAAGCCCCCTCAGAATCCTATGTTCCATTAAGATCACCTCTCATTCTTCTAAACTCCAATGAGTATGGGCCCAACCTGCTCAACCTTTCTTCATACGACAACCCCTTCATCTCAGAAATCAACCTTGTGAACCTTCTCTGAACTGCCTCCAATGCAAGTCTACATTACCCAAAAACAGCTAGGCTGCATCTCTGCAAGAAGATGTTCTTGCCAAGCCAAAAAAAAAAGTCTTGCTTTTATATTTTTAGTGTCCCTAAGAACTTTACAGCAAATGAAGTATTTTTGGACTGTTGTACTGCAGGAAATGCAGCAGCCAATTTGCACTCCCAAAAAGAGCAATGTGATAATGACCAGATAATCTGCTTTTAGATGTTCAGGGATAAATATTGTCCAGGACAGCAAGAAGAACTCCCCTGCTCTTCTTTGAAATAGCACCAGGAGATCATTTACGTCCACCTGAGAGGGCTTTGGTTTAACAACTTATCTGAAAACGGCACCTCTGACAGTGCCGCACTCCCTCAGCACTGCAGTGGAGTGTCAGCCTTCATTTTTTGCTCAGGTCCCTGATGTGGGACTTGAACCCACAACCTTTTGACTCAGAGACGAGAGCGCTACCCACTGAGCCATGGCTGACTTTAACTCCTCTGTAAAGTCTATGGGATGGATTTTCGGCTCCTCTCCGCTGCGTTTTTCGTCCCGGAACGGATGCAATGGTGGTGGTGAGATGTTCTGGCCAGACGGTCAGCCTCCAGCGCCCTGCAGCGATCCTCGGGTCCGGTTTTGCAGCGGCGTGGAGTAACACTGCCCGGAAGAGCTGTGCCCCTGGGTGCGACACCGGCGCGAGTTTTGACTTAAGTCTGACCCGTGCGCCCCAAAGCATGCCCCGCAGTGAATGCCTGGGAAGTCAGGCGGTCCAATGATACCGACAGCGGAGAGGTAATTAATGAACTCCTAAGGTAAGTGTGATTGTTTTTCCTTTTGGTTTGGGAATGTTTGGTTTGGTTTGGGGATTTGCGGGAAACGTTTTTACGTTTCCCGCAAATCCCCCCCCCTCCCCCCGCCCCTCTACCCCAAGACTTCTCTCGCCGTGCTCCCAGCCCGGCTCTTTAGCTCGGGATCTTCCCATGCTAGCGCCAAGAGACATGTACAACTTAGCATTGCGCCCCCAGACTCAGGGTCCAGCTGCCCAAAGTTACTTACTGAGGCGCAAACTGTTCCTAGGCACAAACTTTACTGCCCCGAAATCAGCAAAGCCAAAAATCCAGCTCAAACACTTTACCAAAGAAGAGTCAGATATTTGGGAGGCTCCGTTCCCGATGCAGAGTCTCAGGTGACAAGAACGTGGGTCGGAGAATCAAGCGTGGCAGTCAGCTGACCTCTGTGCCCATTCTCCACTCCCGCTCCCATCGAGCGAGGTTTTATTGTGTGAGAGCAGAGCCTGGAATGATTCATTCTGTAGAGACAGCGGAAAGCATTCACGATAAGGGCAATAATGAAAATTACCGTTATAGGTCAGTGAGCTATAAACATTGGCCAAGGAAGCAAACACCCTGCAGACACATCCGGTGCAGGCTCGCCTGTGAAGGATGCCTTGCAGATCCATACCACAGGAATAGTCGGCAACTGTTTCATGGGAAGAGTGGGTGTCTGGTGGAACCATACAAAAACAACAACAACAACGAAACGTTCCAAGGCGCTTCACAGGAGTATTATGAGATAAAACAATGTGACACCGAACCGACCTGCATAAGTAGAAATTAGCGCAGTTTTAAGGAGTGTCTTGAAGGAGGAAAGAGAGGTTGAGAAGCGAAGAGGTTTAGGGAGTTCCAGAGCTTGGGACCTCGGCAACAGAAGGCACGGACACCAATGGTTGAGCGATTATAATCAGGGATGTCAAGAGGGAAGAATTAGAGGAGTGTAGACATCGCGGGGGATTGTGGGGCTGGAGGAGATTACAGAGATAGGGAGGGGCGAGGCCATGGAGGGATTTGAAAATAAGGATGCGAAATTTGAAATCGAGGCATTGCTTAACCGGAAGCCAATGTAGGTCAGCAAGCACAGGGGATGATGGATGAGCAAGACTTGGTGCGATTTAGGCAATGGATGCCTGGGGAACCATTTGATGGGATGAGTGGGCATCTGGCAGATCCGTACCACGGGAATAGTGGGTGCCTGGGAGAACCGTTTCATGGGAAGAGTGGGATTCTGCAGCAGAGAAGGGGAAGTAATCAGAGGGGAGAATAAAAAAACAAAACAAAGCAGGAATTCTCAAATCAGCCATTCCTTCTTTAAGCTAGCAGATTATTTGTTTTACTTGAGTGTTGGCTGCACGCTTGGCGTCCCATGAGTGCTCAGAATCTGCAGGTAGGTGATTGTTGTTGTGCAACCGGCAACATAAAAGCTTTTTGATTAGTACTGTGGAACACGGGCCCAACTTCTGTCCCTAAGGTACTCTACTCCACAGTACTGTGCTGGGAACTCAATGTGCTGAAAGGAGGATTCCATGGAGCTTATCAATTTTAAAAGTAAATTGAATTTAATTAAATGCTTGTTTGTTTTTTTCTGTAAAAGCCCTTAACCGTCACAGTTGGGATGAAGCCAAGCCTCCGTTCCCCCCCACACCCCCATCTCTCTCGGGGTAGATTGCACAGCCGCTAGCTGCCCTCTTTGCTCTCTCATAATAACCGTTTTTTATGTCTCAACTTCGATGAATGTCACCAGGATATTCCACTATGTTGGGCGTCACAGCCAGTCAGGTCTTTAACTAATATAAATTGAGTTGAGATGCAGATCAGCTACGATCTAACTGAATGCCAGAACAGGTTCGAGGGGCTGAATGGCCTGCTCCTGGTCCTATTTCCCACACACATACCCACAAAGGGCAATAAATTGCAGTCAAAATCAAGATGATTTTCCCCCTACACGCACTGTGACCAATTGAGCTCCCCCTCCCCCGGGATAACTGCAGTCCTGGATCAGACAAGTGAATTCAGTACCAATCATGAATTGAACCATAGACCTGCTGATCTGTATGATTCAACACCATGCTCGCCAGTGAATTTACTCACTAAGCCATCCATTTGAGTGAGATCCCATCCTGAAATTTCAACTACTTTTGTACATAGAGCTTCCCCTTGTCTCCATCAGTAATTACTGTTCACTGTTTAACACTGTTTAAGTGTTGGGCTGTGGCTAAGTGGCAAAACTTTCAGGGTTGTGGGTTCAAGTCCCACACCAGAGACTTGAGCACATAATCCAGCCTCACACTCCGGTGCAGTGCTGAGAGATTGCTACGCTGTTGGAGGTTCGGATGAGACGTTAAACCGAGGCCCCGTCTGCCCTCTCTGGTAGATGTAAAATATCCCTTGGCACTATTTCGAAGAAGAGTAGAGGAGTTCTCCCTGCTGTCTTGGCCAATATTTATCCCTCAACCAACACCGCTAAAAAACAATTGATCTAATTTTCTGTTTGTGGGATCTGACAGTGTGCAAATTAGCCAGCTCGTTTGCCACGATGCAACTTCAAAAGAAGTTAATTGGCTGTGAAGCGCTTTGGGACGTCCTGAGGTTGTGAAAGGAGCTATATAAATGCGAGATTGTTTGAATGTTAATGCTTTGATCATACAGAAGAGCTTCAATGATTATGAGATTCTCCCTTTAAAGGGATCACAATTGCCTTGCGAGAACATTTCTCAGGTTTACCAATGAAAGAATCTGCGTTATTATGGTCTCTGATGGGTCACCAGGCAGGTCAGTTAAGTTTGGTTAGCAGAAAGGCTGACTCACATTTATTCTTTTCTCCTCTTAGTTGCCTATGCACAGAGTTATCCAAAGCCCGTAGAATTGTAACCTCATGTTCTGGACTCCCCCATCAGAAGAAATAGTTTCTCCTTATCAACTCGATCGAATCCCCTCATCATTTTAAACACCTCAATCTTCTATACTTGAGGGAAATAAAGCCTAGTCCATGCAACCTGCCCTCGTAATTTAACTCTTGGTGTCCTGGTATCATTCTGGTGGATCTCCGCTGCATCCCCTCCAACCCTTCCTGAGGTGAGGTGCCCAACACTGAAGGCAGTCCACAGAGTTACCTCTGGCCCACACGATGGGCTGGAGATCTTGACCCGGGCCTCCAGGTCCACAGAGTTACCTCTGGCCCACACATTGGGCTGGAGATCTTCTATCCTACTGATGTGCTGTCTGAAACTCGAAGCTCACCACGTGAAGAATTCTGCACACAAACCCATGCATTGGCGGCCCAGCATCGTAATATGATTAGACAGAGTCAACATGGTTTTATGAAAGGGAAATTGTGTTTTACAAATCTGTTAGAATTTTTTGAAGCTATAACTAGTAGGATGGATAAGGCGCAACCAGTGGATGTAGTGTTTTTGGATTTTAAAAATATAAAAGCCATACAAGAGGTTATTACACAAAATTAGGACTTATGTGATGGGGGTAATATATTGGCATGGATTAAGAATTGGTTAATGGACAGAAAACAGAGAATAAGAATAAACAGGACTTTTTCGGGTTGGCAGGCTGTAACTAGCGGGATACTGCAAGGATCGGTGCTTGGGCCTCAGCTATTTACAATCTATATCAGTGACTTAAATGAAGGGACCAAGTGTAACATATCCAAGTTTGTTGATGATACAAAGTTAGGTGGAAAAGTAAGCTGTGAGGAGGACACGAAGAGGCTGCAGCGAGATAGCGACAGATTGACTTAGTGGGCAAGAACATAAGAACATAAGAAATAGGAGGAGGAGTAGGCCATACAACTCCTCGAGCATGCTCCACCATTTAATACGATCATGGCTGATCCGATCATGGACTCAGGTCCACTTCCCTGCCACTCCCCATAACCCCTTATTCCCTTTCGGTTAAGAAACTGTCTATTGCTGTCTTAAATTTATTCAATGACCCAGCTTCCACAGCTCTCTGAGGTAGCGAATTCCACAGATTTACAACCCTCTGAGAGAAGAAATTCCTCCTCATCTCAGTTTTAAATGGGTGGCCCCTTATTCTAAGACTATGCCCCCTAGTTCTAGTCTCCCCTATCAGTTGTAACATCCTCTCTGCATCCACCTTGTCAAGCCCCCTCATAATTATATACGCTTCAATAAGATCACCTCTAATTCTTCTGAATTCCAATGAGTGGAGGCCCAGACTATTCAACCATTCCTCATAAGTCAACCCCCTCATCTCCAGAATCAACCTAGTGAACCTTCTCTGAACTGCCTCCAAAGCAAGTATATCCTTTCTTAAATATGGAAACCAAAACTGTACGCAGTATTCTAGGTGTGGCCTCACCAATACCCTGTATAACTGCAGCAAGACTTCTCTGCTTTTATACTCCATCCCCTTTGCAATAACGGCCAAGATTCCATTGACCTTCTTGATCACTTGCTGTACCTGCATACCAACCTTTGGTGTTTCATGCACAAATACCCCCAGGTCCCATTGTACTGCAGCACTTTGCAATTTTTCTCCATTTAAATAATAACTTGCTCTTCGATTTTTTTTTTCTGCCAAAGTGCATAACTTCACACTTCCCAACATTATATTCCATCTGCCAAATTTTTGCCCACTCACTTAGCCTGTCTTTGTCCTATTACAGGTTTTTTGTGTCCTCACACATTGCTTTTCCTCCCATCTTTGTATCGTAAACAAACTTGGCTACGTTACACTTGGTCCCTTCATCCAAGTTGTTAATAGAGATTGTACTGATCCCTGCGAGACCCCACTAGTTATTGATTGCCAACCCGAGAATGAACCATTTATCCTGACTCTCTCCTTTCTGTTAGTTAGCCAATTCGCAATCCATGCTAATATATTACCTCCAACCCCGTGAACTTTTATCTTGTGTAGTAACCTTTGATGTGGCACATTGTCAAATGCCTTCTGGAAATCCAAATACACCACATCCACTGGTTCCCCTTCATCCACCTTGTATGTTATGTCCTCAAAAAATTCCAGCAAATTTTTCAAACATGACTTCCCCTTCATACATCTATGCAGACTCTGCCTGACCGAATTTTGCTTTCCCAAATGTCCTGCTACTGCTCCTTTAATAATGGACTCCAACATTTTCTCAACCACAGATGTTCGGCTAACTGGTCTATAGTTTCCTGCTTTCTGTCTGCCTCCTTTTTTAAATAGGGGTGTTACATTTGCAGTTTTCCAATGGCGAATGGAATACAATATGGGGTAGTGTGAAGTTATCAACTTTGGTAGGAAAAATAAATAAGCTAAATATTTTTTGAATGGCGAGAGACTGGGAAATGTTTGCATTCAGAGGGACCTGGATGTCCTTGTAAATGAATCACAAAAAGTTAACATGCAGGTACAGCAAGCAATTAGGAAAGCAAATGGTATGTTAGCTTTTGTTACAAAGGGATTAGAGAACAGGAGTAAAGAAGTCTTACTACAATTATACAGGGCATTGGTGAGGCCACAACTGGAGTATTGTGTACAGCTCTGGTCTCCTTACCCAAGGAAAGACATACTGCCTGAGAGGGAGTAAAATGACGGTTTGTGAGACTGGTTCCTGGGATGAAGGGATTGTCCTATGGGGAGAGATTGAGTAGACTAGGCCTATATTCCCTAGAGTTTAGAAGAATAAGTGGTGATCTCATTGAAACATATAAAATTCTTAAGGGTTTTGACAGGTTTAATGCTGAGAAATGTTTCCCCTAGCTGGGGAATTTAGAACACGAATTGCAAAAGACCATTTAGGATTGAGATGAGGAGAAACTTCTCCATTCAAAGGGTTGTGAATCTTTGGAATTCTCTATCCCAGAGAGCTGTGGATGCTCAGTCATTTAGTATATTCAAGACAGAGATTGATAAATTTTTGGGAACTAAGGGCTAGACTTTGCATTAGTGTCCAGATTGCCGAAGCTGTTAAGATGTTTCTTCAGATTTTATATTCACCTTAAAATAACTCACAGATTAAATCAAAGCTCCCCAGAACTTGACACAGCCTTTTATATGAAAAGTCTTTCAGTTTACAAAATGGATTCCGTAACACTGGGTTAAGTTTAGGTGCGGGCAGCTTTTTTTCAACGTTTTTTTGGTCGACCGATCTTTTCGGCGATATATGGGCGAGATACCGAAAGTAATGCTCGGCGACATTCTGGGCGGTTTCTGGGCATCAGTTTCCTTTTAAAAACTGTATTCTGGGCGTGACGTCATAAAATTATGGGCGGGCGGTTTAATTAAATCTTGGCGTTAACTTGATGCCGAAACTATCGCTGGCGATAAATGGACATTAGTTTGCATTTTTGGGGGAAATGGGCAATAAATGGCCATTATAACTCATCTCAGCATTTAAATGGGCAGTAAGTGGATGGTAGCAGGGAGAAGCTAATGGAAAGTCTAGCCCTAAGGGAATTAAGGGATATGGGGATAGTGCGGGAAGGTGGAATTGAGGTAGAAGATCAACCACGATCTTGCAGGCTCGAAGGGCCAAATGGCCTACTTCAGCTCATGTTCCTATATTCTGTGTAAACATGTGGTGCCAGCACAGATTTCCTGTGACACGATAAATTTTGCTACAGCTGTATTAACTTTACTTCATAACATTATTTAATTAACATTATTTAATAACATATTGTGAAGGATTGCACTGGATCTGTGAAAGTGGAAACATTTCCAGCTGGTCAACATGGAAGCATTTAAGGCACATTTCAAGAGTAGAGTTAACTGTTTCCCCCAAGTCACAAGGTAATCCTTCTTTTGGATGAGACGTTAAATAGTCCGCTCAGGTGGTTATAAAAGATTGCACGGCACTATTTCAAAGAACAGCAGGGGTGTTCTCCCCATGTCCTGGCCAATATTTATCCTTCAACCAAATCACTAAAGCAGATTATCTGGTTACCTCAGATTATCTCATTGTTCTTTGTGGGAGCGTGCTGTGTGCAAATTAACTGCCGCCGCATGTCCTATATTACAACAGTGATCGCACATCAAAAAGAGTACTTAGTTGGCTGTGAAACACTTTGGGACAGCCTGAGGTCGTGAAAGGTGCTATATAAATGCAAGTTCATTCTTTTTTATTTGCCCTTTAATTCCCATTCACACAAAGTCGAGCCTTTGTCGAGATTTGGCAATTTATTTGCCGAACTTTTCAAAACTGAAGCATTTTTAACTGTGGCTATATTGTATCATATGATTCTTCGTTTCTTGTTACGGTATATTTGAGGTTAAAACCAGACCCAATTGAAGAAAGGACCCAGCCTGTCTGACACACATCAGTACAAGGACCGAGACGTGGGGGCATTTCCCAATTTCACTCCGCCGCCTGCCGGAATTACATCTGAGTTCAGGCGTGGTCAGTAAATCGGACGCAGCGCACGCCCAGGTTTACAATACCCATTGCTGACCATTGTGAGTGCAAAGCTGGAACAGTACTCCTTAAAATTAACCTTAAAGGATATAAAGACACTGGAGAAGGTGCAAAATAGATGATACCAGACTGAAAAGTTATAACTATCTGGAACGATTGAACAGGCTGGAGCTCTCTTCTCTAGAAGGGAAACCTGATAAAAGTCTTTAAGATGATGAAAGGGTTTGATAGCGTAGTTGTCGAGAAGATGTTTCCACTTGTGGTGGAGACCAAAACTCGGGTTCTTGAATATAAGATAGTCACAAATAAATCAAATTCAGGAGGAACTTATTAACCCAGAGAGTGGTTAGAATGTGGAACTTGCTGCCACAAGGAGTAGTTGAGGTGAATAGCACAGATGCATTTAAGGTGAAGCTAGATAAACACATGAGGGAGAAAGGAGTAGAAGGTTATGCTGAAAGAGTGAGATGAAGAGGGTGTGAGGAAGCTTGTGTGGAGCATTCTGTGCTGCACATTCTAAGTAATTCTATGTTATTTGCTGCAATTAAACAAGAGGTAGCTCAGTACATTATTGCCTGTTAAATGCATTGCCATTAGTGTTGCCCTATCCTACAAAGTATTTCTTCATACGTATATGCATAGGTTGTTCGATATGGCTGACTGCTAGGTTGAACAGCTCCATTCAGTTCGGAGCGACAGGCTGGAACAGCAGGCTTTCAGTCCCACTATGAGTGATGGCTGATGGTGTGAGGCAAACTCTGCTTTCATTTCCCTGGAAATCAAGTAAAGGCTTGAGCCACGGCTGTGGGGCAGGGGGAAGACATAAGAAATAGGACATAAGAAATAGGAGTAGGAGTAGGCCATTTGGCTCCTCGAGCCTGCTCTGGGATTCACTGCCATCCATTTCAGTAAAACAGCTTGGCAGCCAGCAGTTGCCTTATGTGGGTTTATAGAAAGAAAGAAAAATGACTTACATTTATGTGTTAGTTTTACCACCGAGGCCATTATCGAGTGAGACAGGAAGCTGCGTGTAAGGTTAGCAGTGAGCAACCATGTTAGGTTATGGCAAGGGACCTTGGTTTGTCCAGTGTCACACTGAGGAGATGGCACGGTTCACCAAGAGGAACTGTTCAGACTGGGGAGATGGGACGGTTCACTAGGAGGAACTGTTTAGACTGTATTTTATTGTAAATCTGCTATTGGTATTTTGTTCATTTCTCTATCTTCTGTTGATCAATGCTGATAATGTGTTAGCTTATAGCCTAAGCCATGTTGTGACACTGTTTATTCTCGCACTTTCCAAAGTGATGGAGATTGGGTGAGAGCTTGCGCTATATCGAGCAAACTCAGGAAAGTGATCCTGGGCACCCTACCATTGTCCGGGCATTGGAAAGATGCACTCCTGTCCAGATGATGGCTGGATTGTGGATTGGTCCTTAGTATTGAATGCAGGGCCATGGAGATCTGTTGGATGGCGTATCTCGGTCCAAGGGCTGAAATCACCGCTGACCCCACCAAAGTTCCCGGATTGGGGGGGAGGGGGGAAGTCCCCCGATTTTCATCACGATGGTGGGTTAAGGGTGCATCTGCGGTGACCCTCCCATAGGCCAACAGAGCAAGAGCAAAGTTTTGTGGCTGCAATCCTCCCCATGTTGGGCTAATGCTCGACAGGGGGGGAGGGCGGTGGCGCGGGGGTGGGGGAGGACGACACCAGGTAGAGTTCTGGGTACTTTCCCCGCAGAGAACACCTGCCCCTGCAGGCTGGTTTTAGAATGACATTGGCAGAAGATGGAGCTTGGCCCAGAGTGATCCCTGGCGGAAGATAGTGCAGGAGAAAGGATTTGAAAAGATGGAGATTCACCAACCCCCTCCTCCCCCAAAAGCAATCAAGTGTGGATAATGCATCTTTTCATTTTTGACCACTCTGATATAACTTTCAGTGATTGGTCCACTTCCTTCTTGTAGGAGCGACCAATTAAATATTGGCGACTACATCAAATCCGTTAACGGGATCAACCTGACCAAACTGCGGCACGATGAGATTATCAGCCTACTGAAGAACGTGGGAGAGCGGGTGGTCCTTGAGGTGGAGTATGAGCTTCCCCTTGTTGGTAAGAACCTCACTGAACCTTCTGTTTATGTGAAGACCGGCCAGAATGGGCTGAATCGGGGCTGTAGACCATGGACGTATGATGGTGCCTTTACCCTTTCTCTTTTACTATTTTTTATGCTGATTAAGGTGAGGGATGTTGTTGGGGGGAATAAAACACCTTCTATTTGAGCCGCCAGTGTCCGCCTATGCCACTCCCAAGTCAGGTATAGTATGGTAAGATGCACAACAATATTTCCTCTATTCTTCTCAATAAAATACCTCAACCGTAGAAGAGCACCTCCACTCAAAATCACCAGATAGATTCAGACGCTGCAGGCGTTTTGCCCAATTGGTCTCATCGTTTCTGAATACCAAACCCTACTCCACCAGTGCGACGGTTTTCCATTTCACACACCAGCCTTTCTCAGTGAAGGTTACCTCAAAGTCAACATAAATTGACGTGGAATTGACAGTTTTATGCCTTAGGCTGTTGCTCACCAGTAATTAGACTGATAATGTTCATACGCATTTTACATAGGAATGTTATAGTCTGCATCCTATCAATCCATGTCTGAGGGATAAAAGGCTGGTGTCTAACCCACTGTGTCACCAGGTACTTCCTGCTGACATTATTTCAAAGTTTTTGGGCTGGATTTTCGGCTTTGATGATTTTGAGGCAGTAATGGCGCCGGGGCGGTAAAGTTTGTGCCCGGGAACAGTTTGCACTTCAGTCATTAAAATTGGGCATCTGGGCCTTGAGTGTGGGGCGCAGCGCTAAGGGAGGCGTTTTACACCTCTCTTAGGGCGCTAGCATGGGAAACTCCCGAGCTAAGTTTTTACAGATATATAAAATGGAAAAGAGTGACTAAAGTAAATGTTGGTCCCTTAGAAGATGAGAAGGGGGATTTAATAATGGGAAATGTGGAAATGGCTGAGACCTTAAACAATTATTTTGCTTCGGTCTTCACAGTGGAAGACACAAAAACCATGCCAGAAATTGCTGGTCACAGGAATGTGGGAAGGGAGGACCTTGAGACAATCACTATCACTAGGGGGGAAGTGCTGGACAGACTAATGGGACTCAAGGCAGACAAGTCCCCTGGTCCTGATGAAATGCATCCCAGGGTATTAAAAGAGATGGCGGAAGTTATAGCAGATGCATTCGTTATAATCTACCAAAATTCTCTGGACTCTGGGGAGGTACCAGCGGATTGGAAAGCAGCTAATGTAACGCCTCTGTTTAAAAAAGGGGGCAGATAAAAGGCAGGTAACTATAGGCCGGTTAGTTTAACATCTGTAGTGGGGAAAATGCTTGAAACTATCATTAAGGAAGAAATAGCGGGACATCTAGATAGGAATAGTGCAATCAAGCAGATGCAGCATGGATTCATGAAGGGGAAATCATGTTCAACTAACTTACTGGAATTCTTTGAGGATATAACGAGCATGGTCGATAGAGGTGTACCGATGGATGTGGTGTATTTAGATTTTCAAAAGGCATTCGTTAAGGTGCCACACAAAAGGTTAATGCAGAAGATAAGGGTACGCAGAGTCAGAGGAAATGTATTAGCATGGATAGAGAATTGGCTGGCGAACAGAAAGCAGAGAGTCGGGATAAATGGGTCCTTTTCGGGTTGGAAATCGGTGGTTAGTGGTGCTGGGACCACAACTGTTTACAATATACATAGATGACCTGGAAGAGGGGACAGAGTGTAGTGTAACAAAATTTGCAGATGACACAAAGATTAGTGGGAAAGCGGGTTGTGTAGAGGTCACAGAAAGGCTGCAAAGAGGTTTAGATAGGTTAAGCGAATGGGCTAAGGTTTGGCAGATGGAATACAATGTCGGAAAGTGTGAGGTCATCCACCTTGGGGAAAAAAAACAGTAAAAGGGAATATTATTTGAATGGGGAGAAATTACAACATGTTGAGGTGCAGAGGGACCTGGGGGTCCTTGTGCATGAATCCCAAAAAGTTAGTTTGCAGGTGCAGCAGGTAATCAGGAAGGCGAATGAAATGTTGGCCTTCATTGCGAGAGGGATGGAGTACAAAAGCAGGGAGGTCCTTCTGCAACTGTATAAGGTATTGGTGAGGCCGCACCTGGAGTACTGCGTGCAGTTTTGGTCACCTTACTTAAGGAAGGATATACTAGCTTTGGAGGGGGTACAGAGACGATTCACGATGCTGATTCCGGAGATGAGGGGGTTACCTTATGATAGATTGAGTAGACTGGGTCTTTACTCGTTGGAGTTCAGAAGGATGAGGGGTGATCTTATAGAAACATTTAAAATAATGAAAGTGATCGACAAGATAGAGGCAGAGAGGTTGTTTCCACTGGTCAGGGAGACAAGAACTAGGGGGCACAGCCTCAAAATACGGGGGAGCCAATTTAAAACCGAGTTGAGAAGGAATTTCTTCTCCCAGAGGGTTGTGAATCTGTGGAATTCTCTGCCCAAGGAAGCAGTTGAGGCTAGCTCATTGAATGTATTCAAGTCACAGATAGATAGATTTTTAACCAATAAGAGAATTAAGGGTTATGGGGAGCGGGCGGGTAAGTGGAGCTGAGTCCACGGCCAGATTAGCCATGATCTTGTTGAATGGCGGAGCAGGCTCGAGGGGCTAGATGGCCTACTCCTGTCCCTAATTCTTATGTTCTTATGTTCTTATTAAAGAGCGGGCCGGGAGCGCTCCGAGAAACGCCTGGGGGGGGAGGAGGGGGAACAAACTTGTAAAAAAACCTGCAGAAACATTCCCAATACCTAGCCCACGCCACCACAACATAAATCACAGGAACAATTAAAAGAACAAACAATCACACTTACCTGAGGACTGCATTACTTACCTCTCTGCAGTCAGTATAGGTTAGATGGCCTGTATTTACAGGCGGTCACTTCAGGGCGTACCAGTCGGGCAGGAGTCAAAAATCCCGCCGGCGTCACAACCAGGGGCGTTGCACTCCGGCGCAGCTCTTCTGGGCGCTGCTGCTCCGCGCTGCCGCAAAGCTGGCCCTGAAAATCCCTGCAGGGTGCTGGAGGCTGACCGCCCGCCCAGAGAGCTCACCGCCGCCATTGTCGCCCCTCTGGGGTGGAAAACAGCGCAAAGGACCAGACAATCCGCCCCGTTAACCCGTGCTGCACCTGCCCTGGGAGTTTGATGGGACAGTATAGAGGAAGCTTTACTCTGCATCTAACCCCCTGTACCTGCCCTGGGAGTGTTTGATGGGACACTGTAGAGGGAGCTTTACTCTGTATCTAACCTGTGCTGTTCGTGCCCTGGGAGTGTTTGATGGGACAGTATAGAGGGAGCTTTACTCTGATTCTAAGCCCGTGCTGTCCCTGCCCTGGGAGTGTTTGATGGGACACTGGAGAGGGAACTTTACTCTGTATCTAACTCGTGCTGTACCTGCCTTGGATTGTTTGATTGCCCAATGCAGAGAAAGCTCTCCTTCGCAATTAAACTTTGCTGTGGCTGAATTTGGAGAGCTTGATGAGACAATTGAATTGTATTCCCTTTCCCAGCATCGCCATCAGTTCATCAAAAAGTAAAAGTAAGTTCCAAACTAAACAAATCTTTTATTGAACTGCAGTAACATCTATCCTCCTACTTCACCATACACGACTTTAGTCGCAAACTCCAAACCATGACCCACGGGCGATATCCGACACACCAGCACCAGTTATCTGGCTGCTGAATCCTCGGGACCACCAAGTTATTGTCTGCTTTCACACAAGGGGGCTTCAAGTTTATTTCTTCTGCTGTTGCTTTCAGCTTATTGAACTTCTCAGATTTGAAGGATTGAGAAAAAATGTTCCCTGATTGCAGGGAAATGGTTTGCTCCCTCAGTATTGGCCATTGGTGCCTTTGATGTATTTTTGTGAAGTGGTACATGGAGGCCATTGCTAAAACTGCCCAAGACAGTAGAGCCCGTTTTCCAACCTTAGTTAACCACCCAACTCAAGGACCTGTTGTCCCCGGACGATGTATGGTGACTTCTTTGAGGCCCAGCACGCAAGCAGTTCTTTGAGTTGCGTCATGAAATCCACCTCTTCGCAGAGCATGAAGAAAGATCTCTGCGCTGAGACCTGGTCGGTGGACCGTCAGAGACCACCTAAACATTCTGAGCAAGAAGCCGCAGGAGGGCTGATCATGACCATGACCATGTCCTGACAGAGTATTTCGGCCTTTTATAAAATCTCCAAAACTGAGCTCCCGCTGCTTAGAAGCTTCTGTTGAGCTGTCACTTCTCCATTCAGGTGGTACATTTTTCTTCCGTACGGTAGCAGCAAAACAAATCAAATGTCAATATCTAAGTTGGATATCCAGGCCAAAATTTCTGGTATAACAGCGTGGATATCTTGTAGGCTGCCTGTGAATTCCCTCTGAGGGCAGTGCTAATGATGTGTTCCGGGGTCTAATTAGGAGCTCCACAGTCACATGACGGGGATGCTTTAATCTTCCACCTCATCATCATCCATCATAGGCAGTCTCACGGAATCGAGGAAGAATTGCTTCCACTCCAAAATTGAGTTCTCAGGTGACTGAACAGTCCAATATGGGAATTACAATCTCTGTCACAGATGGGACAGACAATCGTTGAGGGAAAGGGTGGGTGGGAAGTCCGGTTTGCTGCGCGTTCCTTCTGCTGCCTGCGCTTGCTTTCTGCATGTTCTTGGCGACGAGACTTGGTGCTCAGCGCCCTCCCGGATGCTCTTCCTCCACTTAGGGCGGTCTTTGGAGGTATCGGTGGGGATGTTGCACTTTATCAAGGAGGCTTTGACGATGTCCTTGAAACATTTTCTCTGCCCACCTGGAGCTCGCTTGCCATGTAGGAGTTTCGAGTAGAGCGCTTGCTTTGGGAGTCTTGTGTCGGGCATGCGGACAATGTGGCCTGCCCAACGGAGCTGGTTGACTGTGGTCAGTGCTTCGATGCTGGGGGTGTTGGCCTGATCAAGAACATTGGTGCGTCTGTCCTCCCAGGGGATTTACAGAATCTTGCGGAGACATCATTGGTGGTATTTCTCCAGCGAGGTGAGGTGTCTACTGTATATGCTCCATATCTCTGAGACATACAGGAGGGCGGGTATCACGACTGCCCTGTAGACCATAAGCTTGGTGCCAGATTTGAGGGCTTGATCTTCGAACACTCTCTTCTTCAGGCGGCCGAAGACTGCACTGGCACACTGGAGGCGGTGTTGAACCTCGTCATCGATGTCTGCCCTTGCTGATAATAGGCTCCCGAGATATGGAAATATGGTCTATGTTGTCCAGGGCCGTGCCGTGGATCTTGATGACTGGGGGGGCAGTGCTGTGTAGCAGGGTCAGGTTGGTGGAGGACCTATGTCTTGTGGATGTTTAGCGTAAGGCCCATGCTTTCGTATGCCTCGGTGAAAATGCTGACGATGCTTGGAGTTCAGCCTCTGAATGTGCGCAGACGCAAGCATCGTCCGCTTACTGTAGCTCGACGACAGAGGATGGGATGGTCTTGGATCTGGCCTGGAGGTGATGAAGGTTGAACAGATTCTCACTGGTTCTATAGTTTAGTTCCACTCCAGTGGGGAGCTTGCTGAGTGTGAGGTGGAGCATTGCAGCGAGGAAGATCGAGAAGAGGGTTGGCGCGATGATGCAGCCCTACTTGACCCCGGTCCGGACGTGGATTGGGTCTGTGGTGGATCCGTTGGTCAGGATTATAGCCTGCATGTCATCGTGGAGCATCCTCTTCTACCTATGAAGAAGGTGGCAATGACAGCCCTGAGGTGGTTGATGATTGTCCACTGTTTGCGAGGAATGTTTGATCCTTCTCTGAGGGTTGTGAATCTGTGGAATTCTCTGCCCAAGGAAGCAGTTGAGGCTAACTCATTGAATATATTCAAATCACAGATAGATATATTTTTAACCAATAAGGGAATTAAGGGTTATGGGGAGCGGGCGGGTAAGTGGAGCTGAGTCCACGGCCAGATCAGCCGTGATCTTGTTGGGAGGCGGAGCAGGCTCGAGGGGCTAGATGGCCTACTCCTGTTCCTAATTCTTATGTTCTTATGTTCTTATTAATGTTGGGGAAGTCCAGAACCAGGGGTCACAGTCTAAGGATAAGGGGTAAGCCATTTAGGACCGAGATGAGGAGAAACTTCTTTATCCAGAGAGTGGTGAACCTGTGGAATTCTCTACCACAGAAAGTTGTTGAGGCCAATTCACTAAATATATTCAAAAAGGAGTTAGATGTAGTCCTTACTACTAGGGGGATCAAAGGGTATGGCGAGAAAGCAGGAATGGGGTACTGAAGTTGCATGTTCAGCCATGAATTCATTGAATGGTGATGCAGGCTCAAAGGGCCGAATGGCCTACTCCTGCACCTATTTTCTATGTTTCAGGTTGTACTGTGGGGTCCTCTGTAAAGAATCCATTCCATATGTCGCAGTTCTTCCAAGCACTTTGCCATCGGTTATCAAGGTATTAAATTGACCTCCCGGTGATAGTTGCAAACCAAGCAAAGTAGTACATTGCTTTGCTGTGATGGGGCTGCACTATAGCTTCAAAGGATTTTGTCGACAGCTCAGTAAAGCTGGAGGTATTTGGAACACTTTTGCCGTAGACGACATGAGATCCAAATGGAACTGACTGACCTCCAGTGCAATGACCATCTCAAGATGAAATTGGCTATAGTGTGTTGCTGGCGTTCTATAATTACGAGGTAGGGAATTTGTCAGCTTGAGTCAAGAAGCCCAGCACATACTATCATTGTCCTGTGGCACCTATGTGAGCAAGTCCGTTTTCCGAAGAGTGAACCAACAGGAGTCTTACTTCCGCACGAGGATCCTGGACAAGCATCTGTAGGGTGCCTTTGATTGGCCCAGGCCAAAGCTGGCACCAGGAACGAATGGGCTGGTAATAAAAGTGCAATCCCAAAACTTACACTTGAAAAACTGATTGTGCAAAATGTCAAGGGAGAAATGATAATGCAATAAATGCAAAGTGCCTCCCGTTATAAATGTAAAACCTATTCAGAAACAGACACTGAAAGCGTTACTTCATGATTAAAAGTGGGAACAATCTATTGCAAATGAAAAGTGAGCATGTAGTTGGAGATAGTGGGTCATAAGTATTTTGCCTGTCCCAAAAGCTTCGCAAACACACACGGCCCAGTCACTGATTAAGATACATGGGTCTGCCCCCTTGCTTCACAAGGTTGGACACCCGTGATATAGGGCATAACGGATGCAGGAGATAGGAATTGGCTTCAGAGTGCCCATCATTTAAGTTAAGGGAGAAAGGTTTGACCTCGGCAGAGAGCTTCATCTGTCCGACATTCTAGATTCACTCGGATGCTGCCTGGTATGAGGAAATATAAACAAAAAGAAAGGCTGCACAAGACCAATGTGGATTACAGGGCGGTGTGATAGAAGTGGTTATAATTTAGAATGGATGGTTAGATAGTAGCAGATGGTTTCTAGTAGTTGAGGGGTCTAGAATGAGAAACCATAGATGTGAGATTTGATGTAAGAGATTTAGAACAGAGAAACACCTTTACATAGAGAGTTGATGCTGTGGAATTCACTTCCTGGGTAAGTGGTTGAGGCAGAAATTATGTCAATTTTCAAAATGAGATTGGATAGCTAGATGAAGGAAAAGGGATTGAAGGGATATGGGAGCTGGGTAGGTAAATGTGATTAGGACTATCTTCTCACATGCAGGGTAAACATCGACATGGACAGGTTAGGCTGAAAGTCCTGTTTCTGTGTTGTAACCTGTGTGCGTATTTATCTATGTATTACAAATATCTCCCTCCCTTGTCTCATGAAGACACGGACTCGAGCTTGTTACAGTTCCATGGGCGTTGGCCGCCCTCTGGTGCCTCACTCAATTGGCCATTCTTCATGTGTGAGCCTTGACATTGAGTGTCAAACAAGAGAGATATCACAACCCAGCCTGGTCCTATCTTCAACGGATATCCATACATGTGCATTTCCAGCGTGAGTTACTGGACATCGATCAACAGCAGGAACCCTGGCTGGTTTTAGTTCTTCTATTAGCCCAGACATGGGCCAAATGTAACATCCCTATTGCCATCCAAGCGGTGATCAGCTAACTCAGCACTGGCCAAGGTACAAATCTGGGACGTCCATGGTCTGTAGGATTCAGCACCAGACTGGGTAAAGACGCACTTCCATGTAACAGATCCTCTTACGTTAAAAAAAACTCTTTCTTTTCATTCCAGTTTCAGATAGCAACTCAAGAATTATTCCAAAGACCATTGAAATCTCACTCTACAAAGAAGGGAACAGCTTTGGGTTCGTGATGAGGGGTTAGTCGTTTTATTATTTTTTATGTCTTCCCTCTTTGTTTTCTCCTGTTTTCGGTGATCGTTTAATTCAGACTGCCAGATCCGCCCAATGGAATGCCATTTTGCATCTGTAAATCACTGTTTGTTCCAGATCAGCAGGGGTAATTAAAGGGATGTGCCCTCAGAAAAATGTGTACGGCAGGCATAATATGCCATGGTTACTTAAATAAGAAAGAGTTTGCATTGTCATAACTTTCACAACCTCAGGACTTCCTAAATTGCTTTACAGCCAATAAAGTATTTCAGAAATGCAGTCACTGTTGTAATGTTGGGGAATACGGAACCAATTTACAGCACGGTCCCGTTAACTTCTTTTAGTGATGTTGGTTGAGGGATGAGGGATAAATATCAGCCAGGACACGGAGCAGTATCCCCCTGCTGTTCTTCAAAATAGTGTCAAGGGATTTTTTACACCCACCTAAGCAGCTTAAGGTCTCATCTGAGAGACGGCACCTCCAACAGTGCAGCACAGCATCAATGCCATGTGATAAGTGTCTGGTGAGGGACATGAACCCAAAACCTTCTGACTCTGAGGCGGGAACATTACCTCCAGAGCCAAAATGGGGCTTGAACCAGAGAAGGGATGTCAGAAATAAAGTGTCTCTGTGGTATCTCCTGCTCAACTCCAAATAGCTGGTGGTAGAACAGCTGCACCAGGGGTTTCTGAGGAGATGACTTGCCTACCTACTTCCTCAGCCAGGCATGTTCTGTGCTATGGAAGTGAGGCCACCAGATGTGAGAAAGAGAGATTGTCTCATTAAATGTAAAAAACGTATGAGGTGCAATATAGAGCTCCCCCTAGTGGACTACTTCTCCACCTAGTGGACCACTGTGGCAATGCAACTTCTGATGTATAGAATAAAAAGATCGTGCGACAAGGTCACATGACAAGTTCCTGTAGGGCCATCTTGTGTGTGTTTGTGATGTCGTAACGAAGATATCACGTGAGGAAATGGATGTTGTGTTGCAGGTGGAGTCCATGAAGACTGGAACAAGTCGCGTGCGTTAGTGGTGACCCATGTGAGGCTTGGTGGGCCTGCGGATAGGTAATATATGCTGTATTATGTATTCCCATTTCTGTTAAGGATAAAAATTGGCAATTTGAGGAGTTTCTAAAGCAAAGTCCTTGTCCCTCATTGCTTTTAGATGCATGGTCATTACTTCAAACCTCCATGGTTCCATTTTTATAGGCTAGTGTTTGGAGGCACCTGAGTTGTTACGATGGTACAAATGGTAGAAAGCTAAAGGGCGTGCCACTCTTGTGATTCTCTCCTTCCCCCTCGCCCTTTGCACACTGAACCCCTTAATCTCAGCCACACTGTTATCGTGGGCAGGGCGGGGAACAGGCAAGATTGCTAACTGACAAAGAGAAAGACAATTGAGAGATGCTCCTCATCCTTTCTAAATGCCCCCAATGTTTGGATTATAAAGCCCCCTCAGTGCGCGGAGGCCTAACTTCAGCCCCCCAAGTCTGCCCTTTCAGTCAGAAAAGGCATGGGGTTAGAAAAGAAACATGATAATTTTTCTCTGTGTGTTTGCAGGGAGGGAACGTTGAAAGTTGGAGACAGATTATTGAGCGTGGATGGGATTCCACTTCACAACGTCAGTCACGGAGAGGCTCTCACCATCCTGAGGCAGTGTGGGCAGGAGGCCATCTACCAGATCGAGTATGATGTCAACATTATGGGTAAGGAGTGTAAAGTCTTGCTGGGGGAAATATTTTTTGGGGTGTGGATAAAGCGGATCTTCTTGGCTTCTTCTCAATGGAGAGTGCCCCTGATTGAAGTTTGATGCCAAATCACCAAAATATTCTCCAAGCCATATGCCAGACAAGTGTTGACTTGGTATCAACAGGCAGACTGGGATGTGAGAGCAACTGTTCACACAATAACAGTCCTATCAAAGCTCGTCCCTCTGATACTCTAAGTTATCTAGCCTAGCATTCACGAGATCACTTGGTGGCCCTTATATTGTCTCCATGACGCTACTTAGTAGGTTATTGCACACAAGTGTCACCCTTTGAGTAAAAACATTTTTTTCTAAGATCGCTTTTGGATTTACTCGTTTGTGCTTCGGTTTAAGGTCTCATCTGAAAGTTGGCACCTCTGACAGTGCAGCACTCCTCACAGTAATTGCACTGAAATGTCGGCCTGGATTATGTGTTCAAGTCTTTGGACTGGGGCTAGTGGCGAGTGCTCGCATTAAGATACAGCCGACATCGAACGAGAGAGAGAGGCTGGCTAAAACTGCTGAATCACAGACTTTCATTGTTTACGGGCATGTTGAGCCTAATTGAGAAGCTCAATTCCTTTAATCGTATATGTAAATCACACAGATCTATGGTTGAAACCTTGCTTAAGATGAAACATTGTCCATCCAGTCCCGAAAACACATTTGCAATTATCTACATTAAAAAGATGCTTTTTGACACGTCCACCAGTGCAGCTTCCACTGATTGTGAGTTGCGTAGGCAGGTCCTCAGTCCGCACTCTCCTCTCCCTCGGCCCCATATTTAATGGTTACACTGCCCCTGCATTGGCTCTGATTTGACTGGACATAAATCCCATTATGGAGAGCACAACAACCACACTCTGATTAAACTGGCTGTCCTTTATAATTGATTCACGACAAACTTCAGTTGTCTGTGCTGAGAGACAGATCTCCATCCCAGCGTGTTCCTCTGCCCAGCAAGCCGGCTAATGCTAACTGCGCAAAGGCATTCTTAGTGACATTGACAATAATTATTATCAGGAATCAATTATTCCTGTCGTGGACCGTCTGGTACCTCATGGAGATAAGGTCAAGCTCAGCCGTGATAGCCTCCAGCTCAGAATAATTTCAGATGAGCAGTGCCGAAACTCACATATCAATACTGGTCCTTGGGGTGAGGGAATGGATAGCTACAGGGTGCCTGCGATACCTAACCCGAACACTATGTGATACTGAACCCCAAAATTGTATGATAATGTCCCCCAACACTGGGCCAGTGATACTGTACCCCAACACTGGGCCAGTGATACTGTACCCCGACACTAGGCAATTGATACGGTCCCCCAACACTAGGCCAGTGATACTGTATCCCAAAACTGGGCCAGTGATACTGTCCCCCAACACGAGGCAAGTGATACTGTCCCCTAACACTGGGCCAGTGATAATGTTCCCCAAAAGTGCGCCAGTGATACTGTCTCCCAACACTGGACCAGCGACACTGTCCCCCAACACTGGGCCAGCGATACTGTCCTCCACCACTGGGCCAATGATACGGTCCCCCAATACTGAGCCAGTGATACTGCCCCAAAACACCGGACCAGTGATAGTGTATTCTAAAGCTGAGCCAGTGATACTGTCCGCCAAAACTGGGCCAGTGATACTGTCATACAACACCGGACCAGTGATACTGTCATACAACACTGGACCAGTAATACTGTCTCCCAAAATTGGGCCAGTGATTCTGTTGCCCAACACTGGGCCAGTGATACTGTCCCCCAACACTGTGCCAGTGATACTGTCCCACAACACTGTGCCAGTGATACTGTCCCCCAACACTGTGCCAGTGATACTGTCCCCCAACACTGTGCCAGTGATACTGTCCCCCAACACTGCGCCAGTGATACTGTCCCCCAACACTGTGCCAGTGACACTGTCCCCCAACACTGTGCCAGTGACACTGTCCCCCAACACTGTGCCAGTGACACTGTCCCCCAACACTGTGCCAGTGACACTGTCCCCCCAACACTGTGCCAGTGACACTGTCCCCCAACACTGTGCCAGTGACACTGTCCCCCAACACTGTGCCAGTGACACTGTCCCCCAACACTGTGCCAGTGACACTGTCCCCCAACACTGTGCCAGTGACACTGTCCCCCAACACTGTGCCAGTGATACTGTCCTCCCAACACGGGCCAGTGATACTGTCCCCCAACACCGGCCCAGTGATACTGTCCCCCAACACCGGCCCAGTGATACTGTCCCCCAACACCGGCCCAGTGATACTGTCCCCCAACACCGGCCCAGTGATACTGTCCCCCAACACCGGCCCAGTGATACTGTCCCCCAACACCGGCCCAGTGATACTGTCCCCCAACACCGGCCCAGTGATACTGTCCCCCAACACCGGCCCAGTGATACTGTCCCCCAACACCGGCCCAGTGATACTGACCCCCAACACCGGCCCAGTGATACTATCCCCCAACACCGGCCCAGTGATAATGTCCCCCAACACCGGTCCAGTGATACTGTCCCCCAACACCGGCCCAGTGATACTGTCCCCCAACACCGGCCCAGTGATAATGTCCCCCAACACCGGCCCAGTGATACTGTCCCCCAACACCGGCCCAGTGATACTGTCCCCCAACACCGGCCCAGTGATACTGTCCCCCAACACCGGCCCAGTGATACTGTCCCCCAACACCGGCCCAGTGATACTGTCCCCCAACACCGGCCCATTGATACTGTCCCCCAACACCGGCCCATTGATACTGTCCCCCAACACCGGGCCAGTGATACTGTCCCACAACACCGGGCCAGCGATACTGCACGCGAACACTGGGCCAGCGATACTGCCCCCAACACTGGCCCAGCGATAATGCCCCCTGACACTGGGCCAGCGATACTGCCCCCCAACACTGGGCCAGTGATACTGCCCCCCAAAACTGGGCCTGTGATATTGCCCCCCCCCAACACTGGGCCAGTGATACTGTCCACCAGAACTGTGCCAATGATACAGTCCCGAAGTCTGGGCCAGTGATACTGCCCCCCAACACTGGGCCAGTGATACTGTCCCCCAACACTGGGCCAGTGATACTGTCCCCCAACACTGGGCCAGTGATCTGTCCCCCAACACTGGGCCAGTGATACTGTCCCCCAACACTGGGCCAGTGATACTGTCCCCCAACACTGGGCCAGTGATACTGTCCTCCAACACTGGGCCAGTGATACTGTCCCCCAACACTGGGCCAGTGATACTGTCCCCCAACACTGGGTCAGTGACACTGTAACCCGGCACTGGGTCAGTGACACTGTCCCCCAACACTGGGTCAGTGACACTGTCCCCCAACACTGTGTCAGTGACACTGTCCCCCAACACTGGGCCAGTGACACTGCCCCCCAACACGGGGCCAGTGATACTGCCCCCCAACACTGGGCCAGTGATACTGCCCCCCCAACACTGGGCCAGTGATACTGCCCCGCGACACTGGGCCAGTGATACTGCCCCCCAACACTGGGCCAGTGATACTGCCCCCCAACACGGGGCCAGTGATACTGCCCCCCCAACACTGGGCCAGTGATACTGCCCCCCCCAACACTGGGCCTGTGATACTGCCCCCCCCCAACACTGGGCCAGTGATACTGTCCACCAAAACTGTGCCAATGATACAGTCCCGAAGTCTGGGCCACTGATACTGTCCCCCAACACTGGGCCAGTGATACTGTCCCCCAACACTGGGCCAGTGATACTGTCCCCAACACTGGGTCAGTGACACTGTCCCCCAACACTGGGTCAGTGACACTGTCCCCCAACACTGAGTCAGTGACACTGTCCCCCAACACTGGGCCAGTGAGGCTGTCCCCCAACACTGGGTCAGTGACGCTGTCCCCCAACACTGGACCAGTGACACTGTCCTCCAAAACTGGACCAGTGACACTGTCCCCGAACACTGGGCCAGTGACACTGTCCCCCAACACTGGGCCAGTGACACTGTCCCCCAGCACTGGGCCAGCGACAGTGCCCCCGAACACTGGGCCAGCGATACTGCCCCCCAACACTGGGCCAGCGATAATGCCCCCCAACACTGGGCCAGCGATATTGACCCCAACACTGGGCCAGCGATACTGTCCCCCAACACTGGACCAGTGATACTGTCCCCCAACACTGGGCCAGTGATACTGTCCCCCAACACTGGGCCAGTGATACTGTCCCCCAACACTGGGCCAGTGATACTGTCCCCCAACACTGGGCCAGTGATACTGTCCCCCAACACTGGGTCAGTGACACTCTCCCCCAACACTGGGTCAGTGACACTCCCCCCCAAACTGGGTCAGTGACACTCTCCCCCAACACTGGGTCAGTGACACTCTCCCCCAACACTGGGTCAGTGACACTGTCCCCCAACACTGGGTCAGTGACACTGTCCCCCAACACTGGGTCAGTGACACTGTCCCCCAACACTGGGTCAGTGACACTGTCCCCCAACACTGGGTCAGTGACACTGTCCCCCAACACTGGGTCAGTGACACTGTCCCCCAAAACTGGGTCAGTGAAACTGTCCCCCAACACTGGGTCAGTGACGCTGTAACCCAGCACTGGGTCAGTGACGCTGTCACCCAACACTGGGTCAGTGACGCTGTCCCCCAACACTGGGTCAGTGACCCTGTCCCCCAACACTGGGTCAGTGACGCTGTCCCCCAACACTGGGTCAGTGACGCTGTCGCCCAACACTGGGTCAGTGACGCTGTCCCCCAACACTGGGCCAGTGACGCTGTCCCCCAACACTGGGTCAATGACGCTGTCCCCCAACACTGGGTCAGTGACACTGTCCCCCAACACTGTGTCAGTGACACTGTCCCCCAACACTGGGCCAGTGACACTGCCCCCCAACACGGGGCCAGTGATACTGCCCCCCAACACTGGGCCAGTGATACTGCCCCCCCCAACACTGGGCCAGTGATACTGCCCCGCGACACTGGGCCAGTGATACTGCCCCCCAACACTGGGCCAGTGATACTGCCCCCCAACACGGGGCCAGTGATACTGCCCCCCCAACACTGGGCCAGTGATACTGCCCCCCCCAACACTGGGCCTGTGATACTGCCCCCCCCCAACACTGGGCCAGTGATACTGTCCACCAAAACTGTGCCAATGATACAGTCCCGAAGTCTGGGCCACTGATACTGTCCCCCAACACTGGGCCAGTGATACTGTCCCCCAACACTGGGCCAGTGATACTGTCCCCCAACACTGGGTCAGTGACACTGTCCCCCAACACTGGGTCAGTGACACTGTCCCCCAACACTGAGTCAGTGACACTGTCCCCCAACACTGGGCCAGTGAGGCTGTCCCCCAACACTGGGTCAGTGACGCTGTCCCCCAACACTGGACCAGTGACACTGTCCTCCAAAACTGGGCCAGTGATACTGTCCCCGAACACTGGGCCAGTGACACTGTCCCCCAACACTGGGCCAGTGACACTGTCCCCCAGCACTGGGCCAGCGACAGTGCCCCCCAACACTGGGCCAGCGATAATGCCCCCCAACACTGGGCCAGCGATATTGACCCCAACACTGGGCCAGTGATACTGTCCCCCAACACTGGGCCAGTGATACTGTCCCCCAACACTGGGCCAGTGATACTGTCCCCCAACACTGGGCCAGTGATACTGTCCCCCAACACTGGGCCAGTGATACTGTCCCCCAACACTGGGTCAGTGACACTCTCCCCCAACACTGGGTCAGTGACACTCCCCCCCAAACTGGGTCAGTGACACTCTCCCCCAACACTGGGTCAGTGACACTCTCCCCCAACACTGGGTCAGTGACACTGTCCCCCAACACTGGGTCAGTGACACTGTCCCCCAACACTGGGTCAGTGACACTGTCCCCCAACACTGGGTCAGTGACACTGTCCCCCAACACTGGGTCAGTGACACTGTCCCCCAAAACTGGGTCAGTGAAACTGTCCCCCAACACTGGGTCAGTGACGCTGTAACCCAGCACTGGGTCAGTGACGCTGTCACCCAACACTGGGTCAGTGACGCTGTCCCCCAACACTGGGTCAGTGACCCTGTCCCCCAACACTGGGTCAGTGACGCTGTCCCCCAACACTGGGTCAGTGACGCTGTCGCCCAACACTGGGTCAGTGACGCTGTCCCCCAACACTGGGCCAGTGACGCTGTCCCCCAACACTGGGTCAATGACGCTGTCCCCCAACACTGGGTCAGTGACGCTGTCCCCCAACACTGGGTCAGTGACGCTGTCCCCCAACACTGGGTCAGTGACGCTGTCCCCCAACACTGGGCCAGTGACGCTGTCCCCCAACACTGGGTCAGTAACGCTGTCCCCCAACACTGGGCCAGTGACGCTGTCCCCCCAAACTGGGCCACTGACGCTGTCCTCCAAAACTGGGCCACTGACACTGTCCCCCAACACTGGGCCAGTGACACTGTCCCCCAACACTGGGCCAGTGACACTGTCCCCCAGCACTGGGCCGGCGACAGTGCCCCCCAAAACTGGGCCAGCGGCAATGCCCCCAACACTGGGCCAGCGATAATGCCCCCCGACACTGGGCCAGTGATACTGCCCCGCGACACTGGGCCAGTGATACTGCCCTGCGATACTGGGCCAGTGATACTGCCCCCCGACACTGGGCCAGTGATACTGCCCCCCGACACGGGGCCAGTGATACTGCCCCCCAACACTGGGCCAGTGATACTGCCAACCCCAACACAGGGCCAGTGATACTGCACCCCAACACTGGGCCTGTGATACTGCCCCCCCCAACACTGGGCCAGTGATACTGTCCACCAAAACTGTGCCAATGATACAGTCCCGAAGTCTGGGCCAGTGATACTGCCCACCAACACTGGGCCAGTGATACTGTCCCCCAACACTGGGCCAGTGATACTGTCCCCCAACACTGGGCCAGTGATACTGTCCCCCAACACTGGGTCAGTGATACTGTCCCCCAACACTGGGCCAGTGATACTGTCCACCAACACTGGGCCAGTGATACTGTCCATCAACACTGGGCCAGTGATACTGTCCACCAACACTGGGACAGTGATACTGTCCCCCAAAACTGGGCCAGTGATGCTGTCCCCCAACACTGGGCCAGTGATACTGTCCCCAACACTGGACCAGTGAAACTGTCCACTTACACTGGGTCAGTGACACTGTTCCCCAACACTGGGTCAGTGACACTCTCCCCCAACACTGGGTCAGTGACACTCTCCCCCAACACTGGGTCAGTGACACTCTCCCCCAAACTGGGTCAGTGACACTCTCCCCCAACACTGGGTCAGTGACACTCTCCCCCAACACTGGGTCAGTGACATTGTCCACCAACACTGGGTCAGTGACATTGTCCACCAACACTGGGTCAGTGACACTGTCCCCCAACACTGGGTCAGTGACACTGTCCCCCAACACTGGGTCAGTGACACTGTCCCCCAACACTGGGTCAGTGACACTGTCCCCCAACACTGGGTCAGTGACGCTGTCCCCCAACACTGGGTCAGTGACGCTGTCCCCCAACACTGGGTCAGTGACGCTGTCCCCCAACACTGGGTCAGTGACGCTGTCCCCCAACACTGGGTCAGTGACGCTGTCGCCCAACACTGGGTCAGTGACGCTGTCCCCCAACACTGGGCCAGTGACGCTGTCTCCCAACACTGGGCCAGTGACGCTGTCCCCCAACACTGGGTCAGTGACGCTGTCCCCCAACACTGGGTCAGTGACGCTGTCCCCCAACACTGGGTCAGTGACGCTGTCCCCCAACACTGGGCCAGTGACGCTGTCCCCCAACACTGGGCCAGTGACACTGTCCCCCAGCACTGGGCCAGCGACAGTGCCCCCCAAAACTGGGCCAGCGGCAATGCCCCCAACACTGGGCCAGCGATAATGCCCCCCGACACTGGGCCAGTGATACTGCCCCGCGACACTGGGCCAGTGATACTGCCCTGCGACACTGGGCCAGTGATACTGCACCCCGACACTGGGCCAGTGATACTGCCCCCCGACACGGGGCCAGTGATACTGCCCCCCAACACTGGGCCAGTGATACTGGCCCCCCCCCAACACTGGGCCAGTGATACTGCACCCCAACACTGGGCCTGTGATACTGCCCCCAACACTGGGACAGTGACGCTGTCCCCCCAACACTGGGTCAGTGACGCAGTCCCACAACACTGGGTCAGTGACGCTGTCCTCCAAACCTGGGCCACTGACACTGTCCCCCAACACTGGGCCAGTGACACTGTCCCCCAACACTGGGCCAGTGACACTGTCCCCCAGCACTGGGCCAGCGACAGTGCCCCCGAACACTGGGCCAGCGATACTGCCCCCCAACACTGGGCCAGCGATAATGCCCCCCAACACTGTGCCAGCGATAATGCCTCCCAACACTGGGCCAGCGATAATGCCCCCCAACACTGGGCCAGCGATACTGCCTCCCAACACTGGGCCAGAGATACTGCCCCCCAACACTGGGCCAGCGATAATGCCCCCCAACACTGGGCCAGCGATAATGCCCCACAACACTGGGCCAGCGATACTGCCCCCCAACACTGGGCCAGCGATACTGCCCCCCAACACTGGGCCAGCGATATTGCCCCCAACACTGGGCCAGAGATTCTGCCCCCAACACTGGGCCAGAGATACTGCCCCCAACACTGGGCCAGAGATACTGCCCCCCAACACTGGGCAAGCGGTACTGCCCCCAACACTGGGCCAGTGATAATGCCCCCCAACACTGGGCCTGCGATAATGCCCCCCAACACTGGGCCAGCGATAATGCCCCACAACACTGGGCCAGCGATACTGCCCCCAAACACTGGGCCAGCGATACTGCCCCCAACACTGGGCCAGCGATATTGCCACCAACACTGAGCCAGAGATTCTGCCCCCAACACTGGGCCAGAGATTCTGCCCCCAACACTGGGCCAGAGATACTGCCCCCCAACACGGGGCCAGTGATACTGCCCCCCAACACTGGGCCAGTGATACTGCCCCCCAACACTGGGCCAGTGATACTGCCCCCCAAAACTGGGCCAGTGATACTGTCCCCCAACACTGGGCCAGTGACACTGTCCCCCAACACTGGGCCTGTGATACTGCCCCCCCAACACTGGGCCAGTGATACTGTCCCCCCAACACTGAGCCAGTGATACTGTCCCCAACACTGGGCCAGTGATACTGTCCCCCAACACTGGGCCAGTGATACTGTCCCCCAACACTGGGCCAGTGATACTGTCCCCCAACACTGGGCCAGTGATACTGTCCCCAACACTGGGCCAGTGATACTGTCCCCCCAACACTGGGCCAGTGATACTGTCCCCCAACACTGGGCCAGTGATACTGTCCCCCAACACTGGGCCAGTGATACTGTCCCCCAACACTGGGCCAGTGATACTGTCCCCAACACTGGACCAGTGAAACTGTCCACCTACACTAGGGCAGTGATACTGTCCTTAACACTGGCGCAGTGATACTGCCCCCAACACTGGGTCAGTGAAACTGTCCTCGACACTGGGTCAGTGACACTTCTCCCAACACTGGGTCAGTGACACTGTAACCCGGCACTGGGTCAGTGACACTGTCCCCCAACACTGGGTCAGTGACACTGTCCCCCAACACTGTGTCAGTGACACTGTCCCCCAACACTGGGCCAGTGACACTGCCCCCCAACACGGGGCCAGTGATACTGCCCCCCAACACTGGGCCAGTGATACTGCCCCCCCAACACTGGGCCAGTGATACTGCCCCGCGACACTGGGCCAGTGATACTGCCCCCCAACACTGGGCCAGTGATACTGCCCCCCAACACGGGGCCAGTGATACTGCCCCCCCAACACTGGGCCAGTGATACTGCCCCCCCCAACACTGGGCCTGTGATACTGCCCCCCCCCAACACTGGGCCAGTGATACTGTCCGCCAAAACTGTGCCAATGATACAGTCCCGAAGTCTGGGCCACTGATACTGTCCCCCAACACTGGGCCAGTGATACTGTCCCCCAACACTGGGCCAGTGATACTGTCCCCAACACTGGGTCAGTGACACTGTCCCCCAACACTGGGTCAGTGACACTGTCCCCCAACACTGAGTCAGTGACACTGTCCCCCAACACTGGGCCAGTGAGGCTGTCCCGCAACACTGGGTCAGTGACGCTGTCCCCCAACACTGGACCAGTGACACTGTCCTCCAAAACTGGGCCAGTGATACTGTCCCCGAACACTGGGCCAGTGACACTGTCCCCCAACACTGGGCCAGTGACACTGTCCCCCAGCACTGGGCCAGCGACAGTGCCCCCGAACACTGGGCCAGCGATACTGCCCCCCAACACTGGGCCAGCGATAATGCCCCCCAACACTGGGCCAGCGATATTGACCCCAACACTGGGCCAGTGATACTGTCCCCCAACACTGGGCCAGTGATACTGTCCCCCAACACTGGGCCAGTGATACTGTCCCCCAACACTGGGCCAGTGATACTGTCCCCCAACACTGGGCCAGTGATACTGTCCCCCAACACTGGGCCAGTGATACTGTCCCCCAACACTGGGCCAGTGATACTGTCCCCCAACACTGGGCCAGTGATACTGTCCCCCAACACTGGGCCAGTGATACTGTCCCCACACACTGGGCCAGTGATACTGTCCCCAACACTGGACCAGTGAAACTGTCCACCTACACTAGGGCAGTGATACTGTCCTTAACACTGGCGCAGTGATACTGCCCCCAACACTGGGTCAGTGAAACTGTCCCCCGACACTGGGTCAGTGACACTTCTCCCAACACTGGGTCAGTGACACTGTAACCCAGCACTGGGTCAGTGACACTGTCCCCCAACACTGGGTCAGTGACACTGTCCCCCAACACTGTGTCAGTGACACTGTCCCCCAACACTGGGCCAGTGACACTGCCCCCCAACACGGGGCCAGTGATACTGAGCCCCAACACTGGGCCATTGATATTGCCCCCCCAACACTGGGCCAGTGATACTGCCCCCCAACACTGGGCCAGTGATACTGCCCCCCAACACGGGGCCAGTGATACTGCCCCCCCAACACTGGGCCAGTGATACTGCCCCCCCAACACTGGGCCTGTGATACTGCCCCCCCCAACACTGGGCCAGTGATACTGTCCACCAAAACTGTGCCAATGATACAGTCACGAAGTCTGGGCCACTGATACTGTCCCCCAACACTGGGCCAGTGATACTGTCCCCCAACACTGGGCCAGTGATACTGTCCCCAACACTGGGTCAGTGACACTGTCCCCCAACACTGGGTCAGTGACACTGTCCCCCAACACTGGGTCAGGGACACTGTCCCCCAACACTGGGCCAGTGAGGCTGTCCCCCAACACTGGGTCAGTGAGGCTGTCCCCCAACACTGGGTCAGTGACGCTGTCCCCCAACACTGGACCAGTGACACTGTCCTCCAAAACTGGGCCAGTGACACTGTCCCCCAACACTGGGCCAGTGACACTGTCCCCCAGCACTGGGCCAGCGACAGTGCCCCCGAACACTGGGCCAGCGATACTGCCCCCCAACACTGGGCCAGCGATAATGCCCCCCAACACTGGGCCAGCGATATTGCCCCCAACACTGGGCCAGAGAATCTGCCCCCAACACTGGGCCAGAGATACTGCCCCCCAACACTGGGCCTGCGATAATGCCCCCCAACACTGGGCCAGCGATAATGCCCCACAACACTGGTCCAGCGATACTGCCCCCCAACACTGGGCCAGCGATACTGCCCCCCAACACTGGGCCAGCGATATTGCCCCCAACACTGGGCCAGAGATTCTTCCCCCAACACTGGGCCAGAGATTCTGCCCCCAACACTGGGCCAGAGATACTGCCCCCAACACTGGGCCAGTGATACTGTCCCCCAACACTGGGCCAGTGATACTGTCCACCAAAACTGTGCCAATGATACAGTCCCGAAGTCTGGGCCACTGATACTGTCCCCCAACACTGGGCCAGTGATACTGTCCCCCAACACTGGGCCAGTGATGCTGTCCCCAACACTGGGTCAGTGACACTGTCCCCCAACACTGGGTCAGTGACACTGTCCCCCAACACTGGGTCAGTGACACTGTCCCCCAACACTGGGCCAGTGACGCTGTCCCCCAACACTGGGTCAGTGACGCTGTCTCCCAACATTGGACCAGTGACACAGTCCTCCAAAACTGGGCCAGTGATACTGTCCCCCAACACTGGGCCAGTGACACTGTCCCCCAACATTGTGCCAGTGACACTGTCCCCCAGCACTGGGCCAGCGACAGTGCCCCCGAACACTGGGCCAGCGATACTGCCCCCCAACACTGGGCCAGCGATAATGCCCCCCAACACTGGGCCAGCGATATTGCCCCCAACACTGGGCCAGAGAATCTGCCCCCAACACTGGGCCAGAGATAATGCCCCCCAACACTGGGCCTGCGATAATGCCCCCCAACACTGGGCCAGCGATAATGCCCCACAACACTGGTTCAGCGATACTGCCCCCCAACACTGGGCCAGCGATACTGCCCCCCAACACTGGGCCAGCGATATTGCCCCCAACACTGGGCCAGAGATTCTGCCCCCAACACTGGGCCAGTGATACTGTCCCTCAACACTGGGCCAGTAATACTGTCCCCCCAACTCTGGGCCAGTGATACTGTCCCCCAACACTGGGCCAGTGATACTGTCCCCAACACTGGACCAGTGAAACTGTCCCCCAACACTGGGTCAGTGACACTGTCTCCCAACACTGGGTCAGTGACACTGTAACCCAGCACTGGGTCAGTGACACTGTCCACCAACACTGGGTCAGTGACACTGTCCCCCAACACTGGGCCAGTGACACTGCCCCCCCCAACACGGGGCCACTGGACCAGTGATACTGCCCCCCCAACACTGGGCCAGTGATACTGCCCCCCAACTCTGGGCCTGTGATACTGCCCCCCAACACTGGGCCAGTGATACTGTCCATCAAAACTGTGCCAATGATACAGTCCCGAAGTCTGGGCCAGTGATACTGCCCCCCAACACTGGGCCACTGATACTGTCCCCCAAAACTGGGCCAGTGATACTGTCCCCCAACACTGGGCCAGTGATACTGTCCCCAACACTGGGTCAGTGGTACTGTCCCCCAACACTGGGCCAGTGATACTGTCCCCCAACACTGGGCCAGTGATACTGTCCCCAACACTGGGTCAGTGGTACTGTCCCCCAACACTGGGCCAGTGATACTGTCCCCCAACACTGGACCAGTGATACTGTCCCCCAACACTGGGCCAGTGATACTGTCTCCCAACACTGGGCCTGTGATACTGTCCCCCAACACTGGGCCAGTGATACTGTCCCCAACACTGGGTCAGTGATACTGTCCCCCAACACTGGGCCAGTGATACTGTCCACCAACACTGGGCCAGTGATACTGTCCACCAACACTGGGCCAGTGATACTGTCCACCAACACTGGACCAGTGATACTGTCCACCAACACTGGGACAGTGATACTGTCCACCAACACTGGGCCAGTGATACTGTCCACCAACACTGGACCAGTGATACTGTCCACCAACACTGGGCCAGTGATACTGTCCCCCAAAACTGGGCCAGTGATACTGTCCCCCAACACTGGGCCAGTGAAACTGTCCCCCTACACTGGGTCAGTGACGCTGTCCCCCAACACTGGGTCAGTGACGCTGTCCCCCAACACTGGGTCAGTGACGCTGTCCCCCAACACTGGGTCAGTGACGCTGTCCCCCAACACTGGGTCAGTGACGCTGTCCCCCCCACTGGGTCAGTGACGCTGCCCCCCAACACTGGGTCAGTGACGCTGTCCCCAACACTGGGCCAGTGACGCTGTCCCCCAAAACTGGGACAGTGACACTGTCCTCCAAAACTGGGCCACTGACACTGTCCCCCAGCACTGGGCCAGTGACACTGTCCCCCAACACTGGGCCAGTGACACTGTCCCCCAGCACTGGGCCAGCGACAGTGCCCCCAACACTGGGCCAGCGATAATGCCCCCAACACTGGGCCAGCGATAATGCCCCCCAACACTGGGCCAGTGATACTGCCCCCAAAACTGGGCCTGTGATACTGCCCCGCGACAGTGGGCCAGTGATACTGCCCCCCGACACTGGGCCAGTGATACTGCCCCCCAACACTGGGTCAGTGACCCTGTCCCCCAACACTGGGTCAGTGACGCTGTCCCCCAACACTGGGCCAGTGATACTGTCCCCCAAAACTGGGCCAGTGATACTGTCCCCCAACACTGGACCAGTGATACTGTCCCACAACACTGGGCCAGCGATACTGTCCCCCAACACTGGGCCAGCGATACTGTCCCCCAACACTGGGCCAGCGATACTGTCCCCCCAACACTGGGCCAGCGATACTGTCCCCCAACACTGGGCCAGCGATACTGTCCCCCAACACTGGGCCAGCGATACTGTCCCCCAACACTGGGCCAGCGATACTGTCCCCCAACACTGGGCCAGCGATACTGTCCCCCAACACTGGGCCAGCGATACTGTCCCCCAACACTGGGCCAGCGATACTGTCCCCCAACACTGGGCCAGTGATACTGTCCCCCAACACTGGGCCAGTGATACTGTCCCCCAACACTGGGCCAGTGATACTGTCCCCCAACACTGGGCCAGTGATACTGTCCCCCAACACTGGGCCAGTGATACTGTCCCCCCAACACTGGGCCAGTGATACTGTCCCCAACACTGGACCAGTGAAACTGTCCACTTACACTAGGGCAGTGATACTGTCCTTAACACTGGCGCAGTGATACTGCCCCCAACACTGGGTCAGTGAAACTGTCCCCCGACACTGGGTCAGTGACACTTCTCCCAACACTGGGTCAGTGACACTGTAACCCGGCACTGGGTCAGTGACACTGTCCCCCAACACTGGGTCAGTGACACTGTCCCCCAACACTGTGTCAGTGACACTGTCCCCCAACACTGGGCCAGTGACACTGCCCCCCAACACTGGGCCAGTGATACTGAGCCCCAACACTGGGCCAGTGATATTGCCCCCCAACACTGGGCCAGTGATACTGCCCCCCCCAACACTGGGCCAGTGATACTGCCCCCCAACACGGGGCCAGTGATACTGCCCCCCAACACTGGGCCAGTGATACTGCCCCCCCCCCCAACACTGGGCCTGTGATACTGCCCCCCCCCCCAACACTGGGCCAGTGATACTGTCCACCAAAACTGTGCCAATGATACAGTCCCGAAGTCTGGGCCACTGATACTGTCCCCCAACACTGGGCCAGTGATACTGTCCCCCAACACTGGGCCAGTGATACTGTCCCCAACACTGGGTCAGTGACACTGTCCCCCAACACTGGGTCAGTGACACTGTCCCCCAACACTGGGTCAGTGACACTGTCCCCCAACACTGGGCCAGTGACGCTGTCCCCCCCACTGGGTCAGTGACGCTGTCCCCCAACACTGGGTCAGTGACGCTGTCCCCCAACACTGGGCCAGTGACGCTGTCCCCCAAAACTGGGACAGTGACACTGTCCTCCAAAACTGGGCCACTGACACTGTCCCCCAACACTGGGCCAGTGACACTGTCCCCCAACACTGGGCCAGTGACACTGTCCCCCAGCACTGGGCCAGCGACAGTGCCCCCAACACTGGGCCAGCGATAACGCCCCCAACACTGGGCCAGCGATAATGCCCCCCAACACTGGGCCAGTGATACTGCCCCCAAAACTGGGCCTGTGATACTGCCCCGTGACAGTGGGCCAGTGATACTGCCCCCCGACACTGGGCCAGTGATACTGCCCCCCGACACTGGGTCAGTGACCCTGTCCCCCAACACTGGGTCAGTGACGCTGTCCCCCAACACTGGGCCAGTGATACTGTCCCCCAAAACTGGGCCAGTGATACTGTCCCCCAACACTGGACCAGTGATACTGTCCCACAACACTGGGCCAGCGATACTGTCCCCCAACACTGGGCCAGCGATACTGTCCCCCAACACTGGGCCAGCGATACTGTCCCCCCAACACTGGGCCAGCGATACTGTCCCCCAACACTGGGCCAGCGATACTGTCCCCCAACACTGGGCCAGCGATACTGTCCCCCAACACTGGGCCAGCGATACTGTCCCCCAACACTGGGCCAGCGATACTGTCCCCCAACACTGGGCCAGCGATACTGTCCCCCAACACTGGGCCAGCGATACTGTCCCCCAACACTGGGCCAGTGATACTGTCCCCCCAACACTGGGCCAGTGATACTGTCCCCCAACACTGGGCCAGTGATACTGTCCCCCAACACTGGGCCAGTGATACTGTCCCCCAACACTGGGCCAGTGATACTGTCCCCCAACACTGGGCCAGTGATACTGTCCCCCCAACACTGGGCCAGTGATACTGTCCCCACACACTGGGCCAGTGATACTGTCCCCAACACTGGACCAGTGAAACTGTCCACTTACACTAGGGCAGTGATACTGTCCTTAACACTGGCGCAGTGATACTGCCCCCAACACTGGGTCAGTGAAACTGTCCCCCGACACTGGGTCAGTGACACTTCTCCCAACACTGGGTCAGTGACACTGTAACCCGGCACTGGGTCAGTGACACTGTCCCCCAACACTGGGTAAGTGACACTGTCCCCCAACACTGTGTCAGTGACACTGTCCCCCAACACTGGGCCAGTGACACTGCCCCCCAACACGGGGCCAGTGATACTGAGCCCCAACACTGGGCCATTGATATTGCCCCCCCAACACTGGGCCAGTGATACTGCCCCCCCAACACTGGGCCAGTGATACTGCCACCCAACACGGGGCCAGTGATACTGCCCCCCCAACACTGGGCCAGTGATACTGCCCCCCCCAACACTGGGCCTGTGATACTGCCCCCCCCAACACTGGGCCAGTGATACTGTCCACCAAAACTGTGCCAATGATACAGTCCCGAAGTCTGGGCCACTGATACTGTCCCCCAACACTGGGCCAGTGATACTGTCCCCCAACACTGGGCCAGTGATACTGTCCCCAACACTGGGTCAGTGACACTGTCCCCCAACACTGGGTCAGTGACACTGTCCCCCAACACTGGGTCAGTGACACTGTCCCCCAACACTGGGCCAGTGAGGCTGTCCCCCAACACTGGGTCAGTGACGCTGTCCCCCAACACTGGACCAGTGAAACTGTCCACCTACACTAGGGCAGTGATACTGTCCTTAACACTGGCGCAGTGATACTGCCCCCAACACTGGGTCAGTGAAACTGTCCCCGACACTGGGTCAGTGACACTTCTCCCAACACTGGGTCAGTGACACTGTAACCCGGCACTGGGTCAGTGACACTGTCCCCCAACACTGGGTCAGTGACACTGTCCCCCAACACTGTGTCAGTGACACTGTCCCCCAACACTGGGCCAGTGACACTGCCCCCCAACACGGGGCCAGTGATACTGCCCCCCAACACTGGGCCAGTGATACTGCCCCCCCCAACACTGGGCCAGTGATACTGCCCCGCGACACTGGGCCAGTGATACTGCCCCCCAACACTGGGCCAGTGATACTGCCCCCCAACACGGGGCCAGTGATACTGCCCCCCCAACACTGGGCCAGTGATACTGCCCCCCCCAACACTGGGCCTGTGATACTGCCCCCCCCCCAACACTGGGCCAGTGATACTGTCCGCCAAAACTGTGCCAATGATACAGTCCCGAAGTCTGGGCCACTGATACTGTCCCCCAACACTGGGCCAGTGATACTGTCCCCCAACACTGGGCCAGTGATACTGTCCCCAACACTGGGTCAGTGACACTGTCCCCCAACACTGGGTCAGTGACACTGTCCCCCAACACTGAGTCAGTGACACTGTCCCCCAACACTGGGCCAGTGAGGCTGTCCCGCAACACTGGGTCAGTGACGCTGTCCCCCAACACTGGACCAGTGACACTGTCCTCCAAAACTGGGCCAGTGATACTGTCCCCGAACACTGGGCCAGTGACACTGTCCCCCAACACTGGGCCAGTGACACTGTCCCCCAGCACTGGGCCAGCGACAGTGCCCCCGAACACTGGGCCAGCGATACTGCCCCCCAACACTGGGCCAGCGATAATGCCCCCCAACACTGGGCCAGCGATATTGACCCCAACACTGGGCCAGTGATACTGTCCCCCAACACTGGGCCAGTGATACTGTCCCCCAACACTGGGCCAGTGATACTGTCCCCCAACACTGGGCCAGTGATACTGTCCCCCAACACTGGGCCAGTGATACTGTCCCCCAACACTGGGCCAGTGATACTGTCCCCCAACACTGGGCCAGTGATACTGTCCCCCAACACTGGGCCAGTGATACTGTCCCCACACACTGGGCCAGTGATACTGTCCCCAACACTGGACCAGTGAAACTGTCCACCTACACTAGGGCAGTGATACTGTCCTTAACACTGGCGCAGTGATACTGCCCCCAACACTGGGTCAGTGAAACTGTCCCCCGACACTGGGTCAGTGACACTTCTCCCAACACTGGGTCAGTGACACTGTAACCCAGCACTGGGTCAGTGACACTGTCCCCCAACACTGGGTCAGTGACACTGTCCCCCAACACTGTGTCAGTGACACTGTCCCCCAACACTGGGCCAGTGACACTGCCCCCCAACACGGGGCCAGTGATACTGAGCCCCAACACTGGGCCATTGATATTGCCCCCCCAACACTGGGCCAGTGATACTGCCCCCCAACACTGGGCCAGTGATACTGCCCCCCAACACGGGGCCAGTGATACTGCCCCCCCAACACTGGGCCAGTGATACTGCCCCCCCAACACTGGGCCTGTGATACTGCCCCCCCCAACACTGGGCCAGTGATACTGTCCACCAAAACTGTGCCAATGATACAGTCCCGAAGTCTGGGCCACTGATACTGTCCCCCAACACTGGGCCAGTGATACTGTCCCCCAACACTGGGCCAGTGATACTGTCCCCAACACTGGGTCAGTGACACTGTCCCCCAACACTGGGTCAGTGACACTGTCCCCCAACACTGGGTCAGTGACACTGTCCCCCAACACTGGGTCAGTGACACTGTCCCCCAACACTGGGCCAGTGAGGCTGTCCCCCAACACTGGGTCAGTGACGCTGTCCCCCAACACTGGACCAGTGACACTGTCCTCCAAAACTGGGCCAGTGACACTGTCCCCCAACACTGGGCCAGTGACACTGTCCCCCAGCACTGGGCCAGCGACAGTGCCCCCGAACACTGGGCCAGCGATACTGCCCCCCAACACTGGGCCAGCGATAATGCCCCCCAACACTGGGCCAGCGATATTGCCCCCAACACTGGGCCAGAGAATCTGCCCCCAACACTGGGCCAGAGATACTGCCCCCCAACACTGGGCCTGCGATAATGCCCCCCAACACTGGGCCAGCGATAATGCCCCACAACACTGGTCCAGCGATACTGCCCCCCAACACTGGGCCAGCGATACTGCCCCCCAACACTGGGCCAGCGATATTGCCCCCAACACTGGGCCAGAGATTCTTCCCCCAACACTGGGCCAGAGATTCTGCCCCCAACACTGGGCCAGAGATACTGCCCCCAACACTGGGCCAGTGATACTGTCCCCCAACACTGGGCCAGTGATACTGTCCACCAAAACTGTGCCAATGATACAGTCCCGAAGTCTGGGCCACTGATACTGTCCCCCAACACTGGGCCAGTGATACTGTCCCCCAACACTGGGCCAGTGATGCTGTCCCCAACACTGGGTCAGTGACAGTGTCCCCCAACACTGGGTCAGTGACACTGTCCCCCAACACTGGGTCAGTGACACTGTCCCCCAACACTGGGCCAGTGACGCTGTCCCCCAACACTGGGTCAGTGACGCTGTCTCCCAACATTGGACCAGTGACACAGTCCTCCAAAACTGGGCCAGTGATACTGTCCCCCAACACTGGGCCAGTGACACTGTCCCCCAACATTGTGCCAGTGACACTGTCCCCCAGCACTGGGCCAGCGACAGTGCCCCCGAACACTGGGCCAGCGATACTGCCCCCCAACACTGGGCCAGCGATAATGCCCCCCAACACTGGGCCAGCGATATTGCCCCCAACACTGGGCCAGAGAATCTGCCCCCAACACTGGGCCAGAGATAATGCCCCCCAACACTGGGCCTGCGATAATGCCCCCCAACACTGGGCCAGCGATAATGCCCCACAACACTGGTCCAGCGATACTGCCCCCCAACACTGGGCCAGCGATACTGCCCCCCAACACTGGGCCAGCGATATTGCCCCCAACACTGGGCCAGAGATTCTGCCCCCAACACTGGGCCAGTGATACTGTCCCTCAACACTGGGCCAGTAATACTGTCCCCCCAACTCTGGGCCAGTGATACTGTCCCCCAACACTGGGCCAGTGATACTGTCCCCAACACTGGACCAGTGAAACTGTCCCCCAACACTGGGTCAGTGACACTGTCTCCCAACACTGGGTCAGTGACACTGTAACCCAGCACTGGGTCAGTGACACTGTCCACCAACACTGGGTCAGTGACACTGTCCCCCAACACTGGGCCAGTGACACTGCCCCCCCCAACACGGGGCCACTGGACCAGTGATACTGCCCCCCCAACACTGGGCCAGTGATACTGCCCCCCAACTCTGGGCCTGTGATACTGCCCCCCAACACTGGGCCAGTGATACTGTCCATCAAAACTGTGCCAATGATACAGTCCCGAAGTCTGGGCCAGTGATACTGCCCCCCAACACTGGGCCACTGATACTGTCCCCCAAAACTGGGCCAGTGATACTGTCCCCCAACACTGGGCCAGTGATACTGTCCCCAACACTGGGTCAGTGGTACTGTCCCCCAACACTGGGCCAGTGATACTGTCCCCCAACACTGGGCCAGTGATACTGTCCCCAACACTGGGTCAGTGGTACTGTCCCCCAACACTGGGCCAGTGATACTGTCCCCCAACACTGGACCAGTGATACTGTCCCCCAACACTGGGCCAGTGATACTGTCTCCCAACACTGGGCCAGTGATACTGTCCCCCAACACTGGGCCAGTGATACTGTCCCCAACACTGGGTCAGTGATACTGTCCCCCAACACTGGGCCAGTGATACTGTCCACCAACACTGGGCCAGTGATACTGTCCACCAACACTGGGCCAGTGATACTGTCCACCAACACTGGACCAGTGATACTGTCCACCAACACTGGGACAGTGATACTGTCCACCAACACTGGGCCAGTGATACTGTCCACCAACACTGGACCAGTGATACTGTCCACCAACACTGGGCCAGTGATACTGTCCCCCAAAACTGGGCCAGTGATACTGTCCCCCAACACTGGGCCAGTGAAACTGTCCACCTACACTGGGTCAGTGACGCTGTCCCCCAACACTGGGTCAGTGACGCTGTCCCCCAACACTGGGTCAGTGACGCTGTCCCCCAACACTGGGTCAGTGACGCTGTCCCCCAACACTGGGTCAGTGACGCTGTCCCCCCCACTGGGTCAGTGACGCTGCCCCCCAACACTGGGTCAGTGACGCTGTCCCCCAACACTGGGCCAGTGACGCTGTCCCCCAAAACTGGGACAGTGACACTGTCCTCCAAAACTGGGCCACTGACACTGTCCCCCAGCACTGGGCCAGTGACACTGTCCCCCAACACTGGGCCAGTGACACTGTCCCCCAGCACTGGGCCAGCGACAGTGCCCCCAACACTGGGCCAGCGATAATGCCCCCAACACTGGGCCAGCGATAATGCCCCCCAACACTGGGCCAGTGATACTGCCCCCAAAACTGGGCCTGTGATACTGCCCCGCGACAGTGGGCCAGTGATACTGCCCCCCGACACTGGGCCAGTGATACTGCCCCCCAACACTGGGTCAGTGACCCTGTCCCCCAACACTGGGTCAGTGACGCTGTCCCCCAACACTGGGCCAGTGATACTGTCCCCCAAAACTGGGCCAGTGATACTGTCCCCCAACACTGGACCAGTGATACTGTCCCACAACACTGGGCCAGCGATACTGTCCCCCAACACTGGGCCAGCGATACTGTCCCCCAACACTGGGCCAGCGATACTGTCCCCCCAACACTGGGCCAGCGATACTGTCCCACAACACTGGGCCAGCGATACTGTCCCCCAACACTGGGCCAGCGATACTGTCCCCCAACACTGGGCCAGCGATACTGTCCCCCAACACTGGGCCAGCGATACTGTCCCCCAACACTGGGCCAGCGATACTGTCCCCCAACACTGGGCCAGTGATACTGTCCCCCAACACTGGGCCAGTGATACTGTCCCCCAACACTGGGCCAGTGATACTGTCCCCCAACACTGGGCCAGTAATACTGTCCCCCAACACTGGGCCAGTGATACTGTCCCCCCAACACTGGGCCAGTGATACTGTCCCCAACACTGGACCAGTGAAACTGTCCACTTACACTAGGGCAGTGATACTGTCCTTAACACTGGCGCAGTGATACTGCCCCCAACACTGGGTCAGTGAAACTGTCCCCCGACACTGGGTCAGTGACACTTCTCCCAACACTGGGTCAGTGACACTGTAACCCGGCACTGGGTCAGTGACACTGTCCCCCAACACTGGGTCAGTGACACTGTCCCCCAACACTGTGTCAGTGACACTGTCCCCCAACACTGGGCCAGTGACACTGCCCCCCAACACTGGGCCAGTGATACTGAGCCCCAACACTGGGCCAGTGATATTGCCCCCCAACACTGGGCCAGTGATACTGCCCCCCCCAACACTGGGCCAGTGATACTGCCCCCCAACACGGGGCCAGTGATACTGCCCCCCCAACACTGGGCCAGTGATACTGCCCCCCCCCCCAACACTGGGCCTGTGATACTGCCCCCCCCCCAACACTGGGCCAGTGATACTGTCCACCAAAACTGTGCCAATGATACAGTCCCGAAGTCTGGGCCACTGATACTGTCCCCCAACACTGGGCCAGTGATACTGTCCCCCAACACTGGGCCAGTGATACTGTCCCCAACACTGGGTCAGTGACACTGTCCCCCAACACTGGGTCAGTGACACTGTCCCCCAACACTGGGTCAGTGACACTGTCCCCCAACACTGGGCCAGTGACGCTGTCCCCCCCACTGGGTCAGTGACGCTGCCCCCCAACACTGGGTCAGTGACGCTGTCCCCCAACACTGGGCCAGTGACGCTGTCCCCCAAAACTGGGACAGTGACACTGTCCTCCAAAACTGGGCCACTGACACTGTCCCCCAACACTGGGCCAGTGACACTGTCCCCCAACACTGGGCCAGTGACACTGTCCCCCAGAAATGGGCCAGCGACAGTGCCCCCAACACTGGGCCAGCGATAACGCCCCCAACACTGGGCCAGCGATAATGCCCCCCAACACTGGGCCAGTGATACTGCCCCCAAAACTGGGCCTGTGATACTGCCCCGTGACAGTGGGCCAGTGATACTGCCCCCCGACACTGGGCCAGTGATACTGCCCCCCGACACTGGGTCAGTGACCCTGTCCCCCAACACTGGGTCAGTGACGCTGTCCCCCAACACTGGGCCAGTGATACTGTCCCCCAAAACTGGGCCAGTGATACTGTCCCCCAACACTGGACCAGTGATACTGTCCCACAACACTGGGCCAGCGATACTGTCCCCCAACACTGGGCCAGCGATACTGTCCCCCAACACTGGGCCAGCGATACTGTCCCCCCAACACTGGGCCAGCGATACTGTCCCCCAACACTGGGCCAGCGATACTGTCCCCCAACACTGGGCCAGCGATACTGTCCCCCAACACTGGGCCAGCGATACTGTCCCCCAACACTGGGCCAGCGATACTGTCCCCCAACACTGGGCCAGCGATACTGTCCCCCAACACTGGGCCAGCGATACTGTCCCCCAACACTGGGCCAGCGATACTGTCCCCCAACACTGGGCCAGTGATACTGTCCCCCCAACACTGGGCCAGTGATACTGTCCCCCAACACTGGGCCAGTGATACTGTCCCCCAACACTGGGCCAGTGATACTGTCCCCCAACACTGGGCCAGTGATACTGTCCCCCAACACTGGGCCAGTGATACTGTCCCCCCAACACTGGGCCAGTGATACTGTCCCCACACACTGGGCCAGTGATACTGTCCCCAACACTGGACCAGTGAAACTGTCCACTTACACTAGGGCAGTGATACTGTCCTTAACACTGGCGCAGTGATACTGCCCCCAACACTGGGTCAGTGAAACTGTCCCCCGACACTGGGTCAGTGACACTTCTCCCAACACTGGGTCAGTGACACTGTAACCCGGCACTGGGTCAGTGACACTGTCCCCCAACACTGGGTAAGTGACACTGTCCCCCAACACTGTGTCAGTGACACTGTCCCCCAACACTGGGCCAGTGACACTGCCCCCCAACACGGGGCCAGTGATACTGAGCCCCAACACTGGGCCATTGATATTGCCCCCCCAACACTGGGCCAGTGATACTGCCCCCCCAACACTGGGCCAGTGATACTGCCCCCCAACACGGGGCCAGTGATACTGCCCCCCCAACACTGGGCCAGTGATACTGCCCCCCCCAACACTGGGCCTGTGATACTGCCCCCCCCAACACTGGGCCAGTGATACTGTCCACCAAAACTGTGCCAATGATACAGTCCCGAAGTCTGGGCCACTGATACTGTCCCCCAACACTGGGCCAGTGATACTGTCCCCCAACACTGGGCCAGTGATACTGTCCCCAACACTGGGTCAGTGACACTGTCCCCCAACACTGGGTCAGTGACACTGTCCCCCAACACTGGGTCAGTGACACTGTCCCCCAACACTGGGCCAGTGAGGCTGTCCCCCAACACTGGGTCAGTGACGCTGTCCCCCAACACTGGACCAGTGACACTGTCCTCCAAAACTGGGCCAGTGATACTGTCCCCGAACACTGGGCCAGTGACACTGTCCCCCAGCACTGGGCCAGCGACAGTGCCCCCGAACACTGGGCCAGCGATACTGCCCCCCAACACTGGGCCAGCGATAATGCCCCCCAACACTGGGCCAGCGATATTGCCCCCAACACTGGGCCAGAGAATCTGCCCCCAACACTGGGCCAGAGATACTGCCCCCCAACACTGGGCCTGCGATAATGCCCCCCAACACTGGGCCAGCGATAATGCCCCACAACACTGATCCAGCGATACTGCCCCCCAACACTGGGCCAGCGATACTGCCCCCCAACACTGGGCCAGCGATATTGCCCCCAACACTGGGCCAGAGATTCTTCCCCCAACACTGGGCCAGTGATACTGTCCACCAAAACTGTGCCAATGATACAGTCCCGAAGTCTGGGCCACTGATACTGTCCCCCAACACTGGGCCAGTGATACTGTCCCCCAACACTGGGCCAGTGATGCTGTCCCCAACACTGGGTCAGTGACACTGTCCCCCAACACTGGGTCAGTGACACTGTCCCCCAACACTGGGTCAGTGACACTGTCCCCCAACATTGGACCAGTGACACAGTCCTCCAAAACTGGGCCAGTGATACTGTCCCCCAACACTGGGCCAGTGACACTGTCCCCCAACACTGTGCCAGTGACACTGTCCCCCAGCACTGGGCCAGCGACAGTGCCCCCGAACACTGGGCCAGCGATACTGCCCCCCAACACTGGGCCAGCGATAATGCCCCCCAACACTGGGCCAGCGATATTGCCCCCAACACTGGGCCAGAGAATCTGCCCCCAACACTGGGCCAGAGATAATGCCCCCCGACACTGGGCCTGCGATAATGCCCCCCAACACTGGGACAGCGATAATGCCCCACAACACTGGTCCAGCGATACTGCACCCCAACACTGGGCCAGCGATACTGCCCCCCAACACTGGGCCAGCGATATTGCCCCCAACACTGGGCCAGAGATTCTGCCCCCAACACTGGGCCAGAGATACTGCCCCCCAACACTGGGCCAGTGATACTGTCCCTCAACACTGGGCCAGTGATACTGTCCCCCAACACTGGGCCAGTGATACTGTCCCCCAACACTGGGCCAGTGATACTGTCCCCCAACACTGGGCCAGTGATACTGTCCCCCAACACTGGGCCAGTGATACTGTCCCCCAACACTGGGCCAGTGATACTGTCCCTCAACACTGGGCCAGTGACACTGCCCCCCCCAACACGGGGCCACTGGACCAGTGATACTGCCCCCCCAACACTGGGCCAGTGATACTGCCCCCCAACTCTGGGCCTGTGATACTGCCCCCCCCAACACTGGGCCAGTGATACTGTCCATCAAAACTGTGCCAATGATACAGTTCCGAAGTCTGGGCCAGTGATACTGCCCCCCAACACTGGGCCACTGATACTGTCCCCCAACACTGGGCCAGTGATACTGTCCCCCAACACTGGGCCAGTGATACTGTCCCCCAACACTGGGCCAGTGATATTGTCCCCCAACACTGGGCCAGTGATACTGTCCCCCAACACTGGGCCAGTGATACTGTCCCCCAACACTGGGCCAGTGATACTGTCCCCCAACACTGGGCCAGTGATACTGTCCCCCAACACTGGGCCAGTGATACTGTCCCCCAACACTGGGCCAGTGATACTGTCCCCCAACACTGGGCCAGTGATACTGTCCCCAACACTGGGTCAGTGATACTGTCCCCCAACACTGGGCCAGTGAAACTGTCCACCTACACTGGGTCAGTGACGCTGTCCCCCAACACTGGGTCAGTGACGCTGTCCCCCAACACTGGGTCAGTGACGCTGTCCCCCAACACTGGGTCAGTGACGCTGTCCCCCAACACTGGGTCAGTGACGCTGTCCCCCAACACTGGGTCAGTGACGCTGTCCCCCCCACTGGGTCAGTGACGCTGCCCCCCAACACTGGGTCAGTGACGCTGTCCCCCAACACTGGGCCAGTGACGCTGTCCCCCAAAACTGGGACAGTGACACTGTCCTCCAAAACTGGGCCACTGACACTGTCCCCCAACACTGGGCCAGTGATACTGTCCCCCAACACTGGGCCAGTGACACTGTCCCCCAGCACTGGGCCAGCGACAGTGCCCCCAACACTGGGCCAGCGATAATGCCCCCAACACTGGGCCAGTGATAATGCCCCCCAACACTGGGCCAGTGATACTGCCCCCAAAACTGGGCCTGTGATACTGCCCCGCGACAGTGGGCCAGTGATACTGCCCCCCGACACTGGGCCAGTGATACTGCCCCCCAACACTGGGTCAGTGACCCTGTCCCCCAACACTGGGTCAGTGACGCTGTCCCCCAACACTGGGCCAGTGATACTGTCCCCCAACACTGGGCCAGTGATACTGTCCCCCAACACTGGGCCAGTGATACTGTCCCCCAACACTGGGCCAGTGATACTGTCCCCCAACACTGGGCCAGTGATACTGTCCCCCAACACTGGGCCAGTGATACTGTCCCCCAACACTGGACCAGTGATACTGTCCCCCAACACTGGGCCAGTGATACTGTCCCCCCAACACTGGGCCAGTGATACTATCCCCCAACACTGGGCCAGTGATACTGTCCCCAACACTGGGTCAGTGATACTGTCCCCCAACACTGGGCCAGTGATACTGTCCACCAACACTGGGCCAGTGATACTGTCCACCAACACTGGGCCAGTGATACTGTCCACCAACACTGGACCAGTGATACTGTCCACCAACACTGGGACAGTGATACTGTCCACCAACACTGGGCCAGTGATACTGTCCACCAACACTGGACCAGTGATACTGTCCACCAACACTGGGCCAGTGATACTGTCCCCCAAAACTGGGCCAGTGATACTGTCCCCCAACACTGGGCCAGTGAAACTGTCCACCTACACTGGGTCAGTGACGCTGTCCCCCAACACTGGGTCAGTGACGCTGTCCCCCAACACTGGGTCAGTGACGCTGTCCCCCAACACTGGGTCAGTGACGCTGTCCCCCAACACTGGGTCAGTGACGCTGTCCCCCAACACTGGGTCAGTGACGCTGTCCCCCCCACTGGGTCAGTGACGCTGCCCCCCAACACTGGGTCAGTGACGCTGTCCCCCAACACTGGGCCAGTGACGCTGTCCCCCAAAACTGGGACAGTGACACTGTCCTCCAAAACTGGGCCACTGACACTGTCCCCCAACACTGGGCCAGTGATACTGTCCCCCAACACTGGGCCAGTGACACTGTCCCCCAGCACTGGGCCAGCGACAGTGCCCCCAACACTGGGCCAGCGATAATGCCCCCAACACTGGGCCAGTGATAATGCCCCCCAACACTGGGCCAGTGATACTGCCCCCAAAACTGGGCCTGTGATACTGCCCCGCGACAGTGGGCCAGTGATACTGCCCCCCGACACTGGGCCAGTGATACTGCCCCCCAACACTGGGTCAGTGACGCTGTCCCCCAACACTGGGTCAGTGACGCTGTCCCCCAACACTGGGCCAGTGATACTGTCCCCCAAAACTGGGCCAGTGATACTGTCCCCCAACACTGGACCAGTGATACTGTCCCACAACACTGGGCCAGCGATACTGTCCCCCAACACTGGGCCAGCGATACTGTCCCCCAACACTGGGCCAGCGATACTGTCCCCCCAACACTGGGCCAGCGATACTGTCCCCCAACACTGGGCCAGCGATACTGTCCCCCAACACTGGGCCAGCGATACTGTCCCCCAACACTGGGCCAGCGATACTGTCCCCCAACACTGGGCCAGCGATACTGTCCCCCAACACTGGGCCAGCGATACTGTCCCCCAACACTGGGCCAGTGATACTGTCCCCCAACACTGGGCCAGTGATACTGTCCCCCAACACTGGGCCAGTGATACTGTCCCCCAACACTGGGCCAGTGATACTGTCCCCCAACACTGGGCCAGTGATACTGTCCCCCAACACTGGGCCAGTGATACTGTCCCCCAACACTGGGCCAGTGATACTGTCCCCCAACACTGGGCCAGTGATACTGTCCCCACACACTGGGCCAGTGATACTGTCCCCAACACTGGACCAGTGAAACTGTCCACCTACACTAGGGCAGTGATACTTCTCCCAACACTGGGTCAGTGACACTGTAACCCGGCACTGGGTCAGTGACACTGTCCGCCAACACTGGGTCAGTGACACTGTCCCCCAACACTGTGTCAGTGACACTGTCCCCCAACACTGGGCCAGTGACACTGCCCCCCAACACGGGGCCAGTGATACTGAGCCCCAACACTGGGCCAGTGGTATTGCCCCCCCCCAACACTGGGCCAGTGATACTGCCCCCCCAACACTGGGCCAGTGATACTGCCCCCCAACACGGGGCCAGTGATACTGCCCCCCCAACACTGGGCCAGTGATACTGCCCCCCCCAACACTGGGCCTGTGATACTGCCCCCCCCCAACACTGGGCCAGTGATACTGTCCACCAAAACTGTGCCAATGATACAGTCCCGAAGTCTGGGCCACTGATACTGTCCCCCAACACTGGGCCAGTGATACTGTCCCCCAACACTGGGCCAGTGATACTGTCCCCAACACTGGGTCAGTGACACTGTCCCCCAACACTGGGTCAGTGACACTGTCCCCCAACACTGGGTCAGTGACACTGTCCCCAGCACTGGGCCAGTGAGGCTGTCCCCCAACACTGGGTCAGTGACGCTGTCCCCCAACACTGGACCAGTGACACTGTCCTCCAAAACTGGGCCAGTGATACTGTCCCCGAACACTGGGCCAGTGACACTGTCCCCCAACACTGGGCCAGTGACACTGTCCCCCAGCACTGGGCCAGCGACAGTGCCCCCGAACACTGGGCCAGCGATACTGCCCCCCAACACTGGGCCAGCGATAATGCCCCCCAACACTGGGCCAGCGATATGGCCCCCAACACTGGGCCAGAGAATCTGCCCCCAACACTGGGCCAGAGATACTGCCCCCCAACACTGGGCCTGCGATAATGCCCCCCAACACTGGGCCAGCGATAATGCCCCACAACACTGGTCCAGCGATACTGCCCCCCAACACTGGGCCAGCGATACTGCCCCCCAACACTGGGCCAGCGATATTGCCCCCAACACTGGGCCAGAGATTCTTCCCCCAACACTGGGCCAGAGATTCTGCCCCCAACATTGGGCCAGAGATACTGCCCCCCAACACTGGGCCAGTGATACTGTCCCCCAACACTGGGCCAGTGATACTGTCCACCAAAACTGTGCCAATGATACAGTCCCGAAGTCTGGGCCACTGATACTGTCCCCCAACACTGGGCCAGTGATACTGTCCCCCAACACTGGGCCAGTGATGCTGTCCCCCATCACTGGGTCAGTGACACTGTCCCCCAACACTGGGTCAGTGACACTGTCCCCCAACACTGGGTCAGTGACACTGTCCCCCAACACTGGGCCAGTGAGGCTGTCCCCCAACACTGGGTCAGTGACGCTGTCCCCCAACATTGGACCAGTGACACAGTCCTCCAAAACTGGGCCAGTGACACTGTCCCCCAACACTGGGCCAGTGACACTGTCCCCCAACACTGTGCCAGTGACACTGTCCCCCAGCACTGGGCCAGCGACAGTGCCCCCGAACACTGGGCCAGTGATACTGCCCCCCAACACTGGGCCAGCGATAATGCCCCCCAACACTGGGCCAGCGATATTGCCCCCAACACTGGGCCAGAGATAATGCCCCCCAACACTGGGCCAGAGATAATGCCCCCCAACACTGGGCCTGCGATAATGCCCCCCAACACTGGGCCAGCGATAATGCCCCACAACACTGGGCCAGCGATACTGCCCCCCAACACTGGGCCAGCGATATTGCCCCCAACACTGGGCCAGAGATTCTGCCCCCAACACTGGGCCAGAGATACTGCCCCCCAACACTGGGCCAGTGATACTGTCCCCCAACACTGGGCCAGTGATACTGTCCCCCAACACTGGGCCAGTGATACTGTCCCCCAACACTGGGCCAGTGATACTGTCCCCCAACACTGGGCCAGTGATACTGTCCCCCAACACTGGGCCAGTGATACTGTCCCCCAACACTGGGCCAGTGATACTGTCCCCCAACACTGGGCCAGTGATACTGTCCCCCAACACTGGGCCAGTGATACTGTCCCCCAACACTGGGCCAGTGATACTGTCCCTCAACACTGGGCCAGTAATACTGTCCCCCCAACACTGGGCCAGTGATACTGTCCCCCAACACTGGGCCAGTGATACTGTCCCCAACACTGGACCAGTGAAACTGTCCCCCAACACTGGGTCAGTGACACTGTCTCCCAACACTGGGTCAGTGACACTGGAACCCAGCACTGGGTCAGTGACACTGTCCACCAACACTGGGTCAGTGACACTGTCCCCCAACACTGGGCCAGTGACACTGCCCCCCCAACACGGGGCCACTGGACCAGTGATACTGCCCCCCCCAACACTGGGCCAGTGATACTGCCCCCCAACTCTGGGCCTGTGATACTGTCCATCAAAACTGTGCCAATGATACAGTCCCGAAGTCTGGGCCAGTGATACTGCCCCCCAACACTGGGCCACTGATACTGTCCCCCAACACTGGGCCAGTGATACTGTCCCCCAACACTGGGCCAGTGATACTGTCCCCCAACACAGGGCCAGTGATACTGTCCCCCAACACTGGGCCAGTGATACTGTCCCCCAACACTGGGCCAGTGATACTGTCCCCCAACACTGGGCCACTGATACTGTCCCCCAACACTGGGCCAGTGATACTGTCCCCCAACACTGGGCCAGTGATACTGTCCCCCAACACTGGGCCAGTGATACTGTCCCCCAACACTGGGCCAGTGATACTGTCCCCCAACACTGGGCCAGTGATACTGTCCCCCAACACTGGGCCAGTGATACTGTCCCCCAACACTGGGTCAGTGATACTGTCCCCCAACACTGGGTCAGTGATACTGTCCCCCAACACTGGGCCAGTGATACTGTCCACCAACACTGGGCCAGTGATACTGTCCACCAACACTGGGCCAGTGATACTGTCCACCAACACTGGACCAGTGATACTGTCCACCAACACTGGGTCAGTGATACTGTCCACCAACACTGGGCCAGTGATACTGTCCACCAACACTGGACCAGTGATACTGTCCACCAACACTGGGCCAGTGATACTGTCCCCCAAAACTGGGCCAGTGATACTGCCCCCAACACTGGGCCAGTGAAGCTGTCCACCGACACTGGGTCAGTGACGCTGTCCCCCAACACTGGGTCAGTGACGCTGTCCCCCAACACTGGGTCAGTGACGCTGTCCCCCAACACTGGGTCAGTGATACTGTCCCCCAACACTGGGCCAGTGATACTGTCCCCCAACACTGGGCCAGTGATACTGTCCCCCAACACTGGGCCAGTGATACTGTCCCCCAACACTGGGCCAGTGATACTGTCCCCCAACACTGGGCCAGTGATACTGTCCCCCAACACTGGGCCAGTGATACTGTCCCCCAACACTGGGCCAGTGATACTGTCCCTCAACACTGGGCCAGTGATACTGTCCCTCAACACTGGGCCAGTAATACTGTCCCCCCAACACTGGGCCAGTGATACTGTCCCCCAACACTGGGCCAGTGATACTGTCCCCAACACTGGACCAGTGAAACTGTCCCCCAACACTGGGTCAGTGACACTGTCTCCCAACACTGGGTCAGTGACACTGGAACCCAGCACTGGGTCAGTGACACTGTCCACCAACACTGGGTCAGTGACACTGTCCCCCAACACTGGGCCAGTGACACTGCCCCCCCAACACGGGGCCACTGGACCAGTGATACTGCCCCCCCAACACTGGGCCAGTGATACTGCCCCCCAACTCTGGGCCTGTGATACTGCCCCCCCAACACTGGGCCAGTGATACTGTCCATCAAAACTGTGCCAATGATACAGTCCCGAAGTCTGGGCCAGTGATACTGCCCCCCAACACTGGGCCACTGATACTGTCCCCCAACACTGGGCCAGTGATACTGTCCCCCAACACTGGGCCAGTGATACTGTCCCCCAACACTGGGCCAGTGATACTGTCCCCCAACACTGGGCCAGTGATACTGTCCCCCAACACTGGACCAGTGATACTGTCCCCCAACACTGGACCAGTGATACTGTCCCCCAACACTGGACCAGTGATACTGTCCCCCAACACTGGGCCAGTGATACTGTCCCCCAACACTGGGCCAGTGATACTGTCCCCAACACTGGGTCAGTGATACTGTCCCCCAACACTGGGCCAGTGATACTGTCCACCAACACTGGGCCAGTGATACTGTCCACCAACACTGGGCCAGTGATACTGTCCACCAACACTGGACCAGTGATACTGTCCACCAACACTGGGACAGTGATACTGTCCACCAACACTGGGCCAGTGATACTGTCCACCAACACTGGACCAGTGATACTGTCCACCAACACTGGGCCAGTGATACTGTCCCCCAAAACTGGGCCAGTGATACTGTCCCCCAACACTGGGCCAGTGAAACTGTCCACCTACACTGGGTCAGTGACGCTGTCCCCCAACACTGGGTCAGTGACGCTGTCCCCCAACACTGGGTCAGTGACGCTGTCCCCCAACACTGGGTCAGTGACGCTGTCCCCCAACACTGGGTCAGTGACGCTATCCCCCAACACTGGGTCAGTGACACTGTCCCCCAACACTGGGCCAGTGACACTGTCCCCCAACACTGGGCCAGTGACACTGTCCCCCAGCACTTGGCCAGCGACAGTGCCCCCAACACTGGGCCAGCGATAATGCCCCCAACACTGGGCCAGCGATAATGCCCCCCAACACTGGGCCAGTGATACTGCCCCCAAAACTGGGCCTGTGATACTGCCCCGCGACAGTGGGCCAGTGATACTGCCCCCCGACACTGGGCCAGTGACCCTGTCCCCCAACACTGGGTCAGTGACCCTGTCCCCCAACACTGGGTCAGTGACGCTGTCCCCCAACACTGGGCCAGTGATACTGTCCCCCAAAACTGGGCCAGTGATACTGTCCCCCAACACTGGACCAGTGATACTGTCCCACAACACTGGGCCAGCGATACTGTCCCCCAACACTGGGCCAGCGATACTGTCCCCCAACACTGGGCCAGCGATACTGTCCCCCCAACACTGGGCCAGCGATACTGTCCCCCAACACTGGGCCAGCGATACTGTCCCCCAACACTGGGCCAGCGATACAGTCCCCCAACACTGGGCCAGCGATACTGTCCCCCAACACTGGGCCAGCGATACTGTCCCCCAACACTGGGCCAGCGATACTGTCCCCCAACACTGGGCCAGCGATACTGTCCCCCAATACTGGGCCAGTGATACTGTCCCCCAACACTGGGCCAGTGATACTGTCCCCCAACACTGGGCCAGTGATACTGTCCCCCAACACTGGGCCAGTGATACTGTCCCCAACACTGGACCAGTGAAACCGTCCACCTACACTAGGGCAGTGATACTGTCCTTAACACTGGCGCAGTGATACTGCCCACAACACTGGGTCAGTGAAACTGTCCCCCAACACTGGGTCAGTGACACTATCTCCCAACATGGGTCAGTGATATTGTAACCCAGCACTAGGTCAGTGACACTGTCCCCCAACACTGGGTCAGTGACACTGTCCCCCAAACCTGGGTCAGTGACACTGTCCCCCAACACTGGGCCAGTGACACTGCCCCCAACACGGGGCCAGTGATACTGCCCCCCAACACTGGGACAGTGATACTGCCCCCAACACTGGGCCAGTGATACTGCCCCCCAACACTGGGCCTGTGATACTGCCCCCCCAACACTGGGCCAGTGATACTGTCCATCAAAACTGTGCCAATGATACAGTCCCGAAGTCTGGGCCAGTGATACTGCCCCCCAACACTGGGCCACTGATACTGTCCCCCAACACTGGGCCAGTGATACTGTCCCCCAACACTGGGCCAGTGATACTGTCCCCCAACACTGGGCCAGTGATACTGTCCCCCAACACTTAGCCAGTGATACTGTCCCCCAACACTGGGCCAGTGATACTGTCCCCCAACACTGGGCCAGTGATACTGTCCCCCAACACTGGGCCAGTGATACTGTCCCCCAACACTGGGCCAGTGATACTGTCCATCAAAACTGTGCCAATGATACAGTCCCGAAGTCTGGGCCAGTGATACTGCCCCCCAACACTGGGCCACTGATACTGTCCCCCAACACTGGGCCAGTGATACTGTCCCCCAACACTGGGCCAGTGATACTGTCCCCCAACACTGGGCCAGTGATACTGTCCCCCAACACTGGGCCAGTGATACTGTCCCCCAACACTGGGCCAGTGATACTGTCCCCCAACACTGGGCCAGTGATACTGTCCCCCAACACTGGGCCAGTGATACTGTCCCCCAACACTGGGCCAGTGATACTGTCCCCCAACACTGGGCCAGTGATACTGTCCCTCAACACTGGGCCAGTAATACTGTCCCCCCAACACTGGACCAGTGATACTGTCCCCCAACACTTGGCCAGTGATACTGTCCCCAACACTGGACCAGTGAAACTGTCCCCCAACACTGGGTCAGTGACACTGTCTCCCAACACTGGGTCAGTGACACTGGAACCCAGAACTGGGTCAGTGACACTGTCCACCAACACTGGGTCAGTGACACTGTCCCCCAACACTGGGCCAGTGACACTGCCCCCCCAACACGGGGCCACTGGACCAGTGATACTGCCCCCCCAACACTGGGCCAGTGATACTGCCCCCCAACTCTGGGCCTGTGATACTGCCCCCCCAACACTGGGCCAGTGATACTGTCCATCAAAACTGTGCCAATGATACAGTCCCGAAGTCTGGGCCAGTGATACTGCCCCCCAACACTGGGCCACTGATACTGTCCCCCAACACTGGGCCAGTGATACTGTCCCCCAACACTGGGCCAGTGATACTGTCCCCCAACACTGGGCCAGTGATACTGTCCCCCAACACTGGGCCAGTGATACTGTCCGCCAACACTGGGCCAGTGATACTGTCCCCCAACACTGGACCAGTGATACTGTCCCCCAACACTGGACCAGTGATACTGTCCCCCAACACTGGGCCAGTGATACTGTCCCCCAACACTGGGCCAGTGATACTGTCCCCAACACTGGGTCAGTGATACTGTCCCCCAACACTGGGCCAGTGATACTGTCCACCAACACTGGGCCAGTGATACTGTCCACCAACACTGGGCCAGTGATACTGTCCACCAACACTGGACCAGTGATACTGTCCACCAACACTGGGACAGTGATACTGTCCACCAACACTGGGCCAGTGATACTGTCCACCAACACTGGACCAGTGATACTGTCCACCAACACTGGGCCAGTGATACTGTCCCCCAAAACTGGGCCAGTGATACTGTCCCCCAACACTGGGCCAGTGAAACTGTCCACCTACACTGGGTCAGTGACGCTGTCCCCCAACACTGGGTCAGTGACGCTGTCCCCCAACACTGGGTCAGTGACGCTGTCCCCCAACACTGGGTCAGTGACGCTGTCCCCCAACACTGGGTCAGTGACTCTATCCCCCAACACTGGGTCAGTGACACTGTCCCCCAACACTGGGCCAGTGACACTGTCCCCCAACACTGGGCCAGTGACACTGTCCCCCAGCACTTGGCCAGCGACAGTGCCCCCAACACTGGGCCAGCGATAATGCCCCCAACACTGGGCCAGCGATAATGCCCCCCAACACTGGGCCAGTGATACTGCCCCCAAAACTGGGCCTGTGATACTGCCCCGCGACAGTGGGCCAGTGATACTGCCCCCCGACACTGGGCCAGTGATACTGCCCCCCAACACTGGGTCAGTGACCCTGTCCCCCAACACTGGGTCAGTGACGCTGTCCCCCAACACTGGGCCAGTGATACTGTCCCCCAAAACTGGGCCAGTGATACTGTCCCCCAACACTGGACCAGTGATACTGTCCCACAACACTGGGCCAGCGATACTGTCCCCCAACACTGGGCCAGCGATACTGTCCCCCAACACTGGGCCAGCGATACTGTCCCCCCAACACTGGGCCAGCGATACTGTCCCCCAACACTGGGCCAGCGATACTGTCCCCCAACACTGGGCCAGCGATACTGTCCCCCAACACTGGGCCAGTGAAACTGTCCCCCAACACTGGGTCAGTGACACTATCTCCCAACATGGGTCAGTGATACTGTAACCCAGCACTAGGTCAGTGACACTGTCCCCCAACACTGGGTCAGTGACACTGTCCCCCAAACCTGGGTCAGTGACACTGTCCCCCAACACTGGGCCAGTGACACTGCCCCCAACACGGGGCCAGTGATACTGCCCCCCAACACTGGGACAGTGATACTGCCCCCCAACACTGGGCCAGTGATACTGCCCCCCAACACTGGGCCTGTGATACTGCCCCCCCAACACTGGGCCAGTGATACTGTCCATCAAAACTGTGCCAATGATACAGTCCCGAAGTCTGGGCCAGTGATACTGCCCCCCAACACTGGGCCACTGATACTGTCCCCCAACACTGGGCCAGTGATACTGTCCCCCAACACTGGGCCAGTGATACTGTCCCCCAACACTGGGCCAGTGATACTGTCCCCCAACACTGGGCCAGTGATACTGTCCCCCAACACTTAGCCAGTGATACTGTCCCCCAACACTGGGCCAGTGATACTGTCCCCCAACACTGGGCCAGTGATACTGTCCCCCAACACTGGGCCAGTGATACTGTCCCCAACACTGGGCCAGTGATACTGTCCCCCAACACTGGGCCAGTGATACTGTCCCCCAACACTGGGCCAGTGATACTGTCCCCCAACACTGGGCCAGTGATACTGTTCCCAACACTGGACCAGTGAAACCGTCCACCTACACTAGGGCAGTGATACTGTCCTTAACACTGGCACAGTGATACTGCCCCCAACACTGGGTCAGTGAAACTGTCCCCCAACACTGGGTCAGTGACACTATCTCCCAACATGGGTCAGTGATACTGTAACCCAGCACTAGGTCAGTGACACTGTCCCCCAACACTGGGTCAGTGACACTGTCCCCCAACCCTGGGTCAGTGACACTGTCCCCCAACACTGGGTCAGTGACACTGTCCCCCAACACTGGGCCAGTGACACTGCCCCCAACACGGGGCCAGTGATACTGCCCCCCAACACTGGGACAGTGATACTGCCCCCCAACACTGGGCCAGTGATACTGCCCCCCAACACTGGGCCTGTGATACTGCCCCCCCAACACTGGGCCAGTGATACTGTCCATCAAAACTGTGCCAATGATACAGTCCCGATGTCTGGGCCAGTGATACTGCCCCCCAACACTGGGCCACTGATACTGTCCCCCAACACTGGGCCAGTGATACTGTCCCCCAACACTGGGCCAGTGATACTGTTCCCCAACACTGGGCCAGTGATACTGTCCCCCAACACTTAGCCAGTGATACTGTCCCCCAACACTGGGCCAGTGATACTGTCCCCCAACACTGGGCCAGTGATACTGTCCCCCAACACTGGGCCAGTGATACTGTCCCCAACACTGGGCCAGTGATACTGTCCCCCAACACTGGGCCAGTGATACTGTCCCCCAACACTGGGCCAGTGATACTGTCCCCAACACTGGGCCAGTGATACTGTCCCCAACACTGGGCCAGTGATACTGTCCCCCAACACTGGGCCAGTGATACTGTCCCCCAACACTGGGCCAGTGATACTGTCCCCCAACACTGGGCCAGTGATACTGTCCCCCAACACTGGGCCAGTGATACTGTCCCCCAACACTGGGCCAGTGATACTGTCCCCCAACACTGGGCCAGTGATACTGTCCCCCAACACTGGGCCAGTGATACTGTCCACCAACACTGGGCCAGTGATACTGTCCACCAACACTGGACCAGTGATACTGTCCACCAACACTGGGCCAGTGATACTGTCCACCAACACTGGGCCAGTGATACTGTCCACCAACACTGGAGAGTGATACTGTCCACCAACACTGGGCCAGTGATCCTGTCCCCCAAAACTGGGCCAGTGATACTGTCCACCAACACTGGGCCAGTGAAACTGTCCACCTATACTGGGTCAGTGACACTCTCCCCCAACACTGCGTCAGTGACGCTGTCCCCCAACACTGCGTCAGTGACGCTGTCCCCCAACACTGGGTCAGTGACGCTGTCCCCCAACACTGGGTCAGTGACGCTGTCCCCCAACACTGGGTCAGTGACACTGTCTCCCAACACTGGGTCAGTGACACTGTAACCCAGCACTGGGTCAGTGACACTGTCCCCCAACACTGGGTCAGTGACACTGTCCCCCAACACTGGGTCAGTGACACTGTCCCCCAACACTGGGTCAGTGACACTGTCCCCCAACACTGGGTCAGTGACACTGCCCCCCAACACTGGGTCAGTGACACTGCCCCCCAACACTGGGTCAGTGACACTGTCCCCCAACACTGGGTCAGTGACACTGCCCCCCAACACTGGGCCAGTGACACTGCCCCCCAACACTGGGCCAGTGATACTGCCCCCCAACACTGGGCCAGTGATACTGCCCCCCCAACACTGGGCCAGTGATACTGCCCCCCAACACTGTGCCTGTGATACTGCCCCCCAACACTGGACCAGTGATACTGTCCATGAAATCTGTGCCAATGATACAGTCCCGAAGTCTGGGCCAGTGATACTGCCCCCCAACACTGGGCCAGTGATACTGCCCCCCAACACTGGGCCAGTGATACTGTCCCCCAACACTGGGCCAGTGATACTGTCCCCCAACACTGGGCCAGTGATACTGTCCCCCAACATTGGGTCAGTGACCCTGTCCCCCAACACTGGGTCAGTGACGCTGTCCCCCAACACTGGGCCAGTGATACTGTCCCCCAAAACTGGGCCAGTGATACTGTCCCCCAACACTGGACCAGTGATACTGTCCCACAACACTGGGCCAGCGATACTGTCCCCCAACACTGGGCCAGCGATACTGTCCCCCAACACTGGGCCAGCGATACTGTCCCCCAACACTGGGCCAGCGATACTGCCCCCCCAACACTGGGCCAGCGATACTGTCCCCCAACACTGGGCCAGCGATACTGTCCCCCAACACTGGGCCAGCGATACTGTCCCCCAACACTGGGCCAGCGATACTGTCCCCCAACACTGGGCCAGCGATACTGTCCCCCAACATTGGGCCAGCGATACTGTCCCCCAACACTGGGCCAGCGATACTGTCCCCCAACACTGGGCCAGCGATACTGTCCCCCAACACTGGGCCAGTGATACTGTCCCCCAACACTGGGCCAGTGATACTGTCCCCCAACACTGGGCCAGTGATACTGTCCCCAACACTGGACCAGTGAAACCGTCCACCTACACTAGGGCAGTGATACTGTCCTTAACACTGGCGCAGTGATACTGCCCCCAACACTGGGTCAGTGAAACTGTCCCCCAACACTGGGTCAGTGACACTGTCTCCCAACATGGGTCAGTGATACTGTAACCCAGCACTAGGTCAGTGACACTGTCCCCCAACACTGGGTCAGTGACACTGTCCCCCAACCCTAGGTCAGTGACACTGTCCCCCAACACTGGGTCAGTGACACTGTCCCCCAACACTGGGCCAGTGACACTGCCCCCCAACACGGGGCCAGTGATACTGCCCCCCAACACTGGGACAGTGATACTGACCCCCAACACTGGGCCAGTGATACTGCCCCCCAACACTGGGCCTGTGATACTGCCCTCCCAACACTGGGCCAGTGATACTGTCCATCAAAACTGTGCCAATGATACAGTCCCGAAGTCTGGGCCAGTGATACTGCCCCCCAACACTGGGCCACTGATACTGTCCCCCAACACTGGGCCAGTGATACTGTCCCCCAACACTGGGCCAGTGATACTGTCCCCCAACACTGGGCCAGTGATACTGTCCCCCAACACTGGGCCAGTGATACTGTCCCCCAACACTGGGCCAGTGATACTGTCCCCCAACACTTAGCCAGTGATACTGTCCCCCAACACTGGGCCAGTGATACTGTCCCCCAACACTGGGCCAGTGATACTGTCCCCCAAAACTGGGCCAGTGATACTGTCCCCAACACTGGGCCAGTGATACTGTCCCCCAACACTGGGCCAGTGATACTGTCCCCCAACACTGGGCCAGTGATACTGTCCCCCAACACTGGGCCAGTGATACTGTCCCCCAACACTGGGCCAGTGATACTGTCCCCCAACACTGGGCCAGTGATACTGTCCCCCAACACTGGGCCAGTGATACTGTCCCCCAACACTGGGCCAGTGATACTGTCCCCCAAAACTGGGCCAGTGATACTGTCCACCAACACTGGGCCAGTGATACTGTCCACCAACACTGGACCAGTGATACTGTCCACCAACACTGGGCCAGTGATACTGTCCACCAACACTGGGCCAGTGATACTGTCCACCAACACTGGAGAGTGATACTGTCCACCAACACTGGGCCAGTGATACTGTCCCCCAAAACTGGGCCAGTGATACTGTCCCCCAACACTGGGCCAGTGAAACTGTCCACCTACACTGGGTCAGTGACACTCTCCCCCAACAATGGGTCAGTGACGCTGTCCCCCAACACTGGGTCAGTGACGCTGTCCCCCAAAACTGGGTCAGTGACGCTGTCCCCCAACACTGGGTCAGTGACGCTGTCCCCCAACACTGGGTCAGTGACGCTGTCCCCCAACACTGGGTCAGTGACGCTGTCCCCCAACACTGGGTCAGTGACACTGTCTCCCAACACTGGGTCAGTGACACTGTAACCCAGCACTGGGTCAGTGACACTGTCCCCCAACACTGGGTCAGTGACACTGTCCCCCAACACTGGGTCAGTGACACTGTCCCCCAACACTCGGTCAGTGACACTGCCCCCCAACACTGGGTCAGTGACACTGCCCCACAACACTGGGTCAGTGAAACTGTCCCCCAACACTGGGTCAGTGACACTATCTCCCAACATGGGTCAGTGATACTGTAACCCAGCACTAGGTCAGTGACACTGTCCCCCAACACTGGGTCAGTGACACTGTCCCCCAAACCTGGGTCAGTGACACTGTCCCCCAACACTGGGCCAGTGACACTGCCCCCAACACGGGGCCAGTGATACTGCCCCCCAACACTGGGACAGTGATACTGCCCCCCAACACTGGGCCAGTGATACTGCCCCCCAACACTGGGCCTGTGATACTGCCCCCCCAACACTGGGCCAGTGATACTGTCCATCAAAACTGTGCCAATGATACAGTCCCGAAGTCTGGGCCAGTGATACTGCCCCCCAACACTGGGCCACTGATACTGTCCCCCAACACTGGGCCAGTGATACTGTCCCCCAACACTGGGCCAGTGATACTGTCCCCCAACACTGGGCCAGTGATACTGTCCCCCAACACTTAGCCAGTGATACTGTCCCCCAACACTGGGCCAGTGATACTGTCCCCCAACACTGGGCCAGTGATACTGTCCCCCAACACTGGGCCAGTGATACTGTCCCCAACACTGGGCCAGTGATACTGTCCCCCAACACTGGGCCAGTGATACTGTCCCCCAACACTGGGCCAGTGATACTGTCCCCCAACACTGGGCCAGTGATACTGTTCCCAACACTGGACCAGTGAAACCGTCCACCTACACTAGGGCAGTGATACTGTCCTTAACACTGGCACAGTGATACTGCCCCCAACACTGGGTCAGTGAAACTGTCCCCCAACACTGGGTCAGTGACACTATCTCCCAACATGGGTCAGTGATACTGTAACCCAGCACTAGGTCAGTGACACTGTCCCCCAACACTGGGTCAGTGACACTGTCCCCCAACCCTGGGTCAGTGACACTGTCCCTCAACACTGGGTCAGTGACACTGTCCCCCAACACTGGGCCAGTGACACTGCCCCCAACACGGGGCCAGTGATACTGCCCCCCAACACTGGGACAGTGATACTGCCCCCCAACACTGGGCCAGTGATACTGCCCCCCAACACTGGGCCTGTGATACTGCCCCCCCAACACTGGGCCAGTGATACTGTCCATCAAAACTGTGCCAATGATACAGTCCCGATGTCTGGGCCAGTGATACTGCCCCCCAACACTGGGCCACTGATACTGTCCCCCAACACTGGGCCAGTGATACTGTCCCCCAACACTGGGCCAGTGATACTGTCCCCCAACACTGGGCCAGTGATACTGTCCCCCAACACTTAGCCAGTGATACTGTCCCCCAACACTGGGCCAGTGATACTGTCCCCCAACACTGGGCCAGTGATACTGTCCCCCAAAACTGGGCCAGTGATACTGTCCACCAACACTGGGCCAGTGATACTGTCCACCAACACTGGGCCAGTGATACTGTCCACCAACACTGGACCAGTGATACTGTCCACCAACACTGGGCCAGTGATACTGTCCACCAACACTGGGCCAGTGATACTGTCCACCAACACTGGAGAGTGATACTGTCCACCAACACTGGGCCAGTGATACTGTCCCCCAAAACTGGGCCAGTGATACTGTCCCCCAACACTGGGCCAGTGAAACTGTCCACCTACACTGGGTCAGTGACACTCTCCCCCAACAATGGGTCAGTGACGCTGTCCCCCAACACTGGGTCAGTGACGCTGTCCCCCAAAACTGGGTCAGTGACGCTGTCCCCCAACACTGGGTCAGTGACGCTGTCCCCCAACACTGGGTCAGTGACGCTGTCCCCCAACACTGGGTCAGTGACGCTGTCCCCCAACACTGGGTCAGTGACACTGTCTCCCAACACTGGGTCAGTGACACTGTAACCCAGCACTGGGTCAGTGACACTGTCCCCCAACACTGGGTCAGTGACACTGTCCCCCAACACTGGGTCAGTGACACTGTCCCCCAACACTCGGTCAGTGACACTGCCCCCCAACACTGGGTCAGTGACACTGCCCCACAACACTGGGTCAGTGAAACTGTCCCCCAACACTGGGTCAGTGACACTATCTCCCAACATGGGTCAGTGATACTGTAACCCAGCACTAGGTCAGTGACACTGTCCCCCAACACTGGGTCAGTGACACTGTCCCCCAAACCTGGGTCAGTGACACTGTCCCCCAACACTGGGCCAGTGACACTGCCCCCAACACGGGGCCAGTGATACTGCCCCCCAACACTGGGACAGTGATACTGCCCCCCAACACTGGGCCAGTGATACTGCCCCCCAACACTGGGCCTGTGATACTGCCCCCCCAACACTGGGCCAGTGATACTGTCCATCAAAACTGTGCCAATGATACAGTCCCGAAGTCTGGGCCAGTGATACTGCCCCCCAACACTGGGCCACTGATACTGTCCCCCAACACTGGGCCAGTGATACTGTCCCCCAACACTGGGCCAGTGATACTGTCCACCAACACTGGGCCAGTGATACTGTCCCCCAACACTTAGCCAGTGATACTGTCCCCCAACACTGGGCCAGTGATACTGTCCCCCAACACTGGGCCAGTGATACTGTCCCCCAACACTGGGCCAGTGATACTGTCCCCAACACTGGGCCAGTGATACTGTCCCCCAACACTGGGCCAGTGATACTGTCCCCCAACACTGGGCCAGTGATACTGTCCCCCAACACTGGGCCAGTGATACTGTTCCCAACACTGGACCAGTGAAACCGTCCACCTACACTAGGGCAGTGATACTGTCCTTAACACTGGCACAGTGATACTGCCCCCAACACTGGGTCAGTGAAACTGTCCCCCAACACTGGGTCAGTGACACTATCTCCCAACATGGGTCAGTGATACTGTAACCCAGCACTAGGTCAGTGACACTGTCCCCCAACACTGGGTCAGTGACACTGTCCCCCAACCCTGGGTCAGTGACACTGTCCCTCAACACTGGGTCAGTGACACTGTCCCCCAACACTGGGCCAGTGACACTGCCCCCAACACGGGGCCAGTGATACTGCCCCCCAACACTGGGACAGTGATACTGCCCCCCAACACTGGGCCAGTGATACTGCCCCCCAACACTGGGCCTGTGATACTGCCCCCCCAACACTGGGCCAGTGATACTGTCCATCAAAACTGTGCCAATGATACAGTCCCGATGTCTGGGCCAGTGATACTGCCCCCCAACACTGGGCCACTGATACTGTCCCCCAACACTGGGCCAGTGATACTGTCCCCCAACACTGGGCCAGTGATACTGTCCCCCAACACTGGGCCAGTGATACTGTCCCCCAACACTTAGCCAGTGATACTGTCCCCCAACACTGGCCCAGTGATACTGTCCCCCAACACTGGGCCAGTGATACTGTCCCCCAACACTGGGCCAGTGATACTGTCCCCAACACTGGGCCAGTGATACTGTCCCCCAACACTGGGCCAGTGATACTGTCCCCCAACACTGGGCCAGTGATACTGTCCCCAACACTGGGCCAGTGATACTGTCCCCCAACACTGGGCCAGTGATACTGTCCCCCAACACTGGGCCAGTGATACTGTCCCCCAACACTGGGCCAGTGATACTGTCCCCCAACACTGGGCCAGTGATACTGTCCCCCAACACTGGGCCAGTGATACTGTCCCCCAACACTGGGCCAGTGATACTGTCCCCCAACACTGGGCCAGTGATACTGTCCACCAACACTGGGCCAGTGATACTGTCCACCAACACTGGACCAGTGATACTGTCCACCAACACTGGGCCAGTGATACTGTCCACCAACACTGGGCCAGTGATACTGTCCACCAACACTGGAGAGTGATACTGTCCACCAACACTGGGCCAGTGATCCTGTCCCCCAAAACTGGGCCAGTGATACTGTCCACCAACACTGGGCCAGTGAAACTGTCCACCTATACTGGGTCAGTGACACTCTCCCCCAACACTGGGTCAGTGACGCTGTCCCCCAACACTGCGTCAGTGACGCTGTCCCCCAACACTGGGTCAGTGACACTGTCTCCCAACACTGGGTCAGTGACACTGTAACCCAGCACTGGGTCAGTGACACTGTCCCCCAACACTGGGTCAGTGACACTGTCCCCCAACACTGGGTCAGTGACACTGTCCCCCAACACTGGGTCAGTGACACTGTCCCCCAACACTGGGTCAGTGACACTGCCCCCCAACACTGGGTCAGTGACACTGCCCCCCAACACTGGGTCAGTGACACTGTCCCCCAACACTGGGTCAGTGACACTGCCCCCCAACACTGGGCCAGTGACACTGCCCCCCAACACTGGGCCAGTGATACTGCCCCCCAACACTGGGCCAGTGATACTGCCCCCCCAACACTGGGCCAGTGATACTGCCCCCCAACACTGTGCCTGTGATACTGCCCCCCAACACTGGACCAGTGATACTGTCCATCAAATCTGTGCCAATGATACAGTCCCGAAGTCTGGGCCAGTGATACTGCCCCCCAACACTGGGCCAGTGATACTGCCCCCCAACACTGGGCCAGTGATACTGCCCCCCAACACTGGGCCAGTGATACTGTCCCCCAACACTGGGCCAGTGATACTGTCCCCCAACATTGGGTCAGTGACCCTGTCCCCCAACACTGGGTCAGTGACGCTGTCCCCCAACACTGGGCCAGTGATACTGTCCCCCAAAACTGGGCCAGTGATACTGTCCCCCAACACTGGACCAGTGATACTGTCCCACAACACTGGGCCAGCGATACTGTCCCCCAACACTGGGCCAGCGATACTGTCCCCCAACACTGGGCCAGCGATACTGTCCCCCAACACTGGGCCAGCGATACTGCCCCCCCAACACTGGGCCAGCGATACTGTCCCCCAACACTGGGCCAGCGATACTGTCCCCCAACACTGGGCCAGCGATACTGTCCCCCAACACTGGGCCAGCGATACTGTCCCCCAACACTGGGCCAGCGATACTGTCCCCCAACATTGGGCCAGCGATACTGTCCCCCAACACTGGGCCAGCGATACTGTCCCCCAACACTGGGCCAGTGATACTGTCCCCCAACACTGGGCCAGTGATACTGTCCCCCAACACTGGGCCAGTGATACTGTCCCCCAACACTGGGCCAGTTATACTGTCCCCAACACTGGACCAGTGAAACCGTCCACCTACACTAGGGCAGTGATACTGTCCTTAACACTGGCGCAGTGATACTGCCCCCAACACTGGGTCAGTGAAACTGTCCCCCAACACTGGGTCAGTGACACTGTCTCCCAACATGGGTCAGTGATACTGTAACCCAGCACTAGGTCAGTGACACTGTCCCCCAACACTGGGTCAGTGACACTGTCCCCCAACCCTAGGTCAGTGACACTGTCCCCCAACACTGGGTCAGTGACACTGTCCCCCAACACTGGGCCAGTGACACTGCCCCCCAACACGGGGCCAGTGATACTGCCCCCAACACTGGGACAGTGATACTGACCCCCAACACTGGGCCAGTGATACTGCCCCCCAACACTGGGCCTGTGATACTGCCCTCCCAACACTGGGCCAGTGATACTGTCCATCAAAACTGTGCCAATGATACAGTCCCGAAGTCTGGGCCAGTGATACTGCCCCCCAACACTGGGCCACTGATACTGTCCCCCAACACTGGGCCAGTGATACTGTCCCCCAACACTGGGCCAGTGATACTGTCCCCCAACACTGGGCCAGTGATACTGTCCCCCAACACTGGGCCAGTGATACTGTCCCCCAACACTGGGCCAGTGATACTGTCCCCCAACACTGGGCCAGTGATACTGTCCCCCAACACTTAGCCAGTGATACTGTCCCCCAACACTGGGCCAGTGATACTGTCCCCCAACACTGGGCCAGTGATACTGTCCCCCAAAACTGGGCCAGTGATACTGTCCCCAACACTGGGCCAGTGATACTGTCCCCCAACACTGGGCCAGTGATACTGTCCCCCAACACTGGGCCAGTGATACTGTCCCCCAACACTGGGCCAGTGATACTGTCCCCCAACACTGGGCCAGTGATACTGTCCCCCAACACTGGGCCAGTGATACTGTCCCCCAACACTGGGCCAGTGATACTGTCCCCCAACACTGGGCCAGTGATACTGTCCCCCAACACTGGGCCAGTGATACTGTCCCCCAACACTGGGCCAGTGATACTGTCCCCCAAAACTGGGCCAGTGATACTGTCCACCAACACTGGGCCAGTGATACTGTCCACCAACACTGGACCAGTGATACTGTCCACCAACACTGGGCCAGTGATACTGTCCACCAACACTGGGCCAGTGATACTGTCCACCAACACTGGAGAGTGATACTGTCCACCAACACTGGGCCAGTGATACTGTCCCCCAAAACTGGGCCAGTGATACTGTCCCCCAACACTGGGCCAGTGAAACTGTCCACCTACACTGGGTCAGTGACACTCTCCCCCAACAATGGGTCAGTGACGCTGTCCCCCAACACTGGGTCAGTGACGCTGTCCCCCAAAACTGGGTCAGTGACGCTGTCCCCCAACACTGGGTCAGTGACGCTGTCCCCCAACACTGGGTCAGTGACGCTGTCCCCCAACACTGGGTCAGTGACGCTGTCCCCCAACACTGGGTCAGTGACACTGTCTCCCAACACTGGGTCAGTGACACTGTAACCCAGCACTGGGTCAGTGACACTGTCCCCCAACACTGGGTCAGTGACACTGTCCCCCAACACTGGGTCAGTGACACTGTCCCCCAACACTCGGTCAGTGACACTGCCCCCCAACACTGGGTCAGTGACACTGCCCCCCAACACTGGGTCAGTGACACTGTCCCCCAACACTGGGCCAGTGACACTGCCCCCCAACACTGGGCCAGTGACACTGCCCCCCAACACTGGGCCAGTGACACTGCCCCCCCAACACTGGGCCAGTGATACTGCCCCCCCAACACTGGGCCAGTGATACTGCCCCCCCAACACTGGGCCAGTGATACTGCCTCCCAACATTGTGCCTGTGATACTGCCCCCCAAACACTGGGCCAGTGATACTGTCCATCAAAACTGTGCCAATGATACAGTCCCGAAGTCTGGGCCAGTGATACTGCCCCCCAACACTGGGCCATTGATACTGCCCCCCAACACTGGGCCAGTGATACTGTCCCCCAACACTGGGCCAGTGATACTGTCCCCCAACACTGGGCCAGTGATACTGTCCCCCAACATTGGGCCAGTGATACTGCCCCCCAACACTGGGCCAGTGATACTGCCCCCCAACACCGGGCCAGTGATACTGTCCCCCAACACCGGGCCAGTGATACTGTCCCCCAACACTGGGCCAGTTATACTGTCCCCCAACACTGGGCCAGTGATACTGTCCCCCAACACTGGGCCAGTGATACTGTCCCCCAACACTGGGCCAGTGATACTGTCCCCCAACACTGGGCCAGTGATACTGTCCCCCAACACTGGGCCAGTGATACTGTCCACCAACACTGGGCCAGTGATACTGTCCATCAACACTGGGCCAGTGATACTGTCCACCAACACTGGGCCAGTGATACTGTCCCCCAAAACTGGGCCAGTGATGCTGTCCCCCAACACTGGGCCAGTGATACTGTCCCCAACACTGGACCAGTGAAACTGTCCACTTACACTGGGTCAGTGACACTGTTCCCCAACACTGGGTCAGTGACACTCTCCCCCAACACTGGGTCAGTGACACTCTCCCCCAACACTGGGTCAGTGACACTCTCCCCCAAACTGGGTCAGTGACACTCTCCCCCAAACTGGGTCAGTGACACTCTCCCCCAACACTGGGTCAGTGACACTGTCCCCCAACACTGGGTCAGTGACACTGTCCCCCAACACTGGGTCAGTGACACTGTCCCCCAACACTGGGTCAGTGACACTGTCCCCCAACACTGGGTCAGTGACACTGTCCCCCAACACTGGGCCAGTGACACTGTCCCCCAAAACTGGGTCAGTGAAACTGTCCCCCAACACTGGGTCAGTGACGCTGTAACCCAGCACTGGGTCAGTGACGCTGTCACCCAACACTGGGTCAGTGACGCTGTCCCCCAACACTGGGTCAGTGACGCTGTCCCCCAACACTGGGTCAGTGACGCTGTCCCCCAACACTGGGTCAGTGACGCTGTCGCCCAACACTGGGTCAGTGACGCTGTCCCCCAACACTGGGCCAGTGACGCTGTCCCCCAACACTGGGTCAGTGACGCTGTCCCCCAACACTGGGTCAGTGACGCTGTCCCCCAACACTGGGTCAGTGACGCTGTCCCCCAACACTGGGTCAGTGACGCTGTCCCCCAACACTGGGTCAGTGACGCTGTCCCCCAACACTGGGTCAGTGACGCTGTCCCCCCCACTGAGTCAGTGACGCTGCCCCCCAACACTGGGTCAGTGACGCTGTCCCCCAACACTGGGCCAGTGACGCTGTCCCCCAACACTGGGCCAGTGACGCTATCCCCCAAAACTGGGCCAGTGACACTGTCCTCCAAAACTGGGCCACTGACACTGTCCCCCAACACTGGGCCAGTGACACTGTCCCCGAACACTGAGCCAGTGACACTGTCCCCCAGCAATGGGCCAGCGACAGTGCCCCCAACACTGGGCCAGCGATACTGCCCCGCGACACTGGGCCAGTGATACTGCCCCGCGACACTGGGCCAGTGATACTGTCCCCCAACACTGTGCCAGTGATACTGCCCCCCAACACGGGGTCAGTGTTACTGCCCCCCAACACTGGGCCTGTGATACTGCCACCCCCAACACTGGGCCAGTGATACTGTCCCCCAAAACTGGGCCAGTGATACTGTCCCCCAACACTGGGCCAGCGATACTGTCCCACAACACTGGGCCAGCGATACTGTCCCCCAAAACTGGCCCAGCGATATTGTCCCCCAACACTGGGCCAGCGATACTGTCCCCCAACACTGGGCCAGCGATACTGTCCCCCAACACTGGGCCAGTGATACTGTCCCCCAACACTGGGCCAGTGATACTGTCCCCCAACACTGGGCCAGTGATACTGTCCCCCAACACTGGGCCAGTGATATTGTCCCCCAACACTGGGCCAGTGATACTGTCCCCCAACACTGGGCCAGTGATACTGTCCCCAACACTGGGCCAGTGAAACTGTCCACCTACACTAGGGAAGTGATACTGTCCTTAACACTGGCGCAGTGATACTGCCCCCAACACTGGGTCAGTGAAACTGTCCCCCAACACTGGGTCAGTGACACTGTCTCCCAACACTGGGTCAGAGACACTGTAACCCAGCACTGGGTCAGTGACACTGTCCCCCAACACTGGGTCAGTGACACTGTCCCCCAACACTGGGTCAGTGACACTGTCCCCCAACACTGGGTCAGTGACACTGCCCCCCAACACTGGGTCAGTGACACTGCCCCCCAACACTGGGTCAGTGACACTGTCCCCCAACACTGGGTCAGTGACACTGTCCGCCAACACTGGGCCAGTGACACTGCCCCCCAACACTGGGCCAGTGATACTGCCCCCAACACTGGGCCAGTGATACTGCCCCCCAACACTGGGCCAGTGATACTGCCCCCCAACACTGTGCCTGTGATACTGCCCCCCAACACTGGGCCAGTGATACTGTCCATCAAAACTGTGCCAATGATACAGTCCCGAAGTCTGGGCCAGTGATACTGCCCCCCCAACACTGGGCCAGTGATACTGCCCCCCAACACTGGGCCAGTGATACTGTCCCCCAACACTGGGCCAGTGATACTGTCCCCCAACACTGGGCCAGTGATACTGTCCCCCAACATTGGGCCAGTGATACTGCCCCCCAACACCGGGCCAGTGATACTGCCCCCCAACACCGGGCCAGTGATACTGTCCCCCAACACCGGGCCAGTGATACTGTCCCCCAACACTGGGCCAGTTATACTGTCCCCCAACACTGGGCCAGTGATACTGTCCCCCAACACTGGGCCAGTGATACTGTCCCCCAACAATGGGCCAGTGATACTGTCCCCCAACAGTGGGCCAGTGATACTGTCCCCCAACACTGGGTCAGTGATACTGTCCCCCAACACTGGGCCAGTGATACTGTCCACCAACACTGGGCCAGTGATACTGTCCATCAACACTGGGCCAGTGATACTGTCCACCAACACTGGGCCAGTGATACTGTCCCCCAAAACTGGGCCAGTGATGCTGTCCCCCAACACTGGGCCAGTGATACTGTCCCCAACACTGGACCAGTGAAACTGTGCACTTACACTGGGTCAGTGACACTGTTCCCCAACACTGGGTCAGTGACACTCTCCCCCAACACTGGGTCAGTGACACTCTCCCCCAACACTGGGTCAGTGACACTCTCCCCCAAACTGGGTCAGTGACACTCTACCCCAACACTGGGTCAGTGACACTGTCCCCCAACACTGGGTCAGTGACACTGTCCCCCAACACTGGGTCAGTGACACTGTCCCCCAACACTGGGTCAGTGACACTGTCCCCCAACACTGGGTCAGTGGCACTGTCCCCCAACACTGGGTCAGTGACACTGTCCCCCAACACTGGGTCAGTGACACTGTCCCCCAAAACTGGGTCAGTGAAACTGTCCCCCAACACTGGGTCAGTGACGCTGTAACCCAGCACTGGGTCAGTGACGCTGTCCCCCAACACTGGGTCAGTGACGCTGCCCCCCAACACTGGGCCAGTGACGCTGTCCCCCAACACTGGGCCAGTGACGCTGTCCCCCAACACTGGGCCAGTGACGCTGTCCCCCAACACTGGGTCAGTGACGCTGTCTCCCAACACTGGGCCAGTGACGCTGTCCCCCAACACTGGGTCAGTAACGCTGTCCCCCCAACACTGGGCCAGTGACGCTGTCCCCCCAAACTGGGCCACTGACGCTGTCCTCCAAAACTGGGCCAGTGACACTGTCCCCCAACACTGGGCCAGTGACACTGTCCCCCAACACTGGGCCAGTGACACTGTCCCCCAGCACTGGGCCGGCGACAGTGCCCCCCAACACTGGGCCAGCGGCAATGCCCCCAACACTGGGCCAGCGATAATGCCCCCGACACTGGGCCAGTGATACTGCCCTGCGACACTGGGCAAGTGATACTGCCCCCGACACTGGGCCAGTGATACTGCCCCCCGACACGGGGCCAGTGATACTGCCCCCCAACACTGGGCCAGTGATACTGCCCCCCAACACTGGGCCAGTGATACTGCACCCCAACACTGGGCCTGTGATACTGCCCCCCCCAACACTGGGCCAGTGATACTGTCCACCAAAACTGTGCCAATGATACAGTCCCGAAGTCTGGGCCAGTGATACTGCCCCCCAACACTGGGCCAGTGATACTGTCCCCCAACACTGGGCCAGTGATACTGTCCCCCAACACTGGGCCAGTGATACTGTCCACCAACACTGGGTTAGTGACACTGTCCCCCAACACTGGGTCAGTGACATCGTCCCCCAACACTGGGTCAGTGACGCTGTCCCCCAACACTGGGCCAGTGACGCAGTCCCCCAACACTGGGTCAGTGACGCTGTCCCCCAACACTGGGCCAGTGACACTGTCCTCCAAACCTGGGCCACTGACACTGTCCCCCAAACCTGGGCCAGTGACACTGTCCCCCAACACTGGGCCAGTGACACTGTCCCCCAGCACTGGGCCAGCGACAGTGCCCCCGAACACTGGGCCAGCGATACTGCCCCCCAACACTGGGCCAGCGATAATGCCCCCCAACACTGTGCCAGCGACAATGCCCCCCAACACTGGGCCAGCGACAATGCCCCCCAACACTGGGCCAGCGACAATGCCCCCCAACACTGGGCCAGCGATAATGCCCCCCAACACTGGGCCAGCGATACTGCCTCCCAACACTGGGCCAGCGATAATGCCCCACAACACTGGGCCAGCGATACTGCCCCCCAGCACTGGGCCAGCGACAGTGCCCCCGAACACTGGGCCAGCGATACTGCCCCCCAACACTGGGCCATCGATAATGCCCCCCAACACTGGGCCAGCGATATTGCCCCCAACACTGGGCCAGTGATACTGTCCACCAGCACTGGGCCAGTGATACTGTCCCCCTACACTGGGCCAGTGATACTGTCCCCCAACACTGGGCCAGTGATACTGTCCCCCAACACTGGGCCAGTGATACTGTCCCCCAACACTGGGCCAGTGATACTGTCCCCCAAAACTGGCCAGTGATACTGTCCCCCAACACTGGGCCAGTGATACTGTCCCCAACACTGGACCAGTGAAACTGTCCACCTACACTAGGGCAGTGATACTGTCCTTAACACTGGCGCAGTGATACTGCCCCCAACACTGGGTCAGTGAAACTGTCCCCCGACACTGGGTCAGTGACACTTCTCCCAACACTGGGTCAGTGACACTGTAACCCGGCACTGGGTCAGTGACACTGTCCCCCAACACTGTGTCAGTGACACTGTCCCCCAACACTGTGTCAGTGACACTGTCCCCCAACACTGGGCCAGTGACACTGCCCCCCAACACGGGGCCAGTGATACTGCCCCCCCCCAACACTGGGCCAGTGATACTGCCCCGCGACACTGGGCCAGTGATACTGTCCCCCAACACTGGGCCAGTGATACTGCCCCCCAACACGGGGCCAGTGATACTGCCCTCCCAACACTGGGCAAGTGATACTGCCCCCCCAACACTGGGCCTGTGATACTGCCCCCCCACCAATACTGGGCCAGTGATACTGTCCACCAAAACTGTGCCAATGATACAGTCTTATAGTCTGGGCCACTGATACTGTCCCCCAACACTGGGCCAGTGATACTGTCCCCCAACACTGGGCCAGTGATACTGTCCCCAACACTGAGTCAGTGACACTGTCCCCCAACACTGGACCAGTGACACTGTCCTCCAAAACTGGGCCAGTGATACTGTCCCCGAACACTGGGCCAGTGGCACTGTCCCCCAACACTGGGCCAGTGACACTGTCCCCCAGCACTGGGCCAGCGACAGTGCCCCCGAACACTGGGCCAGCGATACTGCCCCCCAACACTGGGCCATCGATAATGCCCCCCAACACTGGGCCAGCGATATTGCCCCCAACACTGGGCCAGAGAATCTGCCCCCAACACTGGGCCAGAGATACTGCCCCCCAACACTGGGCCTGCGATAATGCCCCCCAACACTGGGCCAGCGATAATGCCCCACAACACTGGTCCAGCGATACTGCCCCCCAACACTGGGTCAGCGATACTGCCCCCCAACACTGGGCCAGCGATATTGCCCCCAACACTGGGCCAGAGATTCTGCCCCCAACACTGGGCCAGAGATTCTGCCCCCAACACTGGGCCAGTGATACTGTCCCCCAACACTGGGCCAGTGATACTGTCCCCCAACACTAGGCCAGTGATACTGTCCCCCAACACTGGGCCAGCGATACTGTCCCACAACACTGGGCCAGCGATACTGTCCCCCAACACTGGGCCAGCGATACTGTCCCCCAACACTGGGCCAGCGATACTGTCCCCCAACACTGGGCCAGCGATACTGTCCCCCAACACTGGGCCAGCGATACTGTCCCCCAACACTGGGCCAGCGATACTGTCCCCCAACACTGGGCCAGCGATACAGTCCCCCAACACTGGGCCAGTGATACTGTCCCCCAACACTGGGCCAGTGATACTGTCCCCCAACACTGGGCCAGTGATACTGTCCCCCAACACTGGGCCAGTGATACTGTCCCCCAACACTGGGCCAGTGATACTGTCCCCGAACACTGGGCCAGTGATACTGTCCCAAACACCGGGCCAGTGAAACTGTCCACCTACACTAGGGAAGTGATACTGTCCTTAACACTGGCGCAGTGATACTGCCCCCAACACTGGGTCAGTGAAACTGTCCCCCAACACTGGGTCAGTGACACTGTCTCCCAACACTGGGTCAGTGACACTGTAACCCAGCACTGGGTCAGTGACACTGTCCCCCAACACTGGGTCAGTGACACTGTCCCCCAACACTGGGTCAGTGACACTGTCCCCCAACACTGGGTCAGTGACACTGCCCCCCAACACTGGGTCAGTGACACTGCCCCCCAACACTGGGTCAGTGACACTGTCCCCCAACACTGGGTCAGTGACACTGCCCCCCAACACTGGGCCAGTGACACTGCCCCCAACACTGGGCCAGTGATACTGCCCCCCAACACTGGGCCAGTGATACTGCCCCCCAACACTGGGCCAGTGATACTGCACCCCCAACACTGGGCCAGTGATACTGCCCCCCAACACTGTGCCTGTGATACTGCCCCCCAACACTGGGCCAGTGATACTGTCCATCAAAACTGTGCCAATGATACAGTCCCGAAGTCTGGGCCAGTGATACTGCCCCCCCAACACTGGGCCAGTGATACTGCCCCCCAAAACTGGGCCAGTGATACTGTCCCCCAACACTGGGCCAGTGATACTGTCCCCCAACACTGGGCCAGTGATACTGTCCCCCAACATTGGGCCAGTGATACTGCCCCCCAACACTGGGCCAGTGATACTGCCCCCCAACACCGGGCCAGTGATACTGTCCCCCAACACCGGGCCAGTGATACTGTCCCCCAACACTGGGCCAGTTATACTGTCCCCCAACACTGGGCCAGTGATACTGTCCCCCAACACTGGGCCAGTGATACTGTCCCCCAACACTGGGCCAGTGATACTGTCCCCCAACACTGGGTCAGTGATACTGTCCCCCAACACTGGGCCAGTGATACTGTCCACCAACACTGGGCCAGTGATACTGTCCATCAACACTGGGCCAGTGATACTGTCCACCAACACTGGTCCAGTGATACTGTCCCCCAAAACTGGGCCAGTGATGCTGTCCCCCAACACTGGGCCAGTGATACTGTCCCCAACACTGGACCAGTGAAACTGTCCACTTACACTGGGTCAGTGACACTGTTCCCCAACACTGGGTCAGTGACACTCTCCCCCAACACTGGGTCAGTGACACTCTCCCCCAACACTGGGTCAGTGACACTCTCCCCCAAACTGGGTCAGTGACACTCTCCCCCAACACTGGGTCAGTGACACTCTCCCCCAACACTGGGTCAGTGACACTGTCCCCCAACACTGGGTCAGTGACACTGTCCCCCAACACTGGGTCAGTGACACTGTCCCCCAACACTGGGTCAGTGACACTGTCCCCCAACACTGGGTCAGTGACACTGTCCCCCAACACTGGGTCAGTGACACTGTCCCCCAACACTGGGTCAGTGACACTGTCCCCCAAAACTGGGTCAGTGAAACTGTCCCCCAACACTGGGTCAGTGACGCTGTAACCCAGCACTGGGTCAGTGATGCTGTCACCCAACACTGGGTCAGTGACGCTGTCCCCCAACACTGGGTCAGTGAAGCTGTCCCCCAACACTGGGTCAGTGACGCTGTCCCCCAACACTGGGTCAGTGACGCTGTCGCCCAACACTGGGTCAGTGACGCTGTCCCCCAACACTGGGCCAGTGACGCTGTCCCCCAACACTGGGTCAGTGACGCTGTCCCCCAACACTGGGTCAGTGACGCTGTCCCCCAACACTGGGCCAGTGACGCTGTCCCCCAACACTGGGCCAGTGACGCTGTCCCCCAACACTGGGCCAGTGACGCTGTCCCCCAACACTGGGCCAGTGACGCTGTCCCCCAACACTGGGCCAGTAACGCTGTCCCCCAACACTGGGCCAGTGACGCTGTCCCCCCAAACTGGGCCACTGACGCTGTCCTCCAAAACTGGGCCACTGACACTGTCCCCCAACACTGGGCCAGTGACACTGTCCCCCAACACTGGGCCAGTGACACTGTCCCCCAGCACTGGGCCGGCGACAGTGCCCCCCAACACTGGGCCAGCGGCAATGCCCCCAACACTGGGCCAGCGATAATGCCCCCGACACTGGGCCAGTGATACTGCCCCGCGACACTGGGCCAGTGATACTGCCCTGCGACACTGGGCCAGTGATACTGCCCCCCGACACTGGGCCAGTGATACTGCCCCCCGACACGGGGCCAGTGATACTGCCCCCCAACACTGGGCCAGTGATACTGCCCCCCCCAACACTGGGCCAGTGATACTGCACCCCAAAACTGGGCCTGTGATACTGCCCCCCCAACACTGGGCCAGTGATACTGTCCACCAAAACTGTGCCAATGATACAGTCCCGAAGTCTGGGCCAGTGATACTGCCCCCCAACACTGGGCCAGTGATACTGTCCACCAACACTGGGCCAGTGATACTGTCCCCCAACACTGGGCCAGTGATACTGTCCCCCAACACTGGGTTAGTGACACTGTCCCCCAACACTGGGTCAGTGACATCGGCCCCCAACACTGGGTCAGTGACGCTGTCCCCCAACACTGGGCCAGTGACGCAGTCCCCCAACACTGGGTCAGTGACGCTGTCCCCCAACACTGGGCCAGTGACACTGTCCTCCAAACCTGGGCCACTGACACTGTCCCCCAACACTGGGCCAGTGACACTGTCCCCCAACACTGGGCTAGTGACACTGTCCCCCAGCACTGGGCCAGCGACAGTGCCCCCGAACACTGGGCCAGCGATACTGCCCCCCAACACTGGGCCATCGATAATGCCCCCCAACACTGGGCCAGCGATATTGCCCCCAACACTGGGCCAGTGATACTGCCCCCCAACACTGTGCCTGTGATACTGCCCCCCCAACACTGGGCCAGTGATACTGTCCATCAAAACTGTGCCAATGATACAGTCCCGAAGTCTGGGCCAGTGATACTGCCCCCCCCAACACTGGGCCAGTGATACTGCCCCCCAACACTGGGCCAGTGATACTGTCCCCCAACACTGGGCCAGTGATACTGTCCCCCAACACTGGGCCAGTGATACTGTCCCCCAACACTGGGCCAGTGATACTGTCCCCCAACATTGGGCCAGTGATACTGCCCCCCAACACTGGGCCAGTGATACTGCCCCCCAACACCGGGCCAGTAATACTGTCCCCCAACACCGGGCCAGTGATACTGTCCCCCAACACTGGGTCAGTGACACTCTCCCCCAACACTGGGTCAGTGACACTCTCCCCCAACACTGGGTCAGTGACACTCTCCCCCAAACTGGGTCAGTGACACTCTCCCCCAACACTGGGTCAGTGACACTGTCCCCCAACACTGGGTCAGTGACACTGTCCCCCAACACTGGGTCAGTGACACTGTCCCCCAACACTGGGTCAGTGACACTGTCCCCCAACACTGGGTCAGTGACACTGTCCCCCAACACTGGGTCAGTGACACTGTCCCCCAACACTGGGTCAGTGACACTGTCCCCCAACACTGGGTCAGTGACACTGTCCCCCAAAACTGGGTCAGTGAAACTGTCCCCCAACACTGGGTCAGTGACGCTGTAACCCAGCACTGGGTCAGTGACGCTGTCCCCCAACACTGGGTCAGTGACGCTGTCCCCCAACACTGGGCCAGTGACGCTGTCCCCCAACACTGGGCCAGTGACGCTGTCCCCCAACACTGGGTCAGTGACGCTGTCCCCCAACACTGGGCCAGTGACGCTGTCCCCCAACACTGGGTCAGTAACGCTGTCCCCCCAACACTGGGCCAGTGACGCTGTCCCCCCAAACTGGGCCACTGACGCTGTCCTCCAAAACTGGGCCAGTGACACTGTCCCCCAACACTGGGCCAGTGACACTGTCCCCCAACACTGGGCCAGTGACACTGTCCCCCAGCACTGGGCCAGCAACAGTGCCCCCGAACACTGGGCCAGCGATACTGCCCCCCAACACTGGGCCAGCGATAATGCCCCCCAACACTGTGCCAGCGACAATGCCCCCCAACACTGGGCCAGCGATAATGCCCCCCAACACTGGGCCAGCGATAATGCCCCCCAACACTGGGCCAGCGATACTGCCTCCCAACACTGGGCCAGCGACACTGCCCCCAACACTGGGCCAGCGATAATGCCCCCCAACACTGGGCCAGAGATTCTGCCCCCCAACACTGGGCCAGCGATAATGCCCCACACCACTGGGCCAGCGATCCTGCCCCCCAGCACTGGGCCAGCGACAGTGCCCCCGAACACTGGGCCAGCGATACTGCCCCCCAACACTGGGCCATCGATAATGCCCCCCAACACTGGGCCAGTGATACTGTCCACCAGCACTGGGCCAGTGATACTGTCCCCCAACACTGGGCCAGTGATACTGTCCCCCAACACTGGGCCAGTGATACTGTCCCCCAACACTGGGCCAGTGATACTGTCCCCCAACACTGGGCCAGTGATACTGTCCCCAAAACTGGACCAGTGAAACTGTCCACCTACACTAGGGCAGTGATACTGTCCTTAACACTGGCGCAGTGATACTGCCCCCAACACTGGGTCAGTGAAACTGTCCCCCGACACTGGGTCAGTGACACTTCTCCCAACACTGGGTCAGTGACACTGTAACCCGGCACTGGGTCAGTGACACTGTCCCCCAACACTGGGTCAGTGACACTGTCCCCCAACACTGGGCCAGTGACACTGCCCCCCAACACGGGGCCAGTGATACTGCCCCCCAACACTGGGCCAGTGATACTGCCCCCCCCCAACACTGGGCCAGTGATACTGCCCCGCGACACTGGGCCAGTGATACTGTCTCCCAACACTGGGCCAGTGATACTGCCCCCCAACACGGGGCCAGTGATACTGCCCTCCCAACACTGGGCAAGTGATACTGCCCCCCCAACACTGGGCCTGTGATACTGCCCCCCACCAACACTGGGCCAGTGATACTGTCCACCAAAACTGTGCCAATGATACAGTCTTATAGTCTGGGCCACTGATACTGTCCCCCAACACTGGGCCAGTGATACTGTCCCCCAACACTGGGCCAGTGATACTGTCCCCAACACTGGGTCAGTGACACTGTCCCCCAACACTGTACCAGTGACACTGTCCTCCAAAACTGGGCCAGTGATACTGTCCCCGAACACTGGGCCAGTGACACTGTCCCCCAACACTGGGCCAGTGAAACTGTCCCCCAGCACTGGGCCAGCGACAGTGCCCCCGAACACTGGGCCAGCGATACTGCCCCCCAACACTGGGCCATCGATAATGCCCCCCAACACTGGGCCAGCGATATTGCCCCCAACACTGGGCCAGAGAATCTGCCCCCAACACTGGGCCAGAGATACTGCCCCCCAACACTGGGCCTGCGATAATGCCCCCCAACACTGGGCCAGCGATAATGCCCCACAACACTGGTCCAGCGATACTGCCCCCCAACACTGGGCCAGCGATACTGCCCCCCAACACTGGGCCAGCGATATTGCCCCCAACACTGGGCCAGAGATTCTGCCCCCAACACTGGGCCAGTGATACTGTCCCCCAACACTGGGCCAGTGATACTGTCCCCCCAACACTGGGCCAGTGATACTGTCCCCCAACACTGGGCCAGCGATACTGTCCCCCAACACTGGGCCAGCGATACTGTCCCCCAACACTGGGCCAGCGATACTGTCCCCCAACACTGGGCCAGCGATACTGTCCCCCAACACTGGGCCAGCGATACTGTCCCCCAACACTGGGCCAGCGATACTGTCCCCCAACACTGGGCCAGCGATACTGTCCCCCAACACTGGGCCAGCGATACTGTCCCCCAACACTGGGCCAGCGATACTGTCCCCCAACACTGGGCCAGCGATACTGTCCCCCAACACTGGGCCAGCGATACTGTCCCCCAACACTGGGCCAGCGATACTGTCCCCCAACACTGGGCCAGCGATACTGTCCCCCAACACTGGGCCAGCGATACTGTCCCCCAACACTGGGCCAGCGATACTGTCCCCCAACACTGGGCCAGCGATACTGTCCCCGAACACTGGGCCAGTGATACTGTCCCCAACACTGGGCCAGTGAAACTGTCCACCTACACTAGGGAAGTGATACTGTCCTTAACACTGGCGCAGTGATACTGCCCCCAACACTGGGTCAGTGAAACTGTCCCCCAACACTGGGTCAGTGACACTGTCTCCCAACACTGGGTCAGTGACACTGTAACCCAGCACTGGGTCAGTGACACTGTCCCCCAACACTGGGTCAGTGACACTGTCCCCCAACACTGGGTCAGTGACACTGCCCCCCAACACTGGGTCAGTGACACTGCCCCCCAACACTGGGTCAGTGACACTGCCCCCCTACACTGGGTCAGTGACACTGTCCCCCAACACTGGGTCAGTGACACTGTCCGCCAACACTGGGCCAGTGACACTGCCCCCCAACACTGGGCCAGTGATACTGCCCCCCCAACACTGGGCCAGTGATACTGCACCCCCAACACTGGGCCAGTGATACTGCCCCCCAACACTGCCTGTGATACTGCCCCCCCAACACTGGGCCAGTGATACTGTCCATCAAAACTGTGCCAATGATACAGTCCCGAAGTCTGGGCCAGTGATACTGCCCCCCAACACTGGGCCAGTGATACTGCCCCCCAACACTGGGCCAGTGATACTGTCCCCCAACACTGGGCCAGTGATACTGTCCCCCAACACTGGGCCAGTGATACTGTCCCCCAACATTGGGCCAGTGATACTGCCCCCCAACACTGGGCCAGTGATACTGCCCCCCAACACCGGGCCAGTGATACTGTCCCCCAACACCGGGCCAGTGAAACTGTCCCCCAACACTGGGCCAGTTATACTGTCCCCCAACACTGGGCCAGTGATACTGTCCCCCAACACTGGGCCAGTGATACTGTCCCCCAACACTGGGCCAGTGATACTGTCCCCCAACACTGGGTCAGTGATACTGTCCCCCAACACTGGGCCAGTGATACTGTCCACCAACACTGGGCCAGTGATACTGTCCATCAACACTGGGCCAGTGATACTGTCCACCAACACTGGGACAGTGATACTGTCCCCCAAAACTGGGCCAGTGATGCTGTCCCCCAACACTGGGCCAGTGATACTGTCCCCAACACTGGACCAGTGAAACTGTCCACTTACACTGGGTCAGTGACACTGTTCCCCAACACTGGGTCAGTGACACTCTCCCCCAACACTGGGTCAGTGACACTCTCCCCCAACACTGGGTCAGTGACACTCTCCCCCAAACTGGGTCAGTGACACTCTCCCCCAACACTGGGTCAGTGACACTCTCCCCCAACACTGGGTCAGTGACACTGTCCCCCAACACTTGGTCAGTGACACTGTCCCCCAACACTGGGTCAGTGACACTGTCCCCCAACACTGGGTCAGTGACACTGTCCCCCAACACTGGGTCAGTGACACTGTCCCCCAAAACTGGGTCAGTGAAACTGTCCCCCAACACTGGGTCAGTGACGCTGTAACCCAGCACTGGGTCAGTGACGCTGTCACCCAACACTGGGTCAGTGACGCTGTCCCCCAACACTGGGTCAGTGACGCTGTCCCCCAACACTTGTTCAGTGACGCTGTCCCCCAACACTGGGTCAGTGACGCTGTCGCCCAACACTGGGTCAGTGACGCTGTCCCCCAACACTGGGCCAGTGACGCTGTCCCCCAACACTGGGTCAGTGACGCTGTCCCCCAACACTGGGCCAGTGACGCTGTCCCCCAACACTGGGCCAGTGACGCTGTCCCCCAACACTGGGTCAGTGACGCTGTCCCCCAACACTGGGCCAGTGACGCTGTCCCCCAACACTGGGCCAGTGACGCTGTCCCCCAACACTGGGCCAGTGACGCTGTCCCCCCAACACTGGGTCAGTAACGCTGTCCCCCAACACTGGGCCAGTGACGCTGTCCCCCCAAACTGGGCCACTGACGCTGTCCTCCAAAACTGGGCCACTGACACTGTCCCCCAACACTGGGCCAGTGACACTGTCCCCCAACACTGGGCCAGTGACACTGTCCCCCAGCACTGGGCCAGCGATAATGCCCCCGACACTGGGCCAGTGATACTGCCCTGCGACACTGGGCCAGTGATACTGCCCTGCGACACTGGGCCAGTGATACTGCCCCCCGACACTGGGCCAGTGATACTGCCCCCGACACGGGGCCAGTGATACTGCCCCCCAACACTGGGCCAGTGATACTGCCCCCCCCAACACTGGGCCAGTGATACTGCACCCCAACACTGGGCCTGTGATACTGCCCCCCCAACACTGGGCCAGTGATACTGTCCACCAAAACTGTGCCAATGATACAGTCCCGAAGTCTGGGCCAGTGATACTGCCCCCCAACACTGGGCCAGTGATACTGTCCCCCAACACTGGGCCAGTGATACTGTCCCCCAACACTGGGCCAGTGATACTGTCCCCCAACACTGGGTTAGTGACACTGTCCCCCAACACTGGGTCAGTGACATCGGCCCCCAACACTGGGTCAGTGACGCTGTCCCCCAACACTGGGCCAGTGACGCAGTCCCCCAACACTGGGTCAGTGACGCTGTCCCCCAACACTGGGCCAGTGACACTGTCCTCCAAACCTGGGCCACTGACACTGTCCCCCAACACTGGGCCAGTGACACTGTCCCCCAACACTGGGCCAGTGACACTGTCCCCCAGCACTGGGCCAGCGACAGTGCCCCCGAACACTGGGCCAGCGATACTGCCCCCCAACACTGGGCCATCGATAATGCACCCCAACACTGTGCCAGCGATAATGTCCCCCAAAACTGGACCAGCGATAATGCCCCCCAACACTGGGCCAGCGATAATGCCCCCCAACACTGGGCCAGCGATACTGCCTCCCAACACTGGGCCAGAGATACTGCCCCCCAACACTGGGCCAGCGATAATGCCCCCCAACACTGGGCCAGAGATTCTGCCCCCCAACACTGGGCCAGCGATAATGCCCCACAACACTGGGCCAGCGATACTTCCCCCCAACACTGGGCCAGCGATATTGCCCCCAACACTGGGCCAGAGATTCTGCCCCCAATACTGGGCCAGAGATACTGCCCCCAACACTGGGCCAGCGATAATGCCCCCCAACACTGGGCCAGAGATTCTGCCCCCCAACACTGGGCCAGCGATAATGCCCCCCAACACTGGGCCTGCGATAATGCCCCCCAACACTGGGCCAGCGATAATGCCCCACAACACTGGGCCAGCGATACTGCCCCCAAACACTGGGCCAGCGATACTGCCCCCAACACTGGGCCAGCGATATTGCCACCAACACTGAGCCAGAGATTCTGCCCCCAACACTGGGCCAGAGATTCTGCCCCCAACACTGGGCCAGAGATACTGCCCCCCAACACGGGGCCAGTGATACTGCCCCCCAACACTGAGCCAGTGATACTGCCCCCCAACACTGGGCCAGTGATACTGCCCCCCAAAACTGGGCCAGTGATACTGTCCCCCAACACTGGGCCAGTGACACTGTCCCCCAACACTGGGCCTGTGATACTGCCCCCCCAACACTGGTCCAGTGATACTGTCCCCCAACACTGAGCCAGTGATACTGTCCCCCAACACTGGGCCAGTGATACTGTCCCCCAACACTGGGCCAGTGATACTGTCCCCCAACACTGGGCCAGTGATACTGTCCCCCCAACACTGGGCCAGTGATACTGTCCCCCCAACACTGGGCCAGTGATACTGTCCCCCAACACTGGGCCAGTGATACTGTCCCCCAACACTGGGCCAGTAATACTGTCCCCCAACACTGGGCCAGTGATACTGTCCCCCAACACTGGGCCAGTGATACTGTCCCCCAACACTGGGCCAGTGATACTGTCCCCCAACACTGGGCCAGTGATACTGTCCCCAACACTGGACCAGTGAAACTGTCCACCTACACTAGGGCAGTGATACTGTCCTTAACACTGGCGCAGTGATACCGCCCCCAACACTGGGTCAGTGAAACTGTCCCCCGACACTGGGTCAGTGACACTTCTCCCAACACTGGGTCAGTGACACTGTAACCCGGCACTGGGTCAGTGACACTGTCCCCCAACACTGGGTCAGTGACACTGTCCCCCAACACTGTGTCAGTGACACTGTCCCCCAAAACTGGGCCAGTGACACTGCCCCCTAACACGGGGCCAGTGATACTGCCCCCCAACACTGGGCCAGTGATACTGCCCCCCCAACACTGGGCCAGTGATACTGCCCCGCGACACTGGGCCAGTGATACTGCCCCCCAACACTGGGCCAGTGATACTGCCCCCAAACACGGGGCCAGTGATACTGCCCCCCCAACACTGGGCCAGTGATACTGCTCCCCCAACACTGGGCCTGTGATACTGCCCCCCCCAACACTGGGCCAGTGATACTGTCCACCAAAACGGTGCCAATGATACAGTCCCGAAGTCTGGGCCACTGATACTGTCCCCCAACACTGGGCCAGTGATACTGTCCCCCAACACTGGGCCAGTGACACTGTCCCCCAACACTGGGTCAGTGACACTGTCCCCCAACACTGGGTCAGTGACCCTGTCCCCCAACACTGGGTCAGTGACGCTGTCCCCCAACACTGGGCCAGTGACGCTGTCCCCAACACTGGGTCAGTGACGCTGTCCCCCAACACTGGACCAGTGACACTGTCCTCCAAAACTGGGCCAGTGATACTGTCCCCGAACACTGGGCCAGTGACACTGTCCCCCAACACTGGGCCAGTGACACTGTCCCCCAGCACTGGGCCAGCGACAGTGCCCCCGAACACTGGGCCAGCGATACTGCCCCCCAACACTGGGCCAGCGATAATGCCCCCCAACACTGGGCCAGCGATATTGACCCCAACACTGGGCCAGTGATACTGTCCCCCAACACTGGGCCAGTGATACTGTCCCCCAACACTGGGCCAGTGATACTGTCCCCCAACACTGGACCAGTGATACTGTCCCCCAACACTGGGCCAGTGATACTGTCCCCACACACTGGGCCAGTGATACTGTCCCCAACACTGGACCAGTGGAACTGTCCACCTACACTAGGGCAGTGATACTGTCCTTAACACTGGCGCAGTGATACTGCCCCCAACACTGGGTCAGTGAAACTGTCCCCCGACACTGGGTCAGTGACACTTCTCCCAACACTGGGTCAGTGACACTGTAACCCGGCACTGGGTCAGTGACACTGTCCCCCAACACTGGGTCAGTGACACTGTCCCCCAACACTGTGTCAGTGACACTGTCCCCCAACACTGGGCCAGTGACACTGCCCCCCCAACACGGGGCCAGTGATACTGAGCCCCAACACTGGGCCAGTGATATTGCCCCCCAACACTGGGCCAGTGATACTGCCCCCCAACACTGGGCCAGTGATACTGCCCCCCAACACGGGGCCAGTGATACTGCCCCCCAACACTGGGCCAGTGATACTGCCCCCCCCAACACTGGGCCTGTGATACTGCCCCCCCCCCCAACACTGGGCCAGTGATACTGTCCACCAAAACTGTGCCAATGATACAGTCCCGAAGTCTGGGCCACTGATACTGTCCCCCAACACTGGGCCAGTGATACTGTCCCCCAACACTGGGCCAGTGATACTGTCCCCAACACTGGGTCAGTGACACTGTCCCCCAACACTGGGTCAGTGACGCTGTCCCCCAACACTGGGTCAGTGACACTGTCCCCCAACACTGGGCCAGTGACGCTGTCCCCCAACACTGGGTCAGTGACGCTGTCCCCCAACACTGGACCAGTGACACTGTCCTCCAAAACTGGGCCAGTGATACTGTCCCCGAACACTGGGCCAGTGACACTGTCCCCCAACACTGGGCCAGTGACACTGTCCCCCAGCACTGGGCCAGCGACAGTGCCCCCGAACACTGGGCCAGCGATACTGCCCCCCAACACTGGGCCAGAGATACTGCCCCCCAACACTGGGCCTGCGATAATGCCCCCCAACACTGGGCCAGCGATAATGCCCCACAACACTGGTCCAGCGATACTGCCCCCCAACACTGGGCCAGCGATACTGCCCCCCAACACTGGGCCAGAGATTCTGCCCCCAACACTGGGCCAGAGATACTGCCCCCCAACACTGGGCCAGTATACTGTCCCCCAACACTGGGCCAGTGATACTGTCCACCAAAACTGTGCCAATGATACAGTCCCGAAGTCTGGGCCACTGATACTGTCCCCCAACACTGGGCCAGTGATACTGTCCCCCAACACTGGGCCAGTGATACTGTCCCCAACACTGGGTCAGTGACACTGTCCCCCAACACTGGGTCAGTGACGCTGTCCCCCAACACTGGGCCAGTGACACTGTCCCCCAGCACTGGGTCAGTGACACTGTCCCCCAACACTGGGTCAGTGACACTGTCCCCCAACACTGGGCCAGTGACGCTGTCCCCCAACACTGGGTCAGTGACGCTGTCCCCCAGCACTGGACCAGTGACACTGTCCTCCAAAACTGGGCCAGTGATACTGTCCCCGAACACTGGGCCGGTGACACTGTCCCCCAACACTGGGCCAGTGACACTGTCCCCCAGCACTGGGCCAGCGACAGTGCCCCCGAACACTGGGCCAGCGATATTGCCCCCAACACTGGGCCAGAGAATCTGCCCCCAACACTGGGCCAGAGATACTGCCCCCCAACTCTGGGCCTGCGATAATGCCCCCCAACACTGGGCCAGCGATAATGCCCCACAACACTGGTCCAGCGATACTGCCCCCCAACACTGGGCCAGCGATACTGCCCCCCAACACTGGGCCAGAGATTCTGCCCCCAACACTGGGTCAGAGATACTGCCCCCCAACACTGGGCCAGTATACTGTCCCCCAACACTGGGCCAGTGATACTGTCCACCAGCACTGGGCCAATGATACAGTCCCGAAGTCTGGGCCACTGATACTGTCCCCCAACACTGGGCCAGTGATACTGTCCCCCAACACTGGGCCAGTGATACTGTCCCCAACACTGGGTCAGTGACACTGTCCCCCAACACTGGGCCAGTGACACTGTCCCCCAACACTGGGCCAGTGACGCTGTCCCCCAACACTGGGTCAGTGACGCTGTCCTCCAACATTGGACCAGTGACACTGTCCTCCAAAACTGGGCCAGTGATACTGTCCCCCAACACTGGGCCAGTGACACTGTCCCCCAACACTGTGCCAGTGACACTGTCCCCCAGCACTGGGCCAGCGACAGTGCCCCCGAACACTGGGCCAGCGATACTGCCCCCCAACACTGGGCCAGCGATAATGCCCCCCAACACTGGGCCAGCGATATTGCCCCCAACACTGGGCCAGAGAATCTGCCCCCAACACTGGGCCAGAGATAATGCCCCCCAACACTGGGCCTGCGATAATGCCCCCCAACACTGGGCCAGCGATAATGCCCCACAACACTGGTCCAGCGATACTGCCCCCCAACACTGGGCCAGCGATACTGCCCCCCAACACTGGGCCAGCGATATTGCCCCCAACACTGGGCCAGTGATACTGTCCCTCAACACTGGGCCAGTGATACTGTCCCCCCCAACACTGGGCCAGTGATACTGTCCCCCAACACTGGGCCAGTGATACTGTCCCCAACACTGGACCAGTGAAACGGTCCCCCAACACTGGGTCAGTGACACTGTCTCCCAACACTGGGTCAGTGACACTGTACCCCAACACTGGGCCAGTGACACTGCCCCCCCAACACGGGGCCACTGGACCAGTGATACTGCCCCCCCAACACTGGGCCAGTGATACTGCCTCCCAACTCTGGGCCTGTGATACTGCCCCCCCAACACTGGGCCAGTGATACTGTCCATCAAAACTGTGCCAATGATACAGTCCCGAAGTCTGGGCCAGTGATACTGCCCCCCAACACTGGGCCACTGATACTGTCCCCCCAACACTGGGCCAGTGATACTGTCCCCAAACACTGGGCCAGTGATACTGTCCCCCAACACTGGGCCAGTGATACTGTCCCCCAACACTGGGCCAGTGATACTGTCCCCCAACACTGGGTCAGTGATACTGTCCCCCAACACTGGGCCAGTGATACTGTCCACCAACACTGGGCCAGTGATACTGTCCACCAACACTGGGCCAGTGATACTGTCCACCAACACTGGACCAGTGATACTGTCCCCAACACTGGGTCAGTGATACTGTCCCCCAACACTGGGTCAGTGATACTGTCCCCCAACACTGGGCCAGTGATACTGTCCACCAACACTGGGCCAGTGATACTGTCCACCAACACTGGGCCAGTGATACTGTCCACCAACACTGGACCAGTGATACTGTCCACCAACACTGGGAGAGTGATACTGTCCACCAACACTGGGCCAGTGATACTGTCCACCAACACTGGACCAGTGATACTGTCCACCAACACTGGGCCAGTGATACTGTCCCCCAAAACTGGGCCAGTGATACTGTCCCCCAACACTGGGCCAGTGAAACTGTCCACCTACACTGGGTCAGTGACGCTGTCCCCCAACACTGGGTCAGTGACGCTGTCCCCCAACACTGGGTCAGTGACGCTGTCCCCCAACACTGGGTCAGTGACGCTGTCCCCCAACACTGGGTCAGTGACGCTGTCCCCCAACACTGGGTCAGTGACGCTGTCCCCCAACACTGGGTCAGTGACGCTGTCCCCCCCACTGGGTCAGTGACGCTGCCCCCCAACACTGGGTCAGTGACGCTGTCCCCCAACACTGGGCCAGTGACGCTGTCCCCCAAAACTGGGACAGTGACACTGTCCTCCAAAACTGGGCCACTGACACTGTCCCCCAACAATGGGCCAGCGACAGTGCCCCCAACACTGGGCCAGCGATAATGCCCCCAACACTGGGCCAGCGATAATGCCCCCCAACACTGGGCCAGCGATACTGCCCCCAAAACTGGGCCTGTGATACTGCCCCGCGACAGTGGGCCAGTGATACTGCCCCCCGACACTGGGCCAGTGATACTGCCCCCCAACACTGGGTCAGTGACCCTGTCCCCCAACACTGGGTCAGTGACGCTGTCCCCCAACACTGGGCCAGTGACACTGTCCCCCAAAACTGGGCCAGTGATACTGTCCCCCAACACTGGACCAGTGATACTGTCCCACAACACTGGGCCAGTGATACTGTCCCACAACACTGGGCCAGCGATACTGTCCCCCCAACACTGGGCCAGTGATACTGCCCCCCAACACTGGGCCTGTGATACTGCCCCCCCAACACTGGGCCAGTGATACTGTCCATCAAAACTGTGCCAATGATACAGTCCCGAAGTCTGGGCCAGTGATACTGCCCCCCAACACTGGGCCACTGATACTGTCCCCCAACACTGGGCCAGTGATACTGTCCCCCAACCCTGGGTCAGTGAAACTGTCCCCCAACACTGGGTCAGTGACACTTCTCCCAACATGGGTCAGTGATACTGTAACCCAGCACTAGGTCAGTGACACTGTCCCCCAACACTGGGTCAGTGACACTGTCCCCCAACCCTGGGTCAGTGACACTGTCCCCCAACACTGGGTCAGTGACACTGTCCCCCAACACTGGGCCAGTGACACTGCCCCCCAAAACGGGGCCAGTGATACTGCCCCCCAACACTGGGACAGTGATACTGCCCCCCCAACACTGGGCCAGTGATACTGCCCCCCAACACTGGGCCTGTGATACTGCCCCCCCAACACTGGGCCAGTGATACTGTCCATCAAAACTGTGCCAATGATACAGTCCCGAAGTCTGGGCCAGTGATACTGCCCCCCAACACTGGGCCACTGATACTGTCCCCCAACACTGGGCCAGTGATACTGTCCACCAACACTGGGCCAGTGATACTGTCCACCAACACTGGACCAGTGATTCTGTCCACCAACACTGGGCCAGTGATACTGTCCACCAACACTGGACCAGTGATACTGTCCACCAACACTGGGCCAGTGATACTGTCCCCCAAAACTGGGCCAGTGATACTGTCCCCCAACACTGGGCCAGTGAAACTGTCCACCTACACTGCGTCAGTGACGCTGTCCCCCAACACTGGGTCAGTGACGCTGTCCCCCAACACTGGGTCAGTGACGCTGTCCCCCAACACTGGGTCAGTGACGCTGTCCCCCAACACTGGGTCAGTGACGCTGTCCCCCAACACTGGGTCAGTGACGCTGTCCCCCCCACTGGGTCAGTGACGCTGCCCCCCAACACTGGGTCAGTGACGCTGTCCCCCAACACTGGGCCAGTGACGCTGTCCCCCAAAACTGGGACAGTGACACTGTCCTCCAAAACTGGGCCACTGACACTGTCCCCCAACACTGGGCCAGTGACACTGTCCCCCAACACTGGGCCAGTGACACTGTCCCCCAGCACTGGGCCAGCGACAGTGCCCCCAACACTGGGCCAGCGATAATGCCCCCAACACTGGGCCAGCGATAATGCCCCCCAACACTGGGCCAGTGATACTGCCCCCAAAACTGGGCCTGTGATACTGCCCCGCGACAGTGGGCCAGTGATACTGCCCCCCGACACTGGGCCAGTGATACTGCCCCCCAACACTGGGTCAGTGACCCTGTCCCCCAACACTGGGTCAGTGACGCTGTCCCCCAACACTGGGCCAGTGATACTGTCCCCCAAAACTGGGCCAGTGATACTGTCCCCCAACACTGGACCAGTGATACTGTCCCACAACACTGGGCCAGCGATACTGTCCCCCAACACTGGGCCAGCGATACTGTCCCCCCAACACTGGGCCAGCGATACTGTCCCCCAACACTGGGCCAGCGATACTGTCCCCCAACACTGGGCCAGCGATACTGTCCCCCAACACTGGGCCAGCGATACTGTCCCCCAACACTGGGCCAGCGATACTGTCCCCCAACACTGGGCCAGCGATACTGTCCCCCAACACTGGGCCAGTGATACTGTCCCCCAACACTGGGCCAGTGATACTGTCCTCCAACACTGGGCCAGTGATACTGTCCCCCAACACTGGGCCAGTGATACTGTCCCCTAACACTGGGCCAGTGATACTGTCCCCCAACACTGGGCCAGTGATACTGTCCCCAACACTGGACCAGTGAAACCGTCCACCTACACTAGGGTAGTGATACTGTCCTTAACACTGGCGCAGTGATACTGCCCCCAACACTGGGTCAGTGAAACTGTCCCCCAACACTGGGTCAGTGACACTGTCTCCCAACATGGGTCAGTGATACTGTAACCCAGCACTAGGTCAGTGACACTGTCCCCCAACACTGGGTCAGTGACACTGTCCCCCAACCCTGGGTCAGTGACACTGTCCCCCAACACTGGGTCAGTGACACTGTCCCCCAACACTGGGCCAGTGACACTGCCCCCCAAAACGGGGCCAGTGATACTGCCCCCCAACACTGGGACAGTGATACTGCCCCCCCCAACACTGGGCCAGTGATACTGCCCCCCAACACTGGGCCTGTGATACTGCCCCCCCAACACTGGGCCAGTGATACTGTCCATCAAAACTGTGCCAATGATACAGTCCCGAAGTCTGGGCCACTGATACTGTCCCCCAAGACTGGGCCACTGATACTGTCCCCCAACACTGGGCCAGTGATACTGTCCCCCAACACTGGGCCAGTGATACTGTCCCCCAACACTGGGCCAGTGATACTGTCCCCAACACTGGGCCAGTGATACTGTCCCCCAACACTGGGCCAGTGATACTGTCCCCCAACACTGGGCCAGTGATACTGTCCCCCAACACTGGGCCAGTGATGCTGTCCCCCAACACTGGGCCAGCGATACTGTCCCCCAACACTGGGCCAGTGATGCTGTCCCCCCAACACTGGGCCAGCGATACTGTCCCCCCAACACTGCGCCAGCGATACTGTCCCCCAACACTGGGCCAGCGATACTGTCCCCCAACACTGGGACAGTGATACTGCCCCCCCAACACTGGGCCAGTGATACTGCCCCCCAACACTGGGCCTGTGATACTGCCCCCCCAACACTGGGCCAGTGATACTGTCCATCAAAACTGTGCCAATGATACAGTCCCGAAGTCTGGGCCAGTGATACTGCCCCCCAACACTGGGCCACTGATACTGTCCCCCAACACTGGGCCAGTGATACTGTCCACCAACACTGGGCCAGTGATACTGTCCACCAACACTGGACCAGTGATACTGTCCACCAACACTGGGACAGTGATACTGTCCACCAACACTGGGCCAGTGATACTGTCCACCAACACTGGACCAGTGATACTGTCCACCAACACTGGGCCAGTGATACTGTCCCCCAAAACTGGGCCAGTGATACTGTCCCCCAACACTGGGCCAGTGAAACTGTCCACCTACACTGCGTCAGTGACGCTGTCCCCCAACACTGGGTCAGTGACGCTGTCCCCCAACACTGGGTCAGTGACGCTGTCCCCCAACACTGGGTCAGTGACGCTGTCCCCCAACACTGGGTCAGTGACGCTGTCCCCCAACACTGGGTCAGTGACGCTGTCCCCCCCACTGGGTCAGTGACGCTGTCCCCCAACACTGGGTCAGTGACACTGTCCCCCAACACTGGGCCAGTGACACTGCCCCCCAAAACGGGGCCAGTGATACTGCCCCCCAACACTGGGACAGTGATACTGCCCCCCCCCAACACTGGGCCAGTGATACTGCCCCCCAACACTGGGCCTGTGATACTGCCCCCCCAACACTGGGCCAGTGATACTGTCCATCAAAACTGTGCCAATGATACAGTCCCGAAGTCTGGGCCAGTGATACTGCCCCCCAACACTGGGCCAATGATACTGTCCCCCAACACTGGGCCAGTGATACTGTCCCCCAACACTGGGCCAGTGATACTGTCCCCCAGCACTGGGCCAGTGATACTGTCCCTCAACACTGGGCCAGTGATACTGTCCCCCAACACTTAGCCAGTGATACTGTCCCCCAACACTGGGCCAGTGATACTGCCCCCCAACACTGGGCCAGTGATACTGTCCCCCAACACTGGGCCAGTGATACTGTCCCCAACACTGGGCCAGTGATACTGTCCCCCAACACTGGGCCAGTGATACTGTCCCCCAACACTGGGCCAGTGATACTGTCCCCCAACACTGGGCCAGTGATACTGTCCCCCAACACTGGGCCAGCGATACTGTCCCCCCAACACTGGGCCAGCGATACTGTCCCCCAACACTGGGCCAGCGATACTGTCCCCCAACACTGGGACAGTGATACTGCCCCCCCAACACTGGGCCAGTGATACTGCCCCCCAACACTGGGCCTGTGATACTGCCCCCCCAACACTGGGCCAGTGATACTGTCCATCAAAACTGTGCCAATGATACAGTCCCGAAGTCTGGGCCAGTGATACTGCCCCCCAACACTGGGCCACTGATACTGTCCCCCAACACTGGGCCAGTGATACTGTCCACCAACACTGGGCCAGTGATACTGTCCACCAACACTGGACCAGTGATACTGTCCACCAACACTGGGACAGTGATACTGCCCACCAACACTGGGCCAGTGATACTGTCCCCCAACACTGGGCCAGTGATACTGTCCCCCAACACTGGGCCAGTGATACTGTCCCCCCAACACTGGGCCAGCGATACTGTCCCCCAACACTGGGCCAGCGATACTGTCCCCCAACACTGGGACAGTGATACTGCCCCCCCAACACTGGGCCAGTGATACTGCCCCCCAACACTGGGCCTGTGATACTGCCCCCCCAACACTGGGCCAGTGATACTGTCCATCAAAACTGTGCCAATGATACAGTCCCGAAGTCTGGGCCAGTGATACTGCCCCCCAACACTGGGCCACTGATACTGTCCCCCAACACTGGGCCAGTGATACTGTCCACCAACACTGGGCCAGTGATACTGTCCACCAACACTGGACCAGTGATACTGTCCACCAACACTGGGACAGTGATACTGTCCACCAACACTGGGCCAGTGATACTGTCCACCAACACTGGACCAGTGATACTGTCCCCCAGCACTGGGCCAGTGATACTGTCCCTCAACACTGGGCCAGTGATACTGTCCCCCAACACTTAGCCAGTGATACTGTCCCCCAACACTGGGCCAGTGATACTGTCCCCCAACACTGGGCCAGTGATACTGTCCCCCAACACTGGGCCAGTGATACTGTCCCCCAACACTGGGCCAGTGATACTGTCCCCCAACACTGGGCCAGTGATACTTTCCCCCAACACTGGGCCAGTGATACTGTCCCCCAACACTGGGCCAGCGATACTGTCCCCCCAACACTGGGCCAGCGATACTGTCCCCCAACACTGGGCCAGCGATACTGTCCCCCAACACTGGGACAGTGATACTGCCCCCCCAACACTGGGCCAGTGATACTGCCCCCCAACACTGGGCCTGTGATACTGCCCCCCCAACACTGGGCCAGTGATACTGTCCATCAAAACTGTGCCAATGATACAGTCCCGAAGTCTGGGCCAGTGATACTGCCCCCCAACACTGGGCCACTGATACTGTCCCCAAACACTGGGCCAGTGATACTGTCCACCAACACTGGGCCAGTGATACTGTCCACCAACACTGGGCCAGTGATACTGTCCACCAACACTGGGACAGTGATACTGTCCACCAACACTGGGCCAGTGATACTGTCCACCAACACTGGACCAGTGATACTGTCCACCAACACTGGGCCAGTGATACTGTCCCCCAAAACTGGGCCAGTGATACTGTCCCCCAACACTGGGCCAGTGAAACTGTCCACCTACACTGCGTCAGTGACGCTGTCCCCCAACACTGGGTCAGTGACGCTGTCTCCCAACACTGGGTCAGTGACGCTGTCCCCCAACACTGGGTCAGTGACGCTGTCCCCCAACACTGGGTCAGTGACGCTGTCCCCCAACACTGGGTCAGTGACGCTGTCCCCCCCACTGGGTCAGTGACGCTGTCCCCCAACACTGGGTCAGTGACACTGTCCCCCAACACTGGGCCAGTGACACTGCCCCCCAAAACGGGGCCAGTGATACTGCCCCCCAACACTGGGACAGTGATACTGCCCCCCCCCCCAACACTGGGCCAGTGATACTGCCCCCCAACACTGGGCCTGTGATACTGCCCCCCCAACACTGGGCCAGTGATACTGTCCATCAAAACTGTGCCAATGATACAGTCCCGAAGTCTGGGCCAGTGATACTGCCCCCCAACACTGGGCCACTGATACTGTCCCCCAACACTGGGCCAGTGATACTGTCCCCCAACACTGGGCCAGTGATACTGCCCCCCAGCACTGGGCCAGTGATACTGTCCCTCAACACTGGGCCAGTGATACTGTCCCCCAACACTTAGCCAGTGATACTGTCCCCCAACACTGGGCCAGTGATACTGTCCCCCAAGACTGGGCCAGTGATACTGTCCCCCAACACTGGGCCAGTGATACTGTCCCCAACACTGGGCCAGTGATACTGTCCCCCAACACTGGGCCAGTGATACTGTCCCCCAACACTGGGCCAGTGATACTGTCCCCCAACACTGGGCCAGTGATACTGTCCCCCAACACTGGGCCAGCGATACTGTCCCCCCAACACTGGGCCAGCGATACTGTCCCCCAACACTGGGCCAGCGATACTGTCCCCCAACACTGGGACAGTGATACTGCCCCCCCAACACTGGGCCAGTGATACTGCCCCCCAACACTGGGCCTGTGATACTGCCCCCCCAACACTGGGCCAGTGATACTGTCCATCAAAACTGTGCCAATGATACAGTCCCGAAGTCTGGGCCAGTGATACTGCCCCCCAACACTGGGCCACTGATACTGTCCCCCAACACTGGGCCAGTGATACTGTCCACCAACACTGGGCCAGTGATACTGTCCACCAACACTGGACCAGTGATACTGTCCACCAACACTGGGACAGTGATACTGTCCACCAACACTGGGCCAGTGATACTGTCCACCAACACTGGACCAGTGATACTGTCCACCAACACTGGGCCAGTGATACTGTCCCCCAAAACTGGGCCAGTGATACTGTCCCCCAACACTGGGCCAGTGAAACTGTCCACCTACACTGCGTCAGTGACGCTGTCCCCCAACACTGGGTCAGTGACGCTGTCCCCCAACACTGGGTCAGTGACGCTGTCCCCCAACACTGGGTCAGTGACGCTGTCCCCCAACACTGGGTCAGTGACGCTGTCCCCCAACACTGGGTCAGTGACGCTGTCCCCCAACACTGGGTCAGTGACGCTGTCCCCCCCACTGGGTCAGTGACGCTGCCCCCCAACACTGGGTCAGTGATACTGTCCCCCCAGCACTGGGCCAGTGATACTGTCCCTCAACACTGGGCCAGTGATACTGTCCCCCAACACTTAGCCAGTGATACTGTCCCCCAACACTGGGCCAGTGATACTGTCCCCCAACACTGGGCCAGTGATACTGTCCCCCAACACTGGGCCAGTGATACTGTCCCCAACACTAGGGTAGTGATACTGTCCTTAACACTGGCGCAGTGATACTGCCCCCAACACTGGGTCAGTGAAACTGTCCCCCAACACTGGGTCAGTGACACTGTCTCCCAACATGGGTCAATGATACTGTAACCCAGCACTAGGTCAGTGACACTGTCCCCCAACACTGGGCCAGTGATACTGCCCCCCAACACTGGGACAGTGATACTGCCCCCCCCCCCAACACTGGGCCAGTGATACTGCGGCCCCAACACTGGGCCTGTGATACTGCCCCCCCAACACTGGGCCAGTGATACTGTCCATCAAAACTGTGCCAATGATACAGTCCCGAAGTCTGGGCCAGTGATACTGCCCCCCAACACTGGGCCACTGATACTGTCCCCCAACACTGGGCCAGTGATACTGTCCCCCAACACTGGGTCAGTGATACTGTCCCCCAACACTTAGCCAGTGATACTGTCCCTCAACACTGGGCCAGTGATACTGTCCCCCAACACTGGGCCAGTGATACTGTCCCCCAACACTGGGCCAGTGATACTGTCCCCCAACACTGGGCCAGTGATACTGTCCCCCAACACTGGGCCAGTGATACTGTCCCCCAACACTGGGCCAGTGATACTGTCCCCCAACACTGGGCCAGTGATACTGTCCCCCAACACTGGGCCAGTGATACTGTCCCCCAACACTGGGCCAGTGATACTGTCCCCCAACACTGGGCCAGTGATACTGTCCCCCAACACTGGGCCAGTGATACTGTCCACCAACACTGGGCCAGTGATACTTTCCACCAACACTGGACCAGTGATACTGTCCACCAACACTGGGCCAGTGATACTGTCCACCAACACTGGGCCAGTGATACTGTCCACCAACACTGGAGAGTGATACTGTCCACCAACACTGGGCCAGTGATACTGTCCCCCAAAACTGGGCCAGTGATACTGTCCCCCAACACTGGGCCAGTGAAACTGTCCACCTACACTGGGTCAGTGACGCTGTCCCCCAACACTGGGTCAGTGACGCTGTCCCCCAACACTGGGTCAGTGACGCTGTCCCCCAACACTGGGTCAGTGACGCTGTCCCCCAACACTGGGTCAGTGACGCTGTCCCCCAACACTGGGTCAGTGACGCTGTCCCCCAACACTGGGTCAGTGACGCTGTCCCCCCCACTGGGTCAGTGACGCTGCCCCCCAACACTGGGTCAGTGACGCTGTCCCCCAACACTGGGCCAGTGACGCTGTCCCCCAACACTGGGCCAGTGACGCTGTCCCCCAAAACTGGGCCAGTGACACTGTCCTCCAAAACTGGGCCACTGACACTGTCCCCCAACACTGGGTCAGTGACACTGTCCCCCAACACTGGGCCAGTGACACTGTTCCCCAGAAATGGGCCAGCGACAGTGCCCCCAACACTGGGCCAGCGATAATGCCCCCAACACTGGGCCAGCGATAATGCCCCCCAACACTGGGCCAGCGATACTGTCCCCCAACACTGGGCCAGCGATACTGTCCCCCAACACTGGGCCAGTGATACTGTCCCCCAACACTGGGCCAGTGATACTGTCCATCAAAACTGTGCCAATGATACAGTCCCGAAGTCTGGGCCAGTGATACTGCCCCCCAACACTGGGCCACTGATACTGTCCCCCAACACTGGGCCAGTGATACTGTCCACCAACACTGGGCCAGTGATACTGTCCACCAACACTGGACCAATGATACTGTCCACCAACACTGGGACAGTGATACTGTCCACCAACACTGGGCCAGTGATACTGTCCACCAACACTGGACCAGTGATACTGTCCACCAACACTGGGCCAGTGATACTGTCCCCCAAAACTGGGCCAGTGATACTGTCCCCCAACACTGGGCCAGTGAAACTGTCCACCTACACTGCGTCAGTGACGCTGTCCCCCAACACTGGGTCAGTGACGCTGTCCCCCAACACTGGGTCAGTGACGCTGTCCCCCAACACTGGGTCAGTGACGCTGTCCCCCAACACTGGGTCAGTGACGCTGTCCCCCAACACTGGGTCAGTGACGCTGTCCCCCCCACTGGGTCAGTGACGCTGCCCCCCAACACTGGGTCAGTGACGCTGTCCCCCAACACTGGGCCAGTGATACTGTCCCCCCAGCACTGGGCCAGTGATACTGTCCCTCAACACTGGGCCAGTGATACTGTCCCCCAACACTTAGCCAGTGATACTGTCCACCAACACTGGGCCAGTGATACTGTCCCCCAACACTGGGCCAGTGATACTGTCCCCCAACACTGGGCCAGTGAAACTGTCCACCTACACTGGGTCAGTGACGCTGTACCCCAACACTGGGTCAGTGACGCTGTCCCCCAACACTGGGTCAGTGACGCTGTCCCCCAACACTGGGCCAGTGACACTGTCCCCCAACACTGGGCCAGTGATACTGTCCCCCAACACTGGGCCAGTGATACTGTCCCCCAACACTGGGCCAGTGATACTGTCCCCCAACACTGGGCCAGTGATACTGTCCACCAACACTGGGCCAGTGATACTGTCCACCAACACTGGACCAGTGATACTGTCCACCAACACTGGGCCAGTGATACTGTCCACCAACACTGGGCCAGTGATACTGTCCACCAACACTGGAGAGTGATACTGTCCACCAACACTGGGCCAGTGATACTGTCCCCCAAAACTGGGCCAGTGATACTGTCCCCCAACACTGGGCCAGTGAAACTGTCCACCTACACTGGGTCAGTGACACTCTCCCCCAACACTGGGTCAGTGACGCTGTCCCCCAACACTGGGTCAGTGACGCTGTCCCCCAACACTGGGTCAGTGACGCTGTCCCCCAACACTGGGTCAGTGACGCTGTCCCCCAACACTGGGTCAGTGACGCTGTCCCCCAACACTGGGTCAGTGACGCTGTCCCCCCCACTGGGTCAGTGACGCTGTCCCCCCCACTGGGTCAGTGACGCTGCCCCCCAACACTGGGTCAGTGACGCTGTCCCCCAACACTGGGCCAGTGACGCTGTCCCCCAACACTGGGCCAGTGACGCTGTCCCCCAAAACTGGGCCAGTGACACTGTCCTCCAAAACTGGGCCACTGACACTGTCCCCCAACACTGGGTCAGTGACACTGTCCCCCAACACTGGGCCAGTGACACTGTCCCCCAGAAATGGGCCAGCGACAGTGCCCCCAACACTGGGCCAGCGATAATGCCCCCAACACTGGGCCAGCGATAATGCCCCCCAACACTGGGCCAGCGATACTGTCCCCCAACACTGGGCCAGCGATACTGTCCCCCAACACTGGGCCAGTGATACTGTCCCCCAACACTGGGCCAGTGATACTGTCCATCAAAACTGTGCCAATGATACAGTCCCGAAGTCTGGGCCAGTGATACTGCCCCCCAACACTGGGCCACTGATACTGTCCCCCAACACTGGGCCAGTGATACTGTCCACCAACACTGGGCCAGTGATACTGTCCACCAACACTGGACCAATGATACTGTCCACCAACACTGGGACAGTGATACTGTCCACCAACACTGGGCCAGTGATACTGTCCACCAACACTGGACCAGTGATACTGTCCACCAACACTGGGCCAGTGATACTGTCCCCCAAAACTGGGCCAGTGATACTGTCCCCCAACACTGGGCCAGTGAAACTGTCCACCTACACTGCGTCAGTGACGCTGTCCCCCAACACTGGGTCAGTGACGCTGTCCCCCAACACTGGGTCAGTGACGCTGTCCCCCAACACTGGGTCAGTGACGCTGTCCCCCAACACTGGGTCAGTGACGCTGTCCCCCAACACTGGGTCAGTGACGCTGTCCCCCCCACTGGGTCAGTGACGCTGCCCCCCAACACTGGGTCAGTGACGCTGTCCCCCAACACTGGGCCAGTGATACTGTCCCCCCAGCACTGGGCCAGTGATACTGTCCCTCAACACTGGGCCAGTGATACTGTCCCCCAACACTTAGCCAGTGATACTGTCCACCAACACTGGGCCAGTGATACTGTCCCCCAACACTGGGCCAGTGATACTGTCCCCCAACACTGGGCCAGTGAAACTGTCCACCTACACTGGGTCAGTGACGCTGTACCCCAACACTGGGTCAGTGACGCTGTCCCCCAACACTGGGTCAGTGACGCTGTCCCCCAACACTGGGTCAGTGACGCTGTCCCCCAACACTGGGTCAGTGACGCTGTCCCCCCGACTGGGTCAGTGACGCTGCCCCCCAACACTGGGTAGTGACGCTGTCCCCCAACACTGGGCCAGTGACGCTGTCCCCCAAAACTGGGCCAGTGAAACTGTCCTCCAAAACTGGGCCACTGACACTGTCCCCCAACACTGGGCCAGTGACACTGTCCCCCAACACTGGGCCAGTGACACTGTCCCCCAGCACTGGGCCAGCGACAGTGCCCCCAACACTGGGCCAGCGATAATGCCCCCAACACTGGGCCAGCGATAATGCCCCCCAACACTGGGCCAGTGATACTGCCCCCAAAACTGGGCCAGTGATACTGCCCCGCGACAGTGGGCCAGTGATACTGCCCCCCGACACTGGGCCAGTGATACTGCCCCCCAACACTGGGTCAGTGACCCTGTCCCCCAACACTGGGTCAGTGACGCTGTCCCCCAACACTGGGCCAGTGATACTGTCCACCAAAACTGGGCCAGTGATACTGTCCCCCAACACTGGACCAGTGATACTGTCCCACAACACTGGGCCAGCGATACTGTCCCCCAACACTGGGCCAGCGATACTGTCCCCCAACACTGGGCCAGCGATACTGTCCCCCAACACTGGGCCAGCGATACTGTCCCCCAACACTGGGCCAGCGATACTGTCCCCCAACACTGGGCCAGCGATACTGTCCCCCAACACTGGGCCAGCGATACTGTCCCCCAACACTGGGCCAGCGATACTGTCCCCCAACACTGGGCCAGCGATACTGTCCCCCAACACTGGGGCAGCGATACTGTCCCCCAACACTGGGCCAGTGATACTGTCCCCCCAACACTGGGCCAATGATACTGTCCCCCAACACTGGGCCAGTGATACTGTCCCCCAACACTGGGCCAGTGATACTGTCCCCCAACACTGGGCTAGTGATACTGTCCCCAACACTGGACCAGTGAAACCGTCCACCTACACTAGGGCAGTGATACTGTCCTTAACACTGGCGCAGTGATACTGCCCCCAACACTGGGTCAGTGAAACTGTCCCCCAACACTGGGTCAGTGACACTGTCTCCCAACATGGGTCAGTGACACTGTAACCCAGCACTAGGTCAGTGACACTGTCCCCCAACACTGGGTCAGTGACACTGTCCCCCAACCCTGGGTCAGTGACACTGTCCCCCAACACTGGGTCAGTGACACTGTCCCCCAACACTGGGCCAGTGACACTGCCCCCCAACACGGGGCCAGTGATACTGCCCCCCAACACTGGGACAGTGATACTGCCCCCCAACACTGGGCCTGTGATACTGCCCCCCCAACACTGGGCCAGTGATACTGTCCATCAAAACTGTGCCAATGATACAGTCCCGAAGTCTGGGCCAGTGATACTGCCCCCCAACACTGGGCCACTGATACTGTCCCCCAACACTGGGCCAGTGATACTGTCCCCCAACACTGGGCCAGTGATACTGTCCCCCAACACTGGGCCAGTGATACTGTCCCCCAACACTGGGCCAGTGATACTGTCTCCCAACACTGGGCCAGTGATACTGTCCCCCAACGCTGGGCCAGTGATACTGTCCCCCAACACTGGGCCAGTGATACTGTCCCCCAACACTTAGCCAGTGATACTGTCCCCCAACACTGGGCCAGTGATACTGTCCCCAACACTGGGCCAGTGATACTGTCCCCCAACACTGGGCCAGTGATACTGTCCCCAAACACTGGGCCAGTGATACTGTCCCCCAAAACTGGGCCAGTGATACTGTCCCCCAACACTGGGCCAGTGATACTGTCCCACAACACTGGGCCAGTGATACTGTCCACCAACACTGGGCCAGTGATACTGTCCACCAACACTGGACCAGTGATACTGTCCACCAACACTGGGCCAGTGATACTGTCCACCAACACTGGGCCAGTGATACTGTCCCCCAACACTGGGCCAGTGATACTGTCCACCAACACTGGGCCAGTGATACTGTCCCCCAAAACTGGGCCAGTGATACTGTCCCCCAACACTGGGCCAGTGATACTGTCCCCCAACACTGGGACAGTGATACTGTCCCCCAACACTGGGTCAGTGACACTGTCCCCCAACACTGGGCCAGTGACACTGCCCCCCAAAACGGGGCCAGTGATACTGCCCCCCAACACTGGGACAGTGATACTGCCCCCCAACACTGGGCCTGTGATACTGCCCCCCCAACACTGGGCCAGTGATACTGTCCATCAAAACTGTGCCAATGATACAGTCCCGAAGTCTGGGCCAGTGATACTGCCCCCCAACACTGGGCCACTGATACTGTCCCCCAACACTGGGCCAGTGATACTGTCCCCCAACACTGGGCCAGTGATACTGTCCCCCAACACTGGGCCAGTGATACTGTCCCCCAACACTGGGCCAGTGATACTGTCCCCCAACACTTAGCCAGTGATACTGTCCCCCAACACTGGGCCAGTGATACTGTCCCCCAACACTGGGGCAGTGATACTGTCCCCCAACACTGGGCCAGTGATACTGTCCCCAACACTGGGCCAGTGATACTGTCCCCCAACACTGGGCCAGTGATACTGTCCCCCAACACTGGGCCAGTGATACTGTCCCCCAACACTGGGCCAGTGATACTGTCCCCCAACACTGGGCCAGTGATACTGTCCCCCAGCACTGGGCCAGTGATACTGTCCCTCAACACTGGGCCAGTGATACTGTCCCCCAACACTTAGCCAGTGATACTGTCCCCCAACACTGGGCCAGTGATACTGTCCCCCAACACTGGGCCAGTGATACTGTCCCCCAACACTGGGCCAGTGATACTGTCCCCAACACTGGGCCAGTGATACTGTCCCCCAACACTGGGCCAGTGATACTGTCCCCCAACACTGGGCCAGTGATACTGTCCCCCAACACTGGGCCAGCGATACTGTCCCCCAACACTGGGCCAGCGATACTGTCCCCCAACACTGGGCCAGCGATACTGTCCCCCAACACTGGGCCAGCGATACTGTCCCCCAACACTGGGCCAGCGATACTGTCCCCCAACACTGGGCCAGCGATACTGTCCCCCAACACTGGGCCAGCGATACTGTCCCCCAACACTGGGCCAGTGATACTGTCCCCCAACACTGGGCCAGTGATACTGTCCCCCAACACTGGGCCAGTGATACTGTCCCCCAACACTGGGCCAGTGATACTGTCCCCCAACACTGGGCCAGTGATACTGTCCCCCAACACTGGGCCAGTGATACTGTCCCCCAACACTGGGCCAGTGATACTGTCCCCAACACTAGGGTAGTGATACTGTCCTTAACACTGGCGCAGTGATACTGCCCCCAACACTGGGTCAGTGAAACTGTCCCCCAACACTGGGTCAGTGACACTGTCTCCCAACATGGGTCAGTGATACTGTAACCCAGCACTAGGTCAGTGACACTGTCCCCCAACACTGGGTCAGTGACACTGTCCCCCAACCCTGGGTCAGTGACACTGTCCCCCAACACTGGGTCAGTGACACTGTCCCCCAACACTGGGCCAGTGATACTGTCCCCCAACACTGGTCCAGTGATACTGCCCCCAAAACTGGGCCTGTGATACTGCCCCGCGACAGTGGGCCAGTGATACTGCCCCCCGACACTGGGCCAGTGATACTGCCCCCCAACACTGGGTCAGTGACCCTGTCCCCCAACACTGGGTCAGTGACGCTGTCCCCCAACACTGGGCCAGTGATACTGTCCCCCAAAACTGGGCCAGTGATACTGTCCCCCAACACTGGACCAGTGATACTGTCCCACAACACTGGGCCAGCGATACTGTCCCCCAACACTGGGCCAGCGAAACTGTCCCCCCCAACACTGGGCCAGCGATACTGTCCCCCAACACTGGGCCAGCGATACTGTCCCCCAACACTGGGCCAGCGATACTGTCCCCCAACACTGGGCCAGCGATACTGTCCCCCAACACTGGGCCAGCGATACTGTCCCCCAACACTGGGCCAGCGATACTGTCCCCCAACACTGGGCCAGCGATACTGTCCCCCAACACTGGGCCAGTGATACTGTCCCCCAACACTGGGCCAGTGATACTGTCCCCCAACACTGGGCCAGTGATACTGTCCCCCAACACTGGGCCAGTGATACTGTCCCCCAACACTGGGCCAGTGATACTGTCCCCAACACTGGACCAGTGAAACCGTCCACCTACACTAGGGTAGTGATACTGTCCTTAACACTGGCGCAGTGATACTGCCCCCAACACTGGGTCAGTGAAACTGTCCCCCAACACTGGGTCAGTGACACTGTCTCCCAACATGGGTCAGTGATACTGTAACCCAGCACTAGGTCAGTGACACTGTCCCCCAACACTGGGTCAGTGACACTGTCCCCCAACCCTGGGTCAGTGACACTGTCCCCCAAAACTGGGTCAGTGACACTGTCCCCCAACACTGGGCCAGTGACACTGCCCCCCAACACGGGGCCAGTGATACTGCCCCCCAACACTGGGACAGTGATACTGCCCCCCCCCCAACACTGGGCCAGTGATACTGCCCCCCAACACTGGGCCTGTGATACTGCCCCCCCAACACTGGGCCAGTGATACTGTCCATCAAAACTGTGCCAATGATACAGTCCCGAAGTCTGGGCCAGTGATACTGCCCCCCAACACTGGGCCACTGATACTGTCCCCCAACACTGGGCCAGTGATACTGTCCCCCAACACTGGGCCAGTGATACTGTCCCCCAGCACTGGGCCAGTGATACTGTCCCTCAACACTGGGCCAGTGATACTGTCCCCCAACACTTAGCCAGTGATACTGTCCCCCAACACTGGGCCAGTGATACTGTCCCCCAACACTGGGCCAGTGATACTGTCCCCCAACACTGGGCCAGTGATACTGTCCCCCAATACTGGGCCAGTGATACTGTCCCCCAACACTGGGCCAGTGATACTGTCCCCCAACACTGGGCCAGTGATACTGTCCCCCAACACTGGGCCAGTGATACTGTCCCGCAACACTGGGCCAGTGATACTGTCCCCCAACACTGGGCCAGTGATACTGTCCCCCAACACTGGGCCAGTGATACTGTCCACCAACACTGGGCCAGTGATACTGTCCACCAACACTGGACCAGTGATACTGTCCACCAAAACTGGGCCAGTGATACTGTCCACCAACACTGGGCCAGTGATACTGTCCACCAACAGTGGAGAGTGATACTGTCCACCAACACTGGGCCAGTGATACTGTCCCCCAAAACTGGGCCAGTGATACTGTCCCCCAACACTGGGCCAGTGAAACTGTCCACCTACACTGGGTCAGTGACACTCTCCCCCAACACTGGGTCAGTGACGCTGTCCCCCAACACTGGGTCAGTGACGCTGTCCCCCAACACTGGGTCAGTGACGCTGTCCCCCAACACTGGGTCAGTGACGCTGTCCCCCAACACTGGGTCAGTGACGCTGTCCCCCAACACTGGGTCAGTGACGCTGTCCCCCAACACTGGGTCAGTGACGCTGTCCCCCCCACTGGGTCAGTGACGCTGCCCCCCAACACTGGGTCAGTGACGCTGTCCCCCAACACTGGGCCAGTGACGCTGTCCCCCAACACTGGGTCAGTGACGCTGTCCCCCAACACTGGGTCAGTGACGCTGTCCCCCAACACTGGGTCAGTGACGCTGTCCCCCAACACTGGGTCAGTGACGCTGTCCCCCAACACTGGGTCAGTGACGCTGTCCCCCAACACTGGGCCAGTGACGCTGTCCCCCAACACTGGGCCAGTGACGCTGTCCCCCAAAACTGGGCCAGTGACACTGTCCTCCAAAACTGGGCCACTGACACTGTCCCCCAACACTGGGTCAGTGACACTGTCCCCCAACACTGGGCCAGTGACACTGTCCCCCAGAAATGGGCCAGCGACAGTGCCCCCAACACTGGGCCAGCGATAATGCCCCCAACACTGGGCCAGCGATAATGCCCCCCAACACTGGGCCAGCGATACTGTCCCCCAACACTGGGCCAGTGATACTGTCCCCCAACACTGGGCCAGTGATACTGTCCCCCAACACTGGGTCAGTGATACTGTCCACCAACACTGGGCCAGTGATACTGTCCACCAACACTGGGCCAGTGATACTGTCCACCAACACTGGGCCAGTGATACTGTCCACCAACACTGGACCAGTGATTCTGTCCACCAACACTGGGACAGTGATACTGTCCACCAACACTGGGCCAGTGATACTGTCCACCAACACTGGACCAGTGATACTGTCCACCAACACTGGGCCAGTGATACTGTCCCCCAACACTGGGCCAGTGATACTGTCCCCCAACACTGGGCCAGTGAAACTGTCCACCTACACTGGGTCAGTGACGCTGTCCCCCAACACTGGGTCAGTGACGCTGTCCCCCAACACTGGGTCAGTGACGCTGTCCACCAACACTGGGTCAGTGACGCTGTCCCCCCGACTGGGTCAGTGACGCTGCCCCCCAACACTGGGTCAGTGACGCTGTCCCCCAACACTGGGCCAGTGACGCTGTCCCCCAAAACTGGGCCAGTGAAACTGTCCTCCAAAACTGGGCCACTGACACTGTCCCCCAACACTGGGCCAGTGACACTGTCCCCCAACACTGGGCCAGTGACACTGTCCCCCAGCACTGGGCCAGCGACAGTGCCCCCAACACTGGGCCAGCGATAATGCCCCCAACACTGGGCCAGCGATAATGCCCCCCAACACTGGGCCAGTGATACTGCCCCCAAAACTGGGCCAGTGATACTGCCCCGCGACAGTGGGCCAGTGATACTGCCCCCCGACACTGGGCCAGTGATACTGCCCCCCAACACTGGGTCAGTGACCCTGTCCCCCAACACTGGGTCAGTGACGCTGTCCCCCAACACTGGGCCAGTGATACTGTCCCCCAACACTGGGCCAGTGATACTGTCCCCCAACACTGGGCCAGTGATACTGTCCCCAACACTGGACCAGTGAAACCGTCCACCTACACTAGGGTAGTGATACTGTCCTTAACACTGGCGCAGTGATACTGCCCCCAACACTGGGTCAGTGAAACTGTCCCCCAACACTGGGTCAGTGACACTGTCTCCCAACATGGGTCAGTGATACTGTAACCCAGCACTAGGTCAGTGACACTGTCCCCCAACACTGGGTCAGTGACACTGTCCCCCAACCCTGGGTCAGTGACACTGTCCCCCAACACTGGGTCAGTGACACTGTCCCCCAACACTGGGCCAGTGACACTGCCCCCCAACACGGGGCCAGTGATACTGCCCCCCAACACTGGGACAGTGATACTGCCCCCCCCAACACTGGGCCAGTGATACTGCCCCCCAACACTGGGCCTGTGATACTGCCCCCCCAACACTGGGCCAGTGATACTGTCCATCAAAACTGTGCCAATGATACAGTCCCGAAGTCTGGGCCAGTGATACTGCCCCCCAACACTGGGCCACTGATACTGTCCCCCAACACTGGGCCAGTGATACTGTCCCCCAACACTGGGCCAGTGATACTGTCCCCCAGCACTGGGCAAGTGATACTGTCCCTCAACACTGGGCCAGTGATACTGTCCCCCAACACTTAGCCAGTGATACTGTCCCCCAACACTGGGCCAGTGATACTGTCCCCCAACACTGGGCCAGTGATACTGTCCCCCAACACTGGGCCAGTGATACTGTCCCCCAACACTGGGCCAGTGATACTGTCCCCAACACTGGGCCAGTGATACTGTCCCCCAACACTGGGCCAGTGATACTGTCCCCCAACACTGGGCCAGTGATACTGTCCCCCAACACTGGGCCAGTGATACTGTCCCCCAACACTGGGCCAGTGATACTGTCCCCCAACACTGGGCCAGTGAAACTGTCCACCTACACTGGGTCAGTGACGCTGTCCCCCAACACTGGGTCAGTGACGCTGTCCCCCAACACTGGGTCAGTGACGCTGTCCCCCAACACTGGGTCAGTGACGCTGTCCCCCAACACTGGGTCAGTGACGCTGTCCCCCCGACTGGGTCAGTGACGCTGCCCCCCAACACTGGGTCAGTGACGCTGTCCCCCAACACTGGGCCAGTGACGCTGTCCCCCAAAACTGGGCCAGTGAAACTGTCCTCCAAAACTGGGCCACTGACACTGTCCCCCAACACTGGGCCAGTGACACTGTCCCCCAACACTGGGCCAGTGACACTGTCCCCCAGCACTGGGCCAGCGACAGTGCCCCCAACACTGGGCCAGCGATAATGCCCCCAACACTGGGCCAGCGATAATGCCCCCCAACACTGGGCCAGTGATACTGCCCCCAAAACTGGGCCAGTGATACTGCCCCGCGACAGTGGGCCAGTGATACTGCCCCCCGACACTGGGCCAGTGATACTGCCCCCCAACACTGGGTCAGTGACCCTGTCCCCCAACACTGGGTCAGTGACGCTGTCCCCCAACACTGGGCCAGTGATACTGTCCCCCAACACTGGGCCAGTGATACTGTCCCCCAACACTGGGCCAGTGATACTGTCCCCAACACTGGACCAGTGAAACCGTCCACCTACACTAGGGTAGTGATACTGTCCTTAACACTGGCGCAGTGATACTGCCCCCAACACTGGGTCAGTGAAACTGTCCCCCAACACTGGGTCAGTGACACTGTCTCCCAACATGGGTCAGTGATACTGTAACCCAGCACTAGGTCAGTGACACTGTCCCCCAACACTGGGTCAGTGACACTGTCCCCCAACCCTGGGTCAGTGACACTGTCCCCCAACACTGGGCCAGTGACACTGTCCCCCAACACTGGGCCAGTGACACTGCCCCCCAACACGGGGCCAGTGATACTGCCCCCCAACACTGGGACAGTGATACTGCCCCCCCCAACACTGGGCCAGTGATACTGCCCCCCAACACTGGGCCTGTGATACTGCCCCCCCAACACTGGGCCAGTGATACTGTCCATCAAAACTGTGCCAATGATACAGTCCCGAAGTCTGGGCCAGTGATACTGCCCCCCAACACTGGGCCACTGATACTGTCCCCCCACACTGGGCCAGTGATACTGTCCCCCAACACTGGGCCAGTGATACTGTCCCCCAGCACTGGGCAAGTGATACTGTCCCCCAACACTGGGTCAGTGACGCTGTCCCCCAACACTGGGTCAGTGACGCTGTCCCCCAACACTGGGTCAGTGACGCTGTCCCCCAACACTGGGTCAGTGACGCTGTCCCCCAACACTGGGTCAGTGACGCTGTCCCCCAACACTGGCTCAGTGACGCTGTCCCCCAACACTGGGTCAGTGACGCTGTCCCCCCCACTGGGTCAGTGACGCTGCCCCCCAACACTGGGTCAGTGACGCTGTCCCCCAACACTGGGCCAGTGACGCTGTCCCCCAACACTGGGCCAGTGACGCTGTCCCCCAAAACTGGGCCAGTGACACTGTCCTCCAAAACTGGGCCACTGACACTGTCCCCCAACACTGGGTCAGTGACACTGTCCCCCAACACTGGGCCAGTGACACTGTCCCCCAGAAATGGGCCAGCGACAGTGCCCTCAACACTGGGCCAGCGATAATGCCCCCAACACTGGGCCAGCGATAATGCCCCCCAACACTGGGCCAGCGATACTGTCCCCCAACACTGGGCCAGTGATACTGTCCCCCAACACTGGGCCAGTGATACTGTCCCCCAACACTGGGTCAGTGATACTGTCCACCAACACTGGGCCAGTGATACTGTCCACCAACACTGGGCCAGTGATACTGTCCACCAACACTGGGCCAGTGATACTGTCCACCAACACTGGACCAGTGATTCTGTCCACCAACACTGGGACAGTGATACTGTCCACCAACACTGGGCCAGTGATACTGTCCACCAACACTGGACCAGTGATACTGTCCACCAACACTGGGCCAGTGATACTGTCCCCCAACACTGGGCCAGTGATACTGTCCCCCAACACTGGGCCAGTGAAACTGTCCACCTACACTGGGTCAGTGACGCTGTCCCCCAACACTGGGTCAGTGACGCTGTCCCCCAACATTGGGTCAGTGACGCTGTCCCCCAACACTGGGTCAGTGACGCTGTCCCCCAACACTGGGTCAGTGACGCTGTCCCCCCGACTGGGTCAGTGACGCTGCCCCCCAACACTGGGTCAGTGACGCTGTCCCCCAACACTGGGCCAGTGACGCTGTCCCCCAAAACTGGGCCAGTGAAACTGTCCTCCAAAACTGGGCCACTGACACTGTCCCCCAACACTGGGCCAGTGACACTGTCCCCCAACACTGGGCCAGTGACACTGTCCCCCAGCACTGGGCCAGCGACAGTGCCCCCAACACTGGGCCAGCGATAATGCCCCCAACACTGGGCCAGCGATAATGCACCCCAACACTGGGCCAGTGATACTGCCCCCAAAACTGGGCCTGTGATACTGCCCCGCGACAGTGGGCCAGTGATACTGCCCCCCGACACTGGGCCAGTGATACTGCCCCCCAACACTGGGTCAGTGACCCTGTCCCCCAACACTGGGTCAGTGACGCTGTCCCCCAACACTGGGCCAGTGATACTGTCCCCCAAAACTGGGCCAGTGATACTGTCCCCCAACACTGGACCAGTGATACTGTCCCACAACACTGGGCCAGCGATACTGTCCCCCAACACTGGGCCAGCGATACTGTCCCCCAACACTGGGCCAGCGATACTGTCCCCCAACACTGGGCCAGCGATACTGTCCCCCAACACTGGGCCAGCGATACTGTCCCCCAACACTGGGCCAGCGATACTGTCCCCCAACACTGGGCCAGCGATACTGTCCCCCAACACTGGGCCAGCGATACTGTCCCCCAACACTGGGCCAGCGATACTGTCCCCCAACACTGGGCCAGCGATACTGTCCCCCAACACTGGGCCAGTGATACTGTCCCCCCAACACTGGGCCAATGATACTGTCCCCCAACACTGGGCCAGTGATACTGTCCCCCAACACTGGGCTAGTGATACTGTCCCCAACACTGGACCAGTGAAACCGTCCACCTACACTAGGGCAGTGATACTGTCCTTAACACTGGCGCAGTGATACTGCCCCCAACACTGGGTCAGTGAAACTGTCCCCCAACACTGGGTCAGTGACACTGTCTCCCAACATGGGTCAGTGACACTGTAACCCAGCACTAGGTCAGTGACACTGTCCCCCAACACTGGGTCAGTGACACTGTCCCCCAACCCTGGGTCAGTGACACTGTCCCCCAACACTGGGTCAGTGACACTGTCCCCCAACACTGGGCCAGTGACACTGCCCCCCAACACGGGGCCAGTGATACTGCCCCCCAACACTGGGACAGTGATACTGCCCCGCCAACACTGGGCCAGTGATACTGCCCCCCCAACACTGGGCCTGTGATACTGCCCCCCCAACACTGGGCCAGTGATACTGTCCATCAAAACTGTGCCAATGATACAGTCCCGAAGTCTGGGCCAGTGATACTGCCCCCCAACACTGGGCCACTGATACTGTCCCCCAACACTGGGCCAGTGATACTGTCCCCCAACACTGGGCCAGTGATACTGTCCCCCAACACTGGGCCAGTGATACTGTCTCCCAACACTGGGCCAGTGATACTGTCCCCCAACGCTGGGCCAGTGATACTGTCCCCCAACACTGGGCCAGTGATACTGTCCCCCAACACTTAGCCAGTGATACTGTCCCCCAACACTGGGCCAGTGATACTGTCCCCCAACACTGGGCCAGTGATACTGTCCCCAACACTGGGCCAGTGATACTGTCCCCCAACACTGGGCCAGTGATACTGTCCCCCAACACTGGGCCAGTGATACTGTCCCCAACACTGGGCCAGTGATACTGTCCCCAAACACCGGGCCAGTGATACTGTCCCCCAAACACCGGGCCAGTGATACTGTCCCCCAACACTGGGCCAGTGATACTGTCCCCCAACACTGGGCCAGTGATACTGTCCACCAACACTGGGCCAGTGATACTGTCCACCAACACTGGACCAGTGATACTGTCCACCAACACTGGGCCAGTGATACTGTCCCCCAACACTGGGCCAGTGATACTGTCCCCCAACACTGGGCCAGTGATACTGTCCACCAACACTGGGCCAGTGATACTGTCCCCCAAAACTGGGCCAGTGATACTGTCCCCCAACACTGGGCCAGTGATACTGTCCCCCAACACTGGGACAGTGATACTGTCCCCCAACACTGGGTCAGTGACACTGTCCCCCAACACTGGGCCAGTGACACTGCCCCCCAAAACGGGGCCAGTGATACTGCCCCCCAACACTGGGACAGTGATACTGCCCCCCCCCCCCAACACTGGGCCAGTGATACTGCCCCCCAACACTGGGCCTGTGATACTGCCCCCCCAACACTGGGCCACTGATACTGTCCCCCAACACTGGGCCAGTGATACTGTCCCCCAACACTGGGCCAGTGATACTGTCCCCCAACACTGGGCCAGTGATACTGTCCCCAACACTGGGCCAGTGATACTGTCCCCCAACACTGGGCCAGTGATACTGTCCCCCAACACTGGGCCAGTGATACTGTCCCCCAACACTGGGCCAGTGATACTGTCCCCCAACACTGGGCCAGTGATACTGTCCCCCAACACTGGGCCAGTGATACTGTCCCCCAACACTGGGCCAGTGATACTGTCCCCCAACGCTGGGCCAGTGATACTGTCCCCCAACACTGGGCCAGTGATACTGTCCACCAACACTGGGCCAGTGATACTGTCCACCAACACTGGACCAGTGATACTGTCCACCAACACTGGGCCAGTGATACTGTCCACCAACACTGGGCCAGTGATACTGTCCACCAACACTGGAGAGTGATACTGTCCACCAACACTGGGCCAGTGATACTGTCCCCCAAAACTGGGCCAGTGATACTGTCCCCCAACACTGGGCCAGTGAAACTGTCCACCTACACTGGGTCAGTGACGCTGTCCCCCAACACTGGGTCAGTGACGCTGTCCCCCAACACTGGACCAGTGAAACTGTCCACCTACACTAGGGCAGTGATACTGTCCTTAACACTGGCGCAGTGATACTGCCCCCAACACTGGGTCAGTGAAACTGTCCCCCGACACTGGGTCAGTGACACTTCTCCCAACACTGGGTCAGTGACACTGTAACCCGGCACTGGGTCAGTGACACTGTCCCCCAACACTGGGTCAGTGACACTGTCCCCCAACACTGTGTCAGTGACACTGTCCCCCAACACTGGGCCAGTGACACTGCCCCCCAACACGGGGCCAGTGATACTGATCCCCAACACTGGGCCAGTGATATTGCCCCCCAACACTGGGCCAGTGATACTGCCCCCCAACACTGGGCCAGTGATACTGCCCCACAACACGGGGCCAGTGATACTGCCCCCCAACACTGGGCCAGTGATACTGCCCCCCCCCAACACTGGGCCTGTGATACTGCCCCCCCCCAACACTGGGCCAGTGATACTGTCCACCAAAACTGTGCCAATGATACAGTCCCGAAGTCTGGGCCACTGATACTGTCCCCCAACACTGGGCCAGTGATACTGTCCCCCAACACTGGGCCAGTGATACTGTCCCCAACACTGGGTCAGTGACACTGTCCCCCAACACTGGGTCAGTGACACTGTCCCCCAACACTGGGTCAGTGACACTGTCCCCCAACACTGGGCCAGTGACGCTGTCCCCCAACACTGGGTCAGTGACGCTGTCCCCCAACAGTGGACCAGTGACACTGTCCTCCAAAACTGGGCCAGTGATACTGTCCCCCAACACTGGGCCAGTGACACTGTCCCCCAACATTGTGCCAGTGACACTGTCCCCCAGCACTGGGCCAGCGACAGTGCCCCCGAACACTGGGCCAGCGATACTGCCCCCCAACACTGGGCCAGCGATAATGCGCCCAACACTGGGCCAGCGATATTGCCCCCAACACTGGGCCAGAGAATCTGCCCCCAACACTGGGCCAGAGATACTGCCCCCCAACACTGGGCCTGCGATAATGCCCCCCAACACTGGGCCAGCGATAATGCCCCACAACACTGGTCCAGCGATACTGCCCCCCAACACTGGGCCAGCGATACTGCCCCCCAACACTGGGCCAGAGATTCTGCCCCCAACACTGGGCCAGAGATACTGCCCCCAACACTGGGCCAGTATACTGTCCCCCAACACTGGGCCAGTGATACTGTCCACCAAAACTGTGCCAATGATACAGTCCCGAAGTCTGGGCCACTGATACTGTCCCCCAACACTGGGCCAGTGATACTGTCCCCCAACACTGGGCCAGTGATACTGTCCCCAACACTGGGTCAGTGACACTGTCCCCCAACACTGGGTCAGTGACACTGTCCCCCAACACTGGGCCAGTGACGCTGTCCCCCAACACTGGGTCAGTGACGCTGTCCCCCAACATTGGACCAGTGACACTGTCCTCCAAAACTGGGCCAGTGATACTGTCCCCCAACACTGGGCCAGTGACACTGTCCCCCAACACTGTGCCAGTGACACTGTCCCCCAGCACTGGGCCAGCGACAGTGCCCCCGAACACTGGGCCAGCGATACTGCCCCCCAACACTGGGCCAGCGATAATGCCCCCCAACACTGGGCCAGCGATATTGCCCCCAACACTGGGCCAGAGAATCTGCCCCCAACACTGGGCCAGAGATAATGCCCCCCAACACTGGGCCTGCGATAATGCCCCCCAACACTGGGCCAGCGATAATGCCCCACAACACTGGTCCAGCGATACTGCCCCCCAACACTGGGCCAGCGATACTGCCCCCCAACACTGGGCCAGCGATATTGCCCCCAACACTGGGCCAGAGATTCTGCCCCCAACACTGGGCCAGTGATACTGTCCCCCAACACTGGGCCAGTGATACTGTCCCCCAACACTGGGCCAGTGATACTGTCCCCCAACACTGGGCCAGTGATACTGTCCCCCAACACTGGGCCAGTGATACTGTCTCTCAACACTGGGCCAGTGATACTGTCCCCCCAACACTGGGCCAGTGATACTGTCCCCCAACACTGGGCCAGTGATACTGTCCCCAACACTGGCCCAGTGAAACTGTCCCCCAACACTGGGTCAGTAACACTGTCTCCCAACACTGGGTCAGTGACACTGTAACCCAGCACTGGGTCAGTGACACTGTCCACCAACACTGGGTCAGTGACACTGTACCCCAACACTGGGCCAGTGACACTGCCCCCCCAACACGGGGCCACTGGACCAGTGATACTGCCCCCCCAACACTGGGCCAGTGATACTGCCTCCCAACTCTGGGCCTGTGATACTGCCCCCCCAACACTGGGCCAGTGATACTGTCCATCAAAACTGTGCCAATGATACAGTCCCGAAGTCTGGGCCAGTGATACTGCCCCCCAACACTGGGCCACTGATACTGTCCCCCAACACTGGGCCAGTGATACTGTCCCCAAACACTGGGCCAGTGATACTGTCCCCCAACACTGGGCCAGTGATACTGTCCCCCAACACTGGGCCAGTGATACTGTCCCCAACACTGGGTCAGTGATACTGTCCCCCAACACTGGGCCAGTGATACTGTCCACCAACACTGGGCCAGTGATACTGTCCACCAACACTGGGCCAGTGATACTGTCCACGAACACTGGACCAGTGATACTGTCCCCAACACTGGGTCAGTGATACTGTCCCCCAACACTGGGTCAGTGATACTGTCCCCCAACACTGGGCCAGTGATACTGTCCACCAACACTGGGCTAGTGATACTGTCCACCAACACTGGGCCAGTGATACTGTCCACCAACACTGGACCAGTGATACTGTCCACCAACACTGGGAGAGTGATACTGTCCACCAACACTGGGCCAGTGATACTGTCCACCAACACTGGACCAGTGATACTGTCCACCAACACTGGGCCAGTGATACTGTCCCCCAAAACTGGGCCAGTGATACTGTCCCCCAACACTGGGCCAGTGAAACTGTCCACCTACACTGGGTCAGTGACGCTGTCCCCCAACACTGGGTCAGTGACGCTGTCCCCCAACACTGGGTCAGTGACGCTGTCCCCCAACACTGGGTCAGTGACGCTGTCCCCCAACACTGGGTCAGTGACGCTGTCCCCCAACACTGGGTCAGTGACGCTGTCCCCCCCACTGGGTCAGTGACGCTGCCCCCCAACACTGGGTCAGTGACGCTGCCCCCCAACACTGGGTCAGTGACGCTGTCCCCCAACACTGGGCCAGTGACGCTGTCCCCCAAAACTGGGACAGTGACACTGTCCTCCAAAACTGGGCCACTGACACTGTCCCCCAACACTGGGCCAGCGACAGTGCCCCCAACACTGGGCCAGCGATAATGCCCCCAACACTGGGCCAGCGATAATGCCCCCCAACACTGGGCCAGCGATACTGTCCCCCAACACTGGGCCAGCGATACTGTCCCCCAACACTGGGCCAGCGATACTGTCCCCCAACACTGGGCCAGCGATACTGTCCCCCAACACTGGGCCAGTGATACTGTCCCCCAACACTGGGCCAGTGATACTGTCCTCCAACACTGGGCCAGTGATACTGTCCCCCAACACTGGGCCAGTGATACTGTCCCCTAACACTGGGCCAGTGATACTGTCCCCCAACACTGGGCCAGTGATACTGTCCCCAACACTGGACCAGTGAAACCGTCCACCTACACTAGGGTAGTGATACTGTCCTTAACACTGGCGCAGTGATACTGCCCCCAACACTGGGTCAGTGAAACTGTCCCCCAACACTGGGTCAGTGACACTGTCTCCCAACATGGGTCAGTGATACTGTAACCCAGCACTAGGTCAGTGACACTGTCCCCCAACACTGGGTCAGTGACACTGTCCCCCAACCCTGGGTCAGTGACACTGTCCCCCAACACTGGGTCAGTGACACTGTCCCCCAACACTGGGCCAGTGACACTGCCCCCCAAAACGGGGCCAGTGATACTGCCCCCCAACACTGGGACAGTGATACTGCCCCCCCCAACACTGGGCCAGTGATACTGCCCCCCAACACTGGGCCTGTGATACTGCCCCCCCAACACTGGGCCAGTGATACTGTCCATCAAAACTGTGCCAATGATACAGTCCCGAAGTCTGGGCCACTGATACTGTCCCCCAAGACTGGGCCACTGATACTGTCCCCCAACACTGGGCCAGTGATACTGTCCCCCAACACTGGGCCAGTGATACTGTCCCCCAACACTGGGCCAGTGATACTGTCCCCAACACTGGGCCAGTGATACTGTCCCCCAACACTGGGCCAGTGATACTGTCCCCCAACACTGGGCCAGTGATACTGTCCCCCAACACTGGGCCAGTGATGCTGTCCCCCAACACTGGGCCAGCGATACTGTCCCCCAACACTGGGCCAGTGATGCTGTCCCCCCAACACTGGGCCAGCGATACTGTCCCCCCAACACTGCGCCAGCGATACTGTCCCCCAACACTGGGCCAGCGATACTGTCCCCCAACACTGGGACAGTGATACTGCCCCCCCAACACTGGGCCAGTGATACTGCCCCCCAACACTGGGCCTGTGATACTGCCCCCCCAACACTGGGCCAGTGATACTGTCCATCAAAACTGTGCCAATGATACAGTCCCGAAGTCTGGGCCAGTGATACTGCCCCCCAACACTGGGCCACTGATACTGTCCCCCAACACTGGGCCAGTGATACTGTCCACCAACACTGGGCCAGTGATACTGTCCACCAACACTGGACCAGTGATACTGTCCACCAACACTGGGACAGTGATACTGTCCACCAACACTGGGCCAGTGATACTGTCCACCAACACTGGACCAGTGATACTGTCCACCAACACTGGGCCAGTGATACTGTCCCCCAAAACTGGGCCAGTGATACTGTCCCCCAACACTGGGCCAGTGAAACTGTCCACCTACACTGCGTCAGTGACGCTGTCCCCCAACACTGGGTCAGTGACGCTCTCCCCCAACACTGGGTCAGTGACGCTGTCCCCCAACACTGGGTCAGTGACGCTGTCCCCCAACACTGGGTCAGTGACGCTGTCCCCCAACACTGGGTCAGTGACGCTGTCCCCCCCACTGGGTCAGTGACGCTGTCCCCCAACACTGGGTCAGTGACACTGTCCCCCAACACTGGGCCAGTGACACTGCCCCCCAAAACGGGGCCAGTGATACTGCCCCCCAACACTGGGACAGTGATACTGCCCCCCCCAACACTGGGCCAGTGATACTGCCCCCCAACACTGGGCCTGTGATACTGCCCCCCCAACACTGGGCCAGTGATACTGTCCATCAAAACTGTGCCAATGATACAGTCCCGAAGTCTGGGCCAGTGATACTGCCCCCCAACACTGGGCCAATGATACTGTCCCCCAACACTGGGCCAGTGATACTGTCCCCCAACACTGGGCCAGTGATACTGTCCCCCAGCACTGGGCCAGTGATACTGTCCCTCAACACTGGGCCAGTGATACTGTCCCCCAACACTTAGCCAGTGATACTGTCCCCCAACACTGGGCCAGTGATACTGTCCCCCAACACTGGGCCAGTGATACTGTCCCCCAACACTGGGCCAGTGATACTGTCCCCAACACTGGGCCAGTGATACTGTCCCCCAACACTGGGCCAGTGATACTGTCCCCCAACACTGGGCCAGTGATACTGTCCCCCAACACTGGGCCAGTGATACTGTCCCCCAACACTGGGCCAGCGATACTGTCCCCCCAACACTGGGCCAGCGATACTGTCCCCCAACACTGGGCCAGCGATACTGTCCCCCAACACTGGGACAGTGATACTGCCCCCCCAACACTGGGCCAGTGATACTGCCCCCCAACACTGGGCCTGTGATACTGCCCCCCCAACACTGGGCCAGTGATACTGTCCATCAAAACTGTGCCAATGATACAGTCCCGAAGTCTGGGCCAGTGATACTGCCCCCCAACACTGGGCCACTGATACTGTCCCCCAACACTGGGCCAGTGATACTGTCCACCAACACTGGGCCAGTGATACTGTCCACCAACACTGGACCAGTGATACTGTCCACCAACACTGGGACAGTGATACTGCCCACCAACACTGGGCCAGTGATACTGTCCCCCAACACTGGGCCAGTGATACTGTCCCCCAACACTGGGCCAGTGATACTGTCCCCCCAACACTGGGCCAGCGATACTGTCCCCCAACACTGGGCCAGCGATACTGTCCCCCAACACTGGGACAGTGATACTGCCCCCCCAACACTGGGCCAGTGATACTGCCCCCCAACACTGGGCCTGTGATACTGCCCCCCCAACACTGGGCCAGTGATACTGTCCATCAAAACTGTGCCAATGATACAGTCCCGAAGTCTGGGCCAGTGATACTGCCCCCCAACACTGGGCCACTGATACTGTCCCCCAACACTGGGCCAGTGATACTGTCCACCAACACTGGGCCAGTGATACTGTCCACCAACACTGGACCAGTGATACTGTCCACCAACACTGGGACAGTGATACTGTCCACCAACACTGGGCCAGTGATACTGTCCACCAACACTGGACCAGTGATACTGTCCCCCAGCACTGGGCCAGTGATACTGTCCCTCAACACTGGGCCAGTGATACTTTCCCCCAACACTGGGCCACTGATACTGTCCCCCAACACTGGGCCAGTGATACTGTCCCCCAACACTGGGCCAGTGATACTGTCCCCCAACACTGGGCCAGTGATACTGTCCCCAACACTGGGCCAGTGATACTGTCCCCCAACACTGGGCCAGTGATACTGTCCCCCAACACTGGGCCAGTGATACTGTCCCCCAACACTGGGCCAGTGATGCTGTCCCCCAACACTGGGCCAGCGATACTGTCCCCCAACACTGGGCCAGTGATGCTGTCCCCCCAACACTGGGCCAGCGATACTGTCCCCCCAACACTGCGCCAGCGATACTGTCCCCCAACACTGGGCCAGCGATACTGTCCCCCAACACTGGGACAGTGATACTGCCCCCCCAACACTGGGCCAGTGATACTGCCCCCCAACACTGGGCCTGTGATACTGCCCCCCCAACACTGGGCCAGTGATACTGTCCATCAAAACTGTGCCAATGATACAGTCCCGAAGTCTGGGCCAGTGATACTGCCCCCCAACACTGGGCCACTGATACTGTCCCCCAACACTGGGCCAGTGATACTGTCCACCAACACTGGGCCAGTGATACTGTCCACCAACACTGGACCAGTGATACTGTCCACCAACACTGGGACAGTGATACTGTCCACCAACACTGGGCCAGTGATACTGTCCACCAACACTGGACCAGTGATACCGTCCACCAACACTGGGCCAGTGATACTGTCCCCCAAAACTGGGCCAGTGATACTGTCCCCCAACACTGGGCCAGTGAAACTGTCCACCTACACTGCGTCAGTGACGCTGTCCCCCAACACTGGGTCAGTGACGCTCTCCCCCAACACTGGGTCAGTGACGCTGTCCCCCAACACTGGGTCAGTGACGCTGTCCCCCAACACTGGGTCAGTGACGCTGTCCCCCAACACTGGGTCAGTGACGCTGTCCCCCCCACTGGGTCAGTGACGCTGTCCCCCAACACTGGGTCAGTGACACTGTCCCCCAACACTGGGCCAGTGACACTGCCCCCCAAAACGGGGCCAGTGATACTGCCCCCCAACACTGGGACAGTGATACTGCCCCCCCCAACACTGGGCCAGTGATACTGCCCCCCAACACTCGGCCTGTGATACTGCCCCCCCAACACTGGGCCAGTGATACTGTCCATCAAAACTGTGCCAATGATACCGTCCCGAAGTCTGGGCCAGTGATACTGCCCCCCAACACTGGGCCAATGATACTGTCCCCCAACACTGGGCCAGTGATACTGTCCCCCAACACTGGGCCAGTGATACTGTCCCCCAGCACTGGGCCAGTGATACTGTCCCTCAACACTGGGCCAGTGATACTGTCCCCCAACACTTAGCCAGTGATACTGTCCCCCAACACTGGGCCAGTGATACTGTCCCCCAACACTGGGCCAGTGATACTGTCCCCCAACACTGGGCCAGTGATACTGTCCCCAACACTGGGCCAGTGATACTGTCCCCCAACACTGGGCCAGTGATACTGTCCCCCAACACTGGGCCAGTGATACTGTCCCCCAACACTGGGCCAGTGATACTGTCCCCCAACACTGGGCCAGCGATACTGTCCCCCCAACACTGGGCCAGCGATACTGTCCCCCAACACTGGGCCAGCGATACTGTCCCCCAACACTGGGACAGTGATACTGCCCCCCCAACACTGGGCCAGTGATACTGCCCCCCAACACTGGGCCTGTGATACTGCCCCCCCAACACTGGGCCAGTGATACTGTCCATCAAAACTGTGCCAATGATACAGTCCCGAAGTCTGGGCCAGTGATACTGCCCCCCAACACTGGGCCACTGATACTGTCCCCCAACACTGGGCCAGTGATACTGTCCACCAACACTGGGCCAGTGATACTGTCCACCAACACTGGACCAGTGATACTGTCCACCAACACTGGGACAGTGATACTGCCCACCAACACTGGGCCAGTGATACTGTCCCCCAACACTGGGCCAGTGATACTGTCCCCCAACACTGGGCCAGTGATACTGTCCCCCCAACACTGGGCCAGCGATACTGTCCCCCAACACTGGGCCAGCGATACTGTCCCCCAACACTGGGACAGTGATACTGCCCCCCCAACACTGGGCCAGTGATACTGCCCCCCAACACTGGGCCTGTGATACTGCCCCCCCAACACTGGGCCAGTGATACTGTCCATCAAAACTGTGCCAATGATACAGTCCCGAAGTCTGGGCCAGTGATACTGCCCCCCAACACTGGGCCACTGATACTGTCCCCCAACACTGGGCCAGTGATACTGTCCACCAACACTGGGCCAGTGATACTGTCCACCAACACTGGACCAGTGATACTGTCCACCAACACTGGGACAGTGATACTGTCCACCAACACTGGGCCAGTGATACTGTCCACCAACACTGGACCAGTGATACTGTCCCCCAGCACTGGGCCAGTGATACTGTCCCTCAACACTGGGCCAGTGATACTGTCCCCCAACACTTAGCCAGTGATACTGTCCCCCAACACTGGGCCAGTGATACTGTCCCCAACACTGGGCCAGTGATACTGTCCCCCAACACTGGGCCAGTGATACTGTCCCCCAACACTGGGCCAGTGATACTGTCCCCCAACACTGGGCCAGTGATACTTTCCCCCAACACTGGGCCAGTGATACTGTCCCCCAACACTGGGCCAGCGATACTGTCCCCCCAACACTGGGCCAGCGATACTGTCCCCCAACACTGGGCCAGCGATACTGTCCCCCAACACTGGGACAGTGATACTGCCCCCCCAACACTGGGCCAGTGATACTGCCCCCCAACACTGGGCCTGTGATACTGCCCCCCCAACACTGGGCCAGTGATACTGTCCATCAAAACTGTGCCAATGATACAGTCCCGAAGTCTGGGCCAGTGATACTGCCCCCCAACACTGGGCCACTGATACTGTCCCCAAACACTGGGCCAGTGATACTGTCCACCAACACTGGGCCAGTGATACTGTCCACCAACACTGGGCCAGTGATACTGTCCACCAACACTGGGACAGTGATACTGTCCACCAACACTGGGCCAGTGATACTGTCCACCAACACTGGACCAGTGATACTGTCCACCAACACTGGGCCAGTGATACTGTCCCCCAAAACTGGGCCAGTGATACTGTCCCCCAACACTGGGCCAGTGAAACTGTCCACCTACACTGCGTCAGTGACGCTGTCCCCCAACACTGGGTCAGTGACGCTGTCTCCCAACACTGGGTCAGTGACGCTGTCCCCCAACACTGGGTCAGTGACGCTGTCCCCCAACACTGGGTCAGTGACGCTGTCCCCCAACACTGGGTCAGTGACGCTGTCCCCCCCACTGGGTCAGTGACGCTGTCCCCCAACACTGGGTCAGTGACACTGTCCCCCAACACTGGGCCAGTGACACTGCCCCCCAAAACGGGGCCAGTGATACTGCCCCCCAACACTGGGACAGTGATACTGCCCCCCCCCCCAACACTGGGCCAGTGATACTGCCCCCCAACACTGGGCCTGTGATACTGCCCCCCCAACACTGGGCCAGTGATACTGTCCATCAAAACTGTGCCAATGATACAGTCCCGAAGTCTGGGCCAGTGATACTGCCCCCCAACACTGGGCCACTGATACTGTCCCCCAACACTGGGCCAGTGATACTGTCCCCCAACACTGGGCCAGTGATACTGCCCCCCAGCACTGGGCCAGTGATACTGTCCCTCAACACTGGGCCAGTGATACTGTCCCCCAACACTTAGCCAGTGATACTGTCCCCCAACACTGGGCCAGTGATACTGTCCCCCAAGACTGGGCCAGTGATACTGTCCCCCAACACTGGGCCAGTGATACTGTCCCCAACACTGGGCCAGTGATACTGTCCCCCAACACTGGGCCAGTGATACTGTCCCCCAACACTGGGCCAGTGATACTGTCCCCCAACACTGGGCCAGTGATACTGTCC